>NC_051438.1:3618078-3650117 GCF_001649575.2 Kryptolebias marmoratus
TGGGCAAACCCATGTGGGGCCACCATGGAACCCGCGGACAAACCCATTTGGGGCCCATATTGGCAGCCCTCTTTTTTCCCATATGGGGCCCACCCATGCATGCTGGCTGGGCTTGTGGCTGAAAAGTGTTATATACAGGAATTTGACTTTGACTAGTAAAAAGCAGAACAGCGCAGAGCTCAGCACTTAATAAACCCCACTGTGTTAATAAAACCCAAGATTTCTGAAAAAACCCTAGGAAGTATGTTGTCTTGTCTCAACATTTAATGGCCTTTGTTCTCAGCTCTGTCAACAAACTGTGGTACACTTGGCATTTTAAGGGAATGTGATACTTGAGTTTCTAATGACGAGCTGCACAGTTGTTCAGTGGTTAGTACTGTTGTCTCACAGCAAGGATGAGACAACAGCAATATAATAATGGTTTAAATACTGATTTGTCTAAGGGTTTTGCACAGAGGCTTTTTTAAAATGTATTGATGATAGCAAAGTTGAATATTGTTACAAATAAAAAAAAGAAATATGTTTGAGATAACACTGACAGCAAAGAATACTCTTCTACAGTTTCGAACTAATAAAAAGTTACACAAAGGTGTTTCACTGTAAAGATGGTTTGCAGTTTGTTTTGTTGCAACCTGAAGTGTGAAATAAACTTCAGTGGAGTTTGAAAACAAAATATTTGTATAGGTGGGGGGGTTGTATTTTAATTCATAGGGGAACCACTGCTTTAAGTTGAGATTTCTCCAAATTCTTGAAATCTCTTGATGATACAGTGAACTGTAGATGGTAGGGTATTCAAAGTATTCCCAATTTTTCATTGAGAACATTTTTCTGAGGTTGCTCTGTTATTTTGTAGATTTTTTTTTTATTTGTAAACCACTGCCCATCTTTACTTCTGAGAGATTCAGCTTCTCTAAAATGCTTTTAAACCCCTTTCTCTTACCCAGTCCTTTTACTTACCTGTTGTTCAATAAACTAATTTGTTGCAAAATTCTCCTTCAGCTGTTTATTATTTACTTACTTTTACAGTCTTTTGTTGCCCCCTGTTTTGTTTTGTTTTTTTCTTTTTCAAAATGATACAATATCTAGGCTTAAACATTTGATGTTTACTGTGTACCACTGTGAATAAAATATGGGTTTATAAAATTTGCAAATAATCTCCATCTGTGTTTAATTTCCATTTTAGACACATCTCAACTTTTTGTAATAGGGGTGGTACAAAAGGCCTTAACCCTCCCATTGCCTTCGAGTCAAATTGACCTGAAGTCACAAGGGCTTCTCTTTCTCTCTTCAGTTACGACAGCTTCAGAAGGATTAATCAGCACTTTGTCTGAGAATTACTCTGTATTTTAGTGTCTAGAAAACATATTCTGTCAAAATTTGACAGTGAGTAACTGTTTATTTATTGAGCATAAATTTAAAACAGTTTAAAACCTTTTTATCAAAGCCAAATGAGAAACATGTTGAAATAACCAACATATTCCCATTTACTGTAGAAAACTCCCTCACAGCTTTATTCAAAGACTGTCACAATGGCGTGCTGAATGCCAAACTGTTTTATTCTTTCAATTTTTACAACTACACACATACCACTGGAAATAACTGAAATTGTAAAAAGGTAAATGGTGGAATATCTATTATTCTTTAGTCTTCAAAAAATGAAAAAGAGGAAATAGTAATAGTAAAAAAAATCAATAAACAAATAAATAACAACAACTAAGCAAGGGAAACACCTTGGCAAACAAAACAAAGTCCACAACTTAAATTGATGAATCATTCCACTCTTAGTAGAAAATACTGAAATCTTAAAACTTGTGTTTTTAGGTTTTGTTAAGTTATAAAGATAATTTATGCTTTGGCTCTAAAAGTAACAAAGGTTTTTAAATGAGAAATATAAATAAATAAATGAAAAACCTCTTAATTACCAAATAAAAGCCTTGGATCTATGGGCAGATTTACACAGAAGTGTATATCTGCCCATAACCTTTTCAGCTGTCCTGCTATCAGAGTAAAACACTTGCTACCAAAATCTTTTGGTTCCAGGGCTTCTTGCTTCCAGGAATACAAAAAATGACAAATGGCTCTAACTGGAACCAGCATTGGCAGGAGGGCTGGGGTGTGATGAGATTTTAACCTAATTTGAATAACCCAGATCTGAGATGATACACCGCAGAGCATTGAGAGGTGATGGTCCAATTCGTCAATTGATGGAAATGGAAAGGTGGGGGGTTAAAGAGGAGAGAACAGGGCAAAGAGATGAAAGGAGGGAAAGGGGATCACAATGAGGGGGGCGAAGAAGCTGAAGAGGTGAGTGGTAAGGAGGGAAAGCAAAGATGAAAAGAGAGGAAGCTGGGCGAAGAGATACTGACTCAATCACTGGAGAAGATTAAAGCCCCTTCTGTGCAGCACTGGTCCAATTAATGTTTAACAAAATGTCTCAGCTCGGAAAAGATCATCTCCCACTCCTGTGATCCCTTTCAACCCCGCTCAGGGCCACATGAGACAAAGCAACAAAAAAACACCCCAAATGAAACATTTACAAAAAGCAATCATTTGTTTATATCCCTGACATGAATAATTGTGATTTGTTTTATTCACACTGTATTGTTGATTAGCTCCAATCTGAGGAGGATAGGAAGCCGTCTGAGCTTCTACTGAGACAGCCAATTTTGGAAGTGTGATCCTTTTGTGCTGCCGTGTGTTTGGGAGGGGGCCTTTGTGGCTTGTCTCTCAAAGAAAACAAGGAGCCCCTGTTTCTTGTGCTGGAAGGGATGTCACCATTTGTCATAATTGGCTGACAGTGAGCTTTCATGATAGCTCACTACTCACCTCCCCACCCCTCTCCTCCTTCAGAAGAGGAAGGGAGGAAGAAAAAGATGCGACTGAGGTAGACAAGACAGGTCCACAGGCACAGCGCGTGGAGGTAAAAACAGAGTCTAAAGATTGTTCACTGAGATGTGCTGATCATAATTGACTTCCAGTTTAACTGTGTTTGCAGGCAGAAGAGTGCATATTTATACAGGAGTCCCAGCTGAGAAGAGCTGCAGCTGAGCAGTTCATCAGATAACAAGCAGAGAAATTAATGCTGAGTGCTGAATGACTGCTGACATTTTCTGAAGAAGTTATAAAAGAAAAGAAACATTAAAGATTAAAGAAGCAGAACACTAGCTAACAGCCAAAAGTAGCAAAGCAATATCCAAAAGCTAAAAGTAGCAAAAGGCTGGCTAGAAGCTAAAAGCTATGAGCAGTAAATGGTTAGCTACAAGTAGCAATAGGTTAGCTGTGAACTAAAAGTAGCAAAGGCTAGCTACAATTGGCAGGATGGTAGCTAAAAACTAAAAGTAGCACAAGAAGAGAAAAACTGACCAATTATGATGAAGCAGATTTCAAAGAGAACAATAGGTGTTTGTTTTAGAGGTTAGAATATATCTCAATAGATTTTTCTCAGGAAAATATTTGTAGATAGCACCCATCTTCTTATTTAGCTGAAATTTTTTATATACGAATGGCTAAAACAGCTCAAAATATGAAGAAGTAGTTAGATTTCACATCTGTGAATCTGCATTTACACAATTAAACGCAAATAATTATAAATGAAACAATGCTACATAAGCTTACTTCAAGTAAATAAAATTAAAAAAAAAATCTTATGTAATGACACAGACGGCAGAATTGATTTCTCATAATCTCATCAAGTTAGCTTTTGCAGCTTTGGTCACTTTGTACACAGACTTTTTGAGTGGAGTAGACTATCTAACCCAGGTCTCTTTGTACTCACCTCCACACACTTTGTACTTACTTTAGCCTCCTTTATATAAAACTTGGCAACTGTGGATTATTGTATATATTGACCAGCTTTTTAAACATTATTTAATGGTGCAAATGCATAAGCATTGAAGCACCCTTCTTGCCTACTAAAAATGTTGTCCTGTGTCTTATTGCATAGCTTTAAAATAAAACATGCAAATTTGATACCAAAATGTACAGTATAGCTGTTCAAATGTTCTAACAAAGTAATTTCACCATTTGGTTTTAATTAATTTAATAATCTGGTTTTGATTATTTTATTGAAATATGCTTGTTGAATGTGAATACAACCTGAGTGATGAAAGCTGTACTGATTCTGATCACACTTTAGTCAAAATACTAAAGCGCTAAGCCAGTGCAAGATCAAGTGTGAGTGGATTTAGTATAGTGCATCCAAAGAATTCCCGATCTGTCTCATATATATGATCTTTGATATATGATCTGTCTTCACTGATTTGGGGCAAGAAATATTTGAAGCTGCATGTTGAATTCACCAGTTCTTTTGCACTTACAGAAACAAGAGAGTAAAAGTTAATTCATTCTTCTATTATCCATCCATCCATTTTCTAGGCTGCTTGTGCCCATTCAGGGTTGTGAGAGCTAGTGCCTATCTCCAGCAGTCATTGGCGAAATGTGCGGTACACCCTGGATAGGTTGCCAGTTCTTCTTTTTTTCTTCTTTTTAATCACAGACAGGTTTTTTTTTAATGCTGTATAACTAATTTTATTATCTTTATTCCCAGATAACTGGATCTACCATAGTGATAAATGATAAGTAATACAAATCTGTCCAAAAGTATGTAAATAAGTCCCACATTTTACTGTTTTTCTTTTTAAAGCAAGCAAATAGAAACTGTTTGATTTGCAAAACTGACAGGATCTCATAGTGTCAGTTCTGGACTTTTAAATTAAGTGGCATCAGTTAAAACACTGATGCCGCCTGACACTGGACACATTTGACTAAGCTTTGATTCACACAGGTATCTTTTCAGTCCCTTCATGATAAATTCAAGAGTCTATGAGCCTCCCCACTCTGCGTCATACATATAACATGGTTTTAAAGCTTGTTTGAAGTAAGAACAGTTGCAGAGGCCATTTCAGATTCCATATCAACACAGTGACCCTCCTGGCTTTGAAGGCTTAACAATGTAGGAAAGAGGTTGCACTTTTATTTGAGGTGGTTCTATTCCAAAGTCAAGGGAATATGTATTCAGAGTGCTAAAACTTCAGGCGTGTTATAATCAATGGAAAATATTTGTGCCTGGATTTTATTTTTTTATTTTTTGTTATACTTTGGGATTTCTTCTCTTCCTGTTTGTTTCTTCCACAAACAGATTCAGTTTCCATTACTATATAAACCATCTGGAAGTCTCAACTGCATGATGTCTTTTGCAGTGTTGGATTTAATCATTAAGGTAAGTGAGTAATTCTCATTGGGCCTCATGATCCAGCATGAATTCTATTTTTCCATTTGTGCTGTTTACAACATTGGCACCAAGATAGACTTTAACTCTCCAATAACCTTTGTCCATTTTTATGTTGTAAATGTATTTTGTAAATAATTTTGACTTTGTTGATGCAAAAGGCATAACAGTTGCCATAATTTGGGCTGAAGTTTAAAACTTCAAGAATGTTTTATTTTGTTGTTGTTGTTTTAACTAAAGGGATTTGTCTCTATGCTGTCCTATAATTGACTTTTAACGTGTGTGTGTGTGTATGTGTGTGTAAGAGGGATAGGACTGCTACAATCTTAGGCCCATTTAGCAAGTCCAATCTTCTGGAAAAGTTAATGCCTTTCTGATGTTGATTGGAAAAAAAATAAATACACACACTGCTGTGTTCATTGAATATGCTGTAGTTTCCAGGCCAGGCCACTAGTTAGCACTTACATGAGCATGTGCACAGTTACCAGTCTTTCCAGCATGTAAACAGTTAAATCCATTGTCTTCTTTTTCTTTTGGCTGTTCTTTTTTCAGGGGTCTCCACAGTGAGTCATCCTCCTCCAGCTAACTCTGTCTTCTGTGTCCTCTGTCCTCACTCAAGCTACGTCCATGTCCTCTCTAACTGCACCCATATATCTCCTCTTTGGCCTTCTTCTCTATTTTTTTCCTGGCAGCTGAATCTCTAACATCCTTCTACCAATATACCCACTGTCCCTCCTCTGCACATGTCCAAACCATCTCAGTCTGAGCTCTCTAACTTTATCTCCCTGTTGTTCAACTTGTGCTGTACCTCTGATGACCTCATTCCTAATCCTATCCATCCTTGTCACTCCTAAGGAGAACCTCAACATCTTCAGCTCTGCCACTTCCAGTTCTGTCTCCTGTATTTTTGTCAGTCCCACTGTCTCCAAACCATACAACATAGCTGTTCTCACCACTGTCTTGTAAAACTTTCCTTTGACCTTTGCTGCCACTTTTTTGTCACAGATCATTCCTGAAACTTTTCTCCATCCACTCCATCCTGCCTGGACTCTTTTCTTCACCTTTTTACCACACTCCCTGTTTTCCTGGACAGTCGACCCTAAGTACTTGAAGTCCTGCTCCTTGTAGCCTCACTGTTCCATCTTCATCCCTCTCATTCACACACATGTACTCTGTCTTGCTTCAACTGACTTTCATTCCTGTTCTTTCAAGCGCATACCTTCACTCATCTTCTACCTGTTCCTTGTCACACAGACCACATTGTCATCGGCATACCGCATAGTCTACAGGGATTCCTGCCTGACAGCATCTGTTGGTCTGTCTATTTTTATGTTCTATAACTCTTGCCCAGATCTTCACCGTGTGGCTCATCAACTTAATTCCCCTGTAGTTGCTACAACTCTGTACATGACCCTTGTTCTTAAAGATTGTCACCAGCACACGTCTCCCCATTCCTTAGGCATTTTCTCACTTCTCTCCCTTCTTAGTGTCAAGCTTCTTGTACAACTCATCATACACCTTCCTTTTTGCTTTACTACCTCCTTCTTTGCCCTATGTTTTAGCTCCTTATATTCCAGTCTCCTCTCTTCAGTCCTCTCACTGTCCCATTTCTTCCTGGCTAACCTCTTCCTCTGGATAATTTCCTGCAATTCACTATTCCACCACCATGTCTCCTTATCATCTTTTCTCTGTCCAGATGACACACCAAGTACCTTCTTACCTGTCTCTCTAATCTCTGTGGGTGTAGTAGCTGGAAGCTCTATCTTTCTACCGAGAGCCTGTAACAGCTCATTTCTGAACTCCTCAAAGCATTCTTCCTTCCATTTTGTCCTCTCTTCTGCCTTTACTCTTTCCCTCTTCTTCATCACAATGCTCATCCTACACACCACCATCCGATACTGGCCACACTTTCCCCTGCCACAAACTTACAGTCCACAATTTCCCTCAGGTTACCTCCTCTCCTCTTCTACAAAGAATGTAGTCTACCTGCGTACTCCAGCCTCCAGTCTTATAGGTGTTGACTACAGCAATTTCCATCCTCTTAGCAAAAGCCACGACCATCTATTCTTCCTGGTTCCCTTCCTCAACACCAAACCTGCCCATCACCTGCTCATCTCCTCTGTTTCCTTCACCAACATGTCCATTCAGATCTGCTCCAATCATCACTTTCTCCTTCTTGGGAATACTCTCTATCACTTCATCAAGATCCTTCCAGAGTTTCTCTTTCTCTTCTAGATCACATCCAACCTGGGGAGCATAGCCACTGACAACATTCAGCATCAGACCTTCTGCTTGTACCTTCAAATATTTCCCCCTATCTGACACTTTTTTTCACCATGACTATATTTTTTGGCAAGTCCTTTTTTAGGACAAACCCTACTCTATTTCTCTTCCTCTTCACACCATGGTAAAACAGCTTTAACCCTGCCCCAATGCTGTGAGCCTTGCTGCACTTTGTCTCTTGTACACATAACACATCTATCTTCCTCCTCTGCATCAAGTCAGCCAGCTCTCTACCTTTGCCTGTCATTGTCCATATGTTTCAATTTTCTACCCTTGGGAATGTGCTATTTCACACGGCTTCCTTTGAAATGCAAATGTGCGGGTTTGAAAAGTTCACCTATGAGACCTGGGTTCAGGTCTCATAGGGTTTTGTGATTTGCCTGCAGCCAGGAACATCCCTGAATCTGTGGGTACTGAGCGAGGAGGATGCTCCTGCTTCATCCATGAATGAATCCTCATTGGATGATGATGATGATGTGCCAGGGCAGAGGCCACTTTAAAGGAGAAGGAAGAGGAGGACGAGGAGATGGAAGTAGAGAAGAGAGAGGGCGAGCCTTGGCTTGCCTGGATATGACCCTAAAGTGCTTCACCACTCTGTGTGACATGAATCAATTCAATGATCAGCTGACTAGCCCAGCAAGTTGCCAGAGGAAAGAAGACAAGCTGGTTCCCCTCCGGGACATTTGGGACCCGTTAGTGGCCTGGTGCCCTCTTGCCTTCAACCTTGGAGAGGACATTTGAAAAACAGCTGGCTGGATTTTTGGGGCAGGTTCAAACAATTATTCTCCTCCAAGCCAGCAAAGTACAGGGTAAAGCTGTGGGTGCTGTCAATATCTCCACATCATATGTGGGGGACATGCGGCCCTACCTGAAAAAGAAGACATTGGAAGCAGGGGTAGAGGGTTGCACTGGCCACATACAATATAACTACTTTACATCATTTGGAGCTGTTACAAAGAAAGCAGGAACGTAGGAAGGATGGGGCTTCCCTGCAGCTGCTGGAGTTAAAGAGGTGGCAGGTGCAGTGAGTGACTTTGCTTTTACCTCCATAATAACAGTCGTCTGTGCACAGGTGAAGCCACAGCATGCTCCTTCTCAGCCCGAAGCATCAAAGAGTAGAGGTGCTGGAGGAGCAGAACCGGAGGCTCCAATCATATTGGATTACAAATGCAAGGACAAGGTAGGTTCTTTATTCTTTATTGATTATTATTTAACACATTTGTACTCACCTCTGCATGTCAGTTCCCGAAAAGACTTCAGTATACTTACCCTCGCCCTCTCTTCCAGATCCTGGCTCCAGTTGTTCTTTGCACAATTCATTGTAAATAAATCACTTACCGTATTTCTGGTCTCCTGTTGTCTGTCAGTCGTCGAGCTGCTCCCTTTCTTTGACAACGTTAAAATCCTGACACATTGTTGACAACATGCTGGAGCTGTAGTGGAGGGGAACCCTGAGTAACTAAGGGAAAACCTTTTTGAGGCAGCTCTTTCTACAGGAGCCCTGGAACTACCTGGTGAGGCCAGTGATGGCATGCTGCAAATGTCTACTGGAAGCCCCATTGACTGTAGCAGTCGTGGAGATGCCATAGCTTGCTCCTGACTAAGGCTCAGCTTGGACAGAGACGCCTGGGATAGCCGCCAAGCCACCAAGCATCTGCTCTCGCTCTGCCAGGGACGAAGATCGGTGGCCGAACACTCGGTGGATTTCTGCATCACCGCTGAGGAAGCCGGCTGGGACGAGTTGCCTCTGAGAGGTATTTTTACTAGCTCTCTGTCAGAGTCTATAAAGGATCAGTTGGCTTCTTGTGACAAACCCGAAAGTTTGGATGAGCTAATTTCTTTAGCAATTTGGATAGACAATAGACTCAGAGAACAGTGGTGGGAACGGGACTCGGTTTCCCATAATGTCTTGACTTCCAGCCACCATTTTGCGGCTGACGGTCCCTTCAGTCAAGCTTCTTCATTGGTGGAATCTGAACCCATGCAGGTAGGCCGCACTCGGCTTACACCAGAGGAAAGACAGAGAAATTTCTGAGCAAAGGAATGTATCTACTGTCACAACAAGGGACATTTTGTGGCTAACTGTCTGTTTCGTGGAAACGGTCCAGCCCATCAGTAACTGGACAAAGCTTGCCGGGCCCATTAAATTTATCCCCAACTTCTCTAAGGCCTAGCTTGGACAGAGGGAGCCTGGGATACAGAGGAAGTCCCATCTCTGCAATGAGCTGCTGCAAATGTGGACAGGGTGTCTGCAAGGAGCACACAATCTAGATTTGCTCTGCTTGCAAGAAATAACAAACACACAAAATGTTCTGTTCTCTTGTTCTGATGATTGTTGGTGTGGGTAACTGGTGCTGTGCCCTACTGTGAAAAGCACTTAATTGTGGGAAGAATGGAAAGCTAATCTACCAAATGATAAACAAGACCTTCAAAGCAGATCACCATATATCACTTCTTTGAGTCAAAAATACCATTTAAGCTATTTCCAGTGCTGTTTGCCCTATCCACAATCATTGCAGTCATCCATTTTCTTTACCTGCTCGTTCCTGTTCAGGGTCATGGGGAACTGGAGCCTAACAGTCATTTTCCTGTTTTTATGAATTGGACCATCAGCTCCAGAAATTCACAATCACACTTTTTTATCTAGAATGAACAAACAATATACCTGAAACATAAATTTTAACTTATCTCTATGGCCTAAACGGATACAATATATGTAAGAGAAAGTGCAAACATCTGCAGCTGTTGATCAAGTAAACCAAGATCTTTTTGCTCTTGAAACAAATAGCTAGAAAGAAATTGTGAGTCACCTGGTGAGTAAGACTAAAATGTAGCAATAAACAATAAAATTCTACAAGTAGGTCTTTTAATGACAACATAGGAAAGTGGAGGGCCCCATGCCTGTGTTTTGGCTCCAAAATGACTAAATCCACTTCTGGTAATTAGTATATTATGCTGTTGTTGCAAAAACATGAAACTAGATGGAAAAGTGCTTTATTAGACCAGTCTTTTTTTTGTTTGTTTTCTGACTCAAAACTAAATACACCCTCAAATTTCCGATCTTGGTGAATAGGAGGTGTGAAGTTTTTGTTGGGATTGTTGAAACCAGCTACACCATCATGCATCTGTTCTTACCCCAAAGAAACTGCTTCCATCAAGCCTCTTGTCTCAGGCTGAAATAAATCTCTCATACATTCCATCTGACTGACTCATTTAAAAGTTGATTTATGGCTGTTCATTTGTCCTGACTCCTGCCAGTCAGTCCTAATGGCTTTAAAGTAGATTAAGGTCAGGAGCTAGGTAATTGTCTACTATGCCTTTACAGTAAATATGCCTAATAGTCAAGAAGCTGTCTCCTCAATCTGCTTCAAACACTGATGTACTTAGTATTGATTTCCCTTGCAGTAAGCACAGAGAGCCTCCGTAAATCAAACCTTGAAGACTAATGACCAAATACTGCTAAAACCCTGTTTGACACAGTAACACCTTTGTAGGTGATCATATTTGGGGTGGGGATTGTGTTTATTTTTTGATACAGTGTGATGTGAATAATAAATGAAATTAATTTAAAAGTGTAAAAAAAATACTTTAATTGAATGTTATCAACACCATGTTGAGGAAAGTGTGGAACCCTGAGAACCCTGAAGTGTGGAAGTGCAGCCTCAGGACCATTTATGGTTTGCACACAACAGACACATATTAAAGGTGAACTGAAATCAAATCTCAAAAAACTGACATTTCATGAATGTTATTTAGTCAAACACATACACACAACATTGCAGAGGGTAACAAAGTCTCATTTATGCATTGTCACACCAGAGTAAACTAATCAATAGCAGTTTCAGACTATGACATTTGTTTAATCACACATGGATTGTCTATATTTTTTAATTAATAACAAACTGCTCTGAATCACAAATTGATCTCAGGCTGTCGGCCTGTAAGCAGCTCATACCTTTTAATGACAGCGGGCGTTCATGTCACGAATGAAGTAAAACTGTGATGATTGGTTCCTGCCCCCTGTCTCCAGAGTGGGTCCTGACTGATTACCTGCAGCTGACTACGATCCTCCCTGATGAGCTCCTGCCCTTCTTAAGGCTCACTTGGCATCTCGGTCCTCGCTGGAGCATCTCACTACTATGGTAGTGGTAGCCACAGCTGCTCATTCCAAGAGTATTTTTTCCAAGTATTAATCTTGTTCTTGCCTGTGTGCCTTTTGATGTTTTTTCAAGTCACGACGTGCTGAATCACTGCCAGGGAGCTTATCAAGTCATGAAGGATCACCTGTTCACTTCCCAGTCAGTCAATAAGCCACCAGGACCCGCCACAAGTCCAACTTGTTAATACCCACCAGTGAACTCACCTATTCCTCCAGTGCCGGGTCACTCTGTCAAAGATCACAATCCTCCAAGGAACACTCCCTATGCACGAGCTGTCGTTCTTGAAGATCTGTAAGAGAAAAGTCAAGTTATTGTTTACCATTGATGAAGTACTGAACCCACGCAACAAAATATATACTCACCTTTCTGCCTTCCACCTTTTCCAGGTCCGTTTCCACCAGTCCACCTGTAAATAAACTCACTTACCTTTTGCATTCTGCTTCCGTGTCTGGTTACTCGGTGCTGCTCATCTTGTGACATATCTGGCTTATATCAAAAACTTGTTTAATAAAAACTGTTTCTCATTTCCTTCTCTGTGGAGATGTCCTCCTCTCTATTTGACTTTCTTATTAAATAAAAATAGTTGGCAAAAAGTCCTGTTTTTTGGGGTGAAGCCAGTCCACCACATTAACGAGGGTCGGAACGGTGCTTCTCTTTAAAGTGATCTGATAGTAATTCCCACATCAGAGTTCATGGATCCAAATCTGAGGAATGTTTTTATCTTTTGGGAAACCATAAAAGTGAAACTCCAGTGGTATTTTCTGGCTGGTTGAACAATTAATTCCAACATACTGAACTACATTGTTCTGGTATTCATCCACTCACTGATGAATGGGTGAATCAAATCTGTGGATGTCACACATCAGGGGGGGTCACGGAAAAGCCGAAAACACCTGAGTGGTTTCTTCAATGTTCAATATCAAAAAAAGACGTATAATTTTTATTGGGGGGGGGGGGAATTTACAATAAGCATAGTTTATGATTTTCTTTCCACTGATGTTGGCTTCAAAACATATTTCAGTTCAGTCTTAATGAGATGTCTGACTGAGGCAAAAAGGCACCTTCTGCATTGAAAGTCACTGTTTAAAAGTAATTGGTTTCTATGATATTAAAGGGAAAATTTATTATTGACAAGACCCACACTATATGCAAGTTGTATACATGTTTCCACTTGGAGGAGAAAGAGGAAAAACAGCCAGTGGTAGCTACCACCGCGAACCAGAAGACCACTGAGCGAGCAACATCAGCTTTTCCACCGATGTTAGAAAAGGTGAAGTGAACAACAAAGTCCACTATACAGTTGTTGAAAAGTAGGGCTTGTGCACTATATTTCACATATTAGAGCCACAATATTCAGCCTGTGTCAAAGATACCAACACAGCTATTTCCACACTGTAACGGGACCAAAAACAAAGTGGTGGAAACACTACAGAAATTGGGTCAGATGGCTCTAACTTGTGATGCATGGACATCTGTTGCCACTGAATCATATCACTGTACTCAGGATTTTGACTTCATTTTTATTCATTTAGTCCCAAAATCTTGTTTGAATAAAACCTTTTTATACTGCAGTGTTGAGCAAAACATTTAGTTTCTTTAAGGTCTAAGAGAATCTCTGCTCAGAACTTTGTTAGAAGTGTAATTATGAATACATCAAGACGCATCAATGATTGTTTCATAATCTGAATCATAATCAAATCAAACTCTGAAGTGTCCAAGGATTCTCACACTGATAACATTTAGGGATAAAATATCTTACTAACAGTCTACAAGCAGCCATTTACCTTATCTGAGTCACAAATTCAGAAGTTCTCTTTGAATGCAAATAAATGTCTCCACAAGTTGGAAATTCAGGGTCATTTTAAATCTGTCAAAAGGCTTGAAAAACAAAATACTGATTCTCAGCTTATCTTCGAAAAGATTCATTTTGTAGAGAAGATCGCTGAGCATCGCAAATTAAGAAAACAGCAAAAGAGCCAAAACCTTCATAATCTATTGTGTAGGTTGACAGTGGCAAATAATCTGCTGCCTTAATCCCAACACAGTGAGGAGGAGTGGGTGTGAGATGATCCTTCATGATAACAAAATGCTTGATTAAAAAAGACATGCAGTGTGACACACAGAGACACAACCGGCCCTGCATTTCACACTTTGACAAGATGCACATGTTTGGAAACATTAGGGACATTGATGGTGTCATGATGTNAAAAATTCCCGTTTTTCCAGGCGAAGCGCTTTAGCTCCCGGCAATCTTGTCACAACTGCAGCTACGTCAAATAAAAAAAATTATAATAATAATAAAATAATAACAAACTAATAATAATAATAAAAACACTTAGTAGGTTGAGCAAAGAAAATTAATTGAAAATTTGGCTTCCTTCCTTGCAGTCACTACAACCTTTAGAGGAATCTCCCGTGGCAATGAAAGATGGCAGAGATGTTAAATATAGAGCAGCAGCCTTTTGGCAATAAACACTTGCATGTGAATGCTGCAAAACCAATCATAAAATCACATTTTAAGCGTGACTATCTGAATCTTTAAACACACTGTAAAGATTCTTCTGTTTTTTAATCCCCCTAACTGTTCCTCTGACACACTGCACCACAGTCATAGAAGACCCACAAACAAGCTTTCTTTATCTTGAAGAACATTATTTCAAGAATAAAAATTATAGGACCAGTTTTACTAAAAAGAGTTATCTGAATTGGTATTAGGTTCAGCAGAAGTGTCTGTTTCTGCCTTGGAGAACAATACAAGTCCTTGCTCATACAGACATGGGCATCTTTGTCTGTTTTGTTAAAAAAAGAAAATAACTGGAAATTAACAAAAGTAATAAAAAATACACTAAATTTGCTTTTGAATTTTGGTTCAACAGAATTATTTATAACAAACAAACAAATAAAACTGGTCTTGACAAAATGGATGGTGATTTAACTTAAATGTTTAACCTTTAACTGCTCAATCATTTTCTGTCCAAGCTCCTGAAACAACTCTGTCCTTAGCTTTCTGTGCTTCATGTTCAGTGTGGTACACACCATGATACCAAACAGAACAGTGACTACTTTTTACCCTTTAAACAGACAGAATGACAGATTACAAGACTGAAGACATCTGTGATGCTGATTACAGAACACGTCATAGTTTAACATGTTCCTGTGGGCAAGGACTTTTTCATTTTTTTTTTAATATTTCTAAACCAAAATTCCAAAGCAATGAGTGATTTTCATTAGTTCATTTTTTTTTCTTTTTCTTTCTTTCTTTATTTTTCTTTTGTCAATTTCAAGTTATTTCAGTAACATTTGTGGATTTTTTTATCCAGTATGTTGATTTTATTTCTATGGCACATTTTTAAATAATTGAGATTGACCAAAGTGCTTTACACACCAGTTATACAACAACACAGTAAAATTAAACATAAAAATAAAACCAGAATAAAAGAATACTGTAGATATATATAAAAAACTATTTAAGAATAACTAAAATCTCATGCTTTATTTAAGACAAAATCCAAATGAAAAAGTTGGGTTTCTGTTGGGTTCAATTGTTTTTTTTCTGGCTTATACAACAACCCTTTAAAGAAAAGAAAAGAAAAAACATACTGTCATATTGAATAATAATAATAATTTACAACCAGAGTCTCTCGGGGAGTGGCCAGAGGGAAACCAGAGGAGCTGCAACGACAGGATATGGATGAGTAGAGTTAACTTGAGATTTGTACTTGCTGATTACTTCTAGAGATTCCTCTTACTGTGAAATGTCATTTTTCTTAGACTCGAAGGGAAGTAGGATTCAAGTAAGTAAAGTTTATTTCTAAAGCGCTTTTCACAGACATAAAATCACAAAGCGCTGTACAATAATAAAAACAGTAAAAACAAAAATTCAACCTTAAAAACCATACCAAACACATAAAGTAAACAAACACCCTGAAAGAGGCAAAGCCAAGCACAGGCGCCATCTTGTCCCCTACAGCAATAGTGTAACTATAGAAGTAGGTCCAGTTGGAGAGGGTCTCTCCGGAGAGGTGAGTTGAGATGGAGAGTGGTAGGTTGGAGCAAGGCGGGCTAACTGAGCCAGGAAAAGATCCAAATGGTTAATGTTGAAGTTGATGTTGATCTTTGAATTCCAGGAACAGGAGAATAGATCCACTTGTTGCTTTTCTGAGAAAAACAAGGACTGCGAGAGACACAAGGTAAGTTCATACTATAAGGAGTCAGGGTTTTGAGCCTGTGTGGGGTTTTCTCCACTCCTTCACTTTTCACAGTTCAATCAATCAAATCAATCAATCAAAATTTTTTTGTGTAGCACATTTCAGCAGCAAGGCATTTCAAGGTGCTTTACATAATTAAAAAACAAAATAAAAACAGCATGTGACATTGAATAAACAGTAAGAAAGAGAAAAACATCAAAGACATCAAAACCCGCACTCTAACCCTAATTTAGCCATAAGCGACTCTAAACAGGTGGGTTTTAAGTTAAGATTTAAAGGCACTCAGTGTTTCAGCTGTTTTACGGTTTTCTGTCAGTTTGTTCCAAATTTGTGGTGCATAGAAACTGAAAGCTGCTTCTCCTCATTTGGTTCTGGTTCTGGGGATGCAGAGCAGTCTAGAACCAGAAGATCTGAGGTTGGTACAGCGATAACAGATCTATAATGTATTGTGGTGCTAAACCGTTCAGTAATTTATAAACTAACAACAATATTTTAAAGTCTATTCTTTGAGCTACAGGGAGCCAGTGTAGGGACTTTAAAACTGGTGTTATGTGCTCTATCTTCCTGGTTTTAGTGAGAACATGAGCAGCAGCGTTCTGGATCAGCTGCAGCTGTAGTTCAGTTCTCCACTAGATGGTATCCTGGAGCAGTTGGTGAGCAGTTCCTGGCAGGTGTGCTTACACACACCTGCATCTCATCTACCTCAATCACCAGAGTATTAAGAGGAGCCTATGCCAGTGCTTCGGTTCCTGAGTGTTAACCTTTCGGGGTATCTCCAAGCTTCTGAGTTCATCTCTGAAGTGCCCCTGTATTGTTGTTTCCTCGACTTACCTCTTCCTTGTGTTCCTTCCAATGTTTCCTCCGCTGACCTCCTGGACAGAATCCTAGAGCAGTGACCAAATTGGCTTCAAGTCTTCGTCAAACATTCTGTAAAGAACCTGGAATTAGTGATGGTGAAACTGAAGCTTCCTGAATCACTGAACCACTTTGAGACAGTTGCTCAGAAAATGGCCTATTGTGTCGAAGCACTCGAGACACCCTAAAATAGTGACATCTGGTGGTTGTTTTTATGTACTACAGTTGACGTGAATAAAATTGATAAGTCTATTTAAATCACGAGTCTGTTTCATTCACACCATTTTCATTAGAGTTCAAGTTCTCCAATGAAACTTGTTTTTGTTTTTATAAACTGAAAGAAGGGTGATACAATAAACATGATCTTTATTAATAATAGTGACACCTTGTTCTGTTGGACTGTAAATAGCATTATTATTCCATGAATTATTTTGATTTAATACTATCTGAGAACTTATAACTTTATGCTATGATGTCATGATAGTGATTCATATAAGAAGAGGCTTTGAGTGACATTCAAAGATTTTTGTTCATTCTCACAAATATTTTTAAATACACTCAAAATCACACACAATCACTCAACCTAACTGTCTAAACTCAGACTCTCACAGACTCAAATCCATGCACACAACCACTCAACTTTAAACTCTCTCTAACTATATCTCCCTATTTCAAATTTGTACAAAAACACGTCCACCTTTCCAAAAAACACAGTTTGGGTGGATATTCAGTCTCATTTTAAAGCCTTGAGAATAACTACAAGACCCGCCCACTCGGGATTCCTGCAAATTAGCGCATGACGAGCTGCGCGTCACAAGCAGTTAAACGTTATTTTTTAACTAAATCAATGACGTCATGACGTCGGTCAGTGTGCGTTCGCACCTACGGCTGGTGTTCTGACAATCTGTGCTTCCTCGTCAGATTTTCCTATCGTAGCACGGCTAAACAGCTATGTCTAACGGTCGGTGCTACCCGTCAAAAACTGCTACCGTCATGTTTACAAACCGAAAACTATAGCGGTTCGTGTTAATGTTAAATATCATCGGATACTGAAGTGGAAGCTTAGGAGTTATGCTTAGCATAGCATTGGAACAATTTATATCCACGACGAAAACCTTTCTAAAATCACTTCCTTCATCAGAATATCCTACCTGTTAAATATAAGCGGGTAGCACAAATAGATCTATGCATTAAAAGCAGCAAGTGTCTGAAAAACATTACAACTTACTTACAAAAGCACAAAAAAATACTTCAAAAACACTCCACAGAAATAAATTTCACTTGTCTGATTTTTTTATGTACAGATATGCATCTTTTAATGGTTTTAAATAAAAAAAGAGAAAAAATTTAGTTATTTCCATGCAGTGTCCAGAAAGACGTGTTGTTCAGCTTGTAGGGCACCACAAATGCTTCCACCCACCTCCATCATCATTCCACTATGGCTGGTGGACAAAATTTTTAATTTCCACCCCTGAATACACCCTTCCATGACTGGCACAACAGGACTTCTCTTCCTCAGTCTTCAGCTCTTGAGTCTCCTGTCTGCTCTCCATCACACCCTTTCTCCAAGCATCCATCAGCTAACTGCTCAACCTCTTCAATAAACTGACTGGAAATCAAGTACTGATCAACACAGGGTGGTTTCCCCTGGGTCCTCTTTCTCCACCTTGGAGGATCAACTGCAGTAAGAAAGTAAGGATAATCTCCATTTAAAACTGATTCTGAATTCGTCTATCATCTCACATCTCCCAACTTCATTTTTTCAGTGTTCCTGACCACCTTGCCTTCCAGACTCAAACCATATCCAGTTCATTGTCTGTACATTTAAGGTTATTGTTTAATAAATGTTTTTTTTAAACTATTTTTGTCTGAACGTTCTGCATGTGGGTCAAACGATTGCCTAAAACCATGACTCATACAATGTTAAGAAACTTGTTTGGTTCTGTATAGAGGTTTGGGGTTGGACTACCATAAAGCATACAATGTTCCAGCAATGATTTCTTGTTTGGCTACAGCTTAAATACCTGCCAGGTGGTGATCATTTGTCATCAGGAACAGCTGAAGGTAATTAACTCCGCCTGCCACTTGGAGCTGCAATAATGGAAGTTAAAGGCACAACATACTGGAATCCTAACACATATAATGTGAAAGAACACTACATTAGCTAATACTAAACCTATACACTTTTGCATGACACATTTGTTTAGTCTGTCACTGTTTTCTCAACTGAGCAATGTCTGTGTTACTATGTGAATGTACGTATGTGTGCTGAGTGTACACCATGTTTATGCCAATGGTACTGAGGCTCTACTATATGTATCAATCCGCCAGGAGTTGAGTAAACTTTTAAACCATAAGAACAGTATGATGAAAAAAATGTAGAGGTTTTGACATTACTTTTTATCACCATGGTGTATCTTGCATCCAAAAAAATGGCACAATGGCTTTTGCCTGTATGGAGCAGCCTGATCAAAGTTAATTCCTACAATGCTGTAGAAATGCAGTGTTATAATCAGTGGTGTTATGGAAGGCTGGAGTTAATGTTATGACAAAGTTAATACAAATGGCTCCTGCAGGTCTTACTGGGTTTGGCAGAAAGAGACTACAGAGCTGTTGACTTGAAAAACTGGGCCTTCTCTTCATTGGATAAAAGCCAGAGCAGATCTTTTGGTTATAAAACACACAGATACACACACTCACGCCTACATTCACATGAACACAGATGCTCATAAATGATTCATAATGAAAGAAATTAGCGCTCACTTCTCTGTCTGCTCCCCAATAGCAGACTGTTCCCTCATGCTCTCTAATAACACCTTCACTCAAACACACATGTAGAGGCAGATGCACAGAAAAGGTTCAGTGCACACAGATGCATCCATGTTCATACACATGCCCCCCTCGCTGCCATCTCTCACAGTTCATTTCATTCCAACATAATTAAATAGTCCTGTTGTATATGTGTGTTTGTGTCCCTGTGTGATTTGTGTCTAATCCAGTATTTTCTTTTCTTTCCACAGTTTGCTCATCATTGGCACACAGAAGAAACAGTGCATCAGAGTTCAGTCCTTTTCCTGTGTTTATGCTGTTGCATCAGTCTCCAATTACAGCACACATGTCAACATGATATCATGAAATCCAACAATGTTCTCAAGTTCTAAAATAAGAACACATCAGCTTTTTACTGCTGTACAGATTAGCTTTTACAGCCTCTTACTGAACACTTTCTACCATATGTGTAATGTGGTTGAACATAATAAACATTCATGGAGCAAATCTGCGAGAGCAAAAGATGAGGGGAAATGCAATGAAGAAAAGTGCTTGTACATTATTCAGACCTGTATACTAACGTAAACAACACATCACAGTGGCTGATTTCACAGTATTCAGTCATGCTTGTCAAATTTGAGACATCTTAATGAGGTGATAAGGGGAAAACATCCAAGCATCAGGTACTATTTATTTTTATTTGTATTGGGCAAATTCATTCTTTTTCATGTTCACTACCCTCACAGACCTTTTCTCTGCAAAATAAATTGGATGTATGAATAGGACTGAAAAAGTTAGAAGTAGAGATTAAGTTAATTCATAAAGGTGGATGTTCACTGCAACAATAAATGTGTAAAACATGTCACATATTATCAAAGACTTTCACAAACAGTAAACCTTTCAGCTTGCTATGAAAGTAAATACAGATTTGATGTGCTCAAACAGGGAATTCCATACAATGGGGGTTCTAACAGAAAGCAAGTAAAAAGTCACTCTGTTTTAACCCTTTATGTTAGAACAATTATATATGGCCTTTTTCCATGGCTCAGAATTTTTCCATTGGGTGGTCCCACCAACTTTCAGCTCATTTCTCATGTTCTTTTTGCATTGTCAGGCCTGGCCCGGCCCTGGTCAACAATTAAATACATATATATTTTTGTACTTCATACCTGACATATTGCAGTTTGTAGGAATTTGCTTTTTCTTATAAAGTAACTCACAATTTCTCTAGTGAAGCTTTGCATGATTTAATGTTTTTCACTTGTTTATCCTAAATTCATTTAAAATGATAACTTCGGTTTTGACTTCCATCATCACAGGGTTATTTTTGTAACTCAATGTAAATCCAGTAGGCCAGAAGTAAACTGTGTAACTCTGATAGAATTATGAGGAATACTGTACTTTTGTTTTTTAAAGTTAAACTCTATTACATTATACTCCCACCTACTGTCTCAAAGTAGAGATACAAATTTATCCAAAAAGAGGTTAAAAAGCAAAACAGCTGGGCTTTTATTTTGTAACCAAAAACATTTTGCTTCCCATCCAGGAGGCTTTACCAATTTAAAAAATGTCATGTCTACTGCTGTCATGAAATTTTTGGAATTTTTAAAGCCTGCCACATGGGCAGCAAAAAATCTTCAGAATAGAAGTACGGCTGTTTTGTTTTGTGACCTTTTGTCGAGTTTACCATGCCCTGAATGACTGAGAATATTCACTAGCAGATGGAACAAAGGTTATTGATTACAATGATGTAATTGCCACAAAGTGCAGCTCCTTCTGCACTGACACATACTCTTATGTTTGTTAATGTTAAAAAATAAGTTTTAAAAAAAGGAAACTATGTTGCCATTTTATACACAAAGCTACACACCATTGTTGTCATGAATAGAGGCTGTTTGGTCATCAAAGTAAACCGTTGCCTGTGCAGTCTTGCCAAGCACCTCATTAGGGCTTAAATTTGGGCCAGTTCCTTACATTGGAGTTCCATTTCCTCCCGTCTAATTCAGATTTGTGATGGTGAGTGTCACGCACATCCACTAGCAGTTGCTGGATGTGACGTTCACGTTGGTCCCAGTTCAGCTCCTCTAGCCTATTCAAGTTCTCAGTGGCTGCTCTGAAATCTGTGCTGTTTGAACTCTTCCGCTTGGTTAAACAAGAACCTGAAATGTGGATGGATAAACAAGACAAGGCTAGATTCAGTACAATACATCAGCATAGTTTTATCAGTTGACAACATTTTAACACTTTAGGTACTTTCATGGGGAAGCCATGCATCTTGCAATAACTCTTATGTAGGAGTGCCATTATTTGCACCATTGGTATTCAAAATGTCAAATATTATGTCCAATTCTGTTTTTTAGCAGTCAGAGAAATGTATTAAAATGCAATGACAAGAACCTCCGCGTTAAGCCCCCACAACGGAATTATTAAATACCACAGTAAGAGAGAGAGAGAAAAAAAGTTAATTCTGCCAGAGACTCCCAATGAGCTTCAGCTTGCTTTGAATTTTTTTCCTCTGACAAAACCTCATCTGGTTCACATTTTCAGACCGTGGAAATAGTTTTCTCCATTCTCTTCACTTCTGAATTACTGTGTTTCCACTAGCACTTGGGACTTGCTCTCCCCCTTACACGGTTAAAGCCAAGTTTCAGGCTACTTTGTATCTGATCCTCTGAAAACTAAGCTTCATGAGAGAAAGAAGGAGCAGAAACATGGCAGTAATAATTCTCTAATTTTTCTGTGAAGAACTTAATGTGGAAAATACAGTAGAAAGAGGACACCTCCTGAAATAATATTTACATAATTATGTAAAAGTGGGGCCATCCGGTGTGTTGCAATAATGAGGAGGATTTTTAGAAGAAATTGGGCCTCACATGCTCAGCCACAGAGCTGGATGACAATTAGCACACACACACACACACACATGCACACACACACACACACACACACCCTCACCTCCCCCTCCCCTTCACACACACACACCCACAGAGAAATGCAAGACATTCTTTCTTTTTTTTAATCCATGCTGGTTTACGTTTACATTTTGGGCTTTGAAAGGAGGGAGGTCTTGGCAGGGTCTCCACGCCCACAGGCTCACAACTACAAGGCCACTCGTCCTGTTTGATCTCCTTCTTCCTGCAGGGAGAACCGACTACAGAACAGAAGAACAGCTTTAAGAGCAGAACAGTCGCTGAAAGGCAATCTATGTTATCAGTGTTTTATTTAAACATCTGTGACACTTACAGCCACTGCAACAAAACTTCTCTTATTCATTGTTTATTAGTGTTTTTTTTCTTAAAGTTTTCTTAACTTCGTATGAATACCCCAGATAAAGATTTATTTGTACTACGGGCTATATATTGTATCAACAAAAGTTTCCCCTAATAGTATGATCAAGTTTAAATTCAATTCATTTTTTTAATTTATCACCAATTCAACACAAAGTCACCTAAATACAATCCAAATCAGTCCAAAATAGTAAGATCCAGATTCAAATCCAGCTACATACATTTCAATATTATTACATTACAATAAAAACAGATACAGTAGACTGGTAGTAGATTAAAAAAATGCCAACAATACTGTGAGGATCTGGGAATTTTGTCCCCGCCCTGCTGGCGGTGCCACTAACTCTTTCTCCCCAGCTGTAGCTGATTTCACCTGACGAGCAGCACCTGAATTTAAGCATCTGGCTGGTTCCAGATCTTTGCTGGAGCATCGTGCCTTATGGGTCAGAGTCCCTGCCTCTAAGGCCAGATACCAAGCTCACGGCCACAGTAACTTCTCCTTCTCCTTCTCCTTCTCCTTCTCCTTCTCCTTCTCCTTCTCCTTCTCCTTCAGGTTGTGCTGCTCTACTCCTTGTTTGCCTTTCTGGAACTTACCTGGTGAACTTAACTGCTACTGGATCTCTGGACTCCTCCCCTCCTGGACTGCTTCTGGTTTGCCCTGCTTCATCTCTGTGCCTCCCCATTCCTCGGACCTGTAAGACAAGAACAATTACTCTCGAAATCTCCTATTGTATGATCAAACTAATCCTGTACCTGAGACTCACCTTGCTCCTCCTTGCCGTTGCAGATCCCCCTGGTTGTTCCCCACTGTTCGTATATTCACCTTAAAATAAAATCACTTACCTTTACTCCACCTCAGTGTCTGGTTTTTGGTGCCGCTCATACGACGAACTCTGGTTTATGTCAAATACAAACCACATTTTCTGTAAAAATGCATTGTGAATGCTGAAATTAGCTAAAGAAGCTAAAATTGATTTGTGAAACCTAAACAAAGCAAAATGCTAGTGAGCTAAAAGAAGTAGTAGTACTAAAAGTAGCATAAAGCTAGCTAAAAATGGCAAAACAAAAGCTAATAGTAGCAAATGGCTGGCTAAAAGTAGCTAATGACTAGGAAACGGAAGCAAAAGGCTTGCTAAAAAGTTAAAAAAAGAAACTTCTCACAATAAGCTAAAAGTAGTGAAACGGTATCTAAAAATAAAAATGTAACAGAAAGCTATATAAAACTTAAAAAGTAGTGTAAGAACAAAAACAGCCAGTTTGCTGAGGCAGATTTCAAAGAGAACAATGTTTTTGAAAGAACTGAAGAGATCACAATGTACTTCTATAGAGATAATGTTTGCAGAAAGGTATAAAAGTTACAAAAACCAAAAGTCATTGCTCCCATCTAACAAATAAGCCGATTTTTTGATATATGATATTATGAAATTAGCATAACAGTAGTAGTTGCATTGCAAAAATGTATGGAAAATATGCTTGCACAACATAGCATATCATACAGTTTTGTATTCCACACTCTCCAGTTTTAAATTGGGAAAGTTATGGAACTAAATTGGGGCCAAATGTTTTGTTAATTTGAAGAAAGACATTTCAATCAAAAAACTAAAACTTGAAATTGAGTTTTTGTCCAAAACTTGAAAAATTCAATCATGTATCCAAACTAAAAACAAATGTGCGAAATTTTTTCAGTTTAAATAAAATATTGATGTAATTCTGGACATATTTTGAATAAATTATTAATTTGTATTTTTCACTTTTCCATATTTTGATATTTGAGGCCTTTTTTTGTTCAGTTTTTATGTTTTTAGGATCAGAGCCTTTTCTTTTTCTTTCAACTTCAAATCTTCTTTTCCACTTTCAGATCTATTTTTTACTTTCAGATCAGTTTTTTTCAGTTTCCGACTTTTGGCCACGATTTTGCGTAGGGGGAGTGGTTGTAGCTGAGAGGGGCATGGACTCATGACTTACAGTCTAACAGGGAAGGAAGGAATCGTGTTGTTGTTGAGAGTTGTGGCTCAACGCTTTCTATCCACCATATGCATGTAATTGGCAGTAAACCAACTAATGCCAGTGACTGAGTTCGCCTTAAAAACTGTTTTATACATGGCAATACATGGCACCATTAACATTATGCAAGCAACAAACTGCGCCACTTTGTGCATTTCAGCAGCAGCACTTGCTGACCTCCTCCACTTATGCATATGACCCTTAACGCACCTTTGTATCCACTGGCTATGGTGTCCGCACCACCAAGGCAACCCGCTGGAGTCAGTGCACAGGTAAGGAATATATATGAGCTGTTTGAATAGATTCAGCAACTGGGGTCCGGGTGACGAGCTGGGGCAGAGCCAAACCCTTCAGCCATGTCATGTTATGTAGTTATGTTGACCATAACTGGACCGTGGCTGCAGCCGCACAGAGCATCATAATCATAACACACAACATCTCTCAGGGACAGCTAGAACAAGTCAGGATGCAGGAACAGGCATCATCATCTGTGGACCAAGAGATGGCCAGGTTTTAGATTCAATGTTATAGTTCAAGTTCATTTTAAGTAATTTAAGGAGTTAATATATTATATATACTGTCCCTGTTCTCATATATTTCACATTCCTTACCTGTGCACTGACTCCAGCGGGTTGCCTTGGTGCAGATGCCATAGCCAGTGAATACAGAAGATTATAGATATCCATGTTAAAGGTAAAAGCAAAAAACATCTCCAAGCTGCTTCATATTCATTTGACCACAGCTGACAAAATTATTAAAAAGTAGAAGACTCATGGGACTGTAGTCAACCTCCCAGGATGTGGCTCCAAGAGGAAATGCAGCCCAAGATTGATGAGACGGATAGTGTGGATGGCAGAAGAAGAGTTAAGGAAACCAACCATGAGCCCTAGAAGGGCTTCACTGTTGGCAGAAAAAAAAAAAAAAAAAATACCAGACATGAATTCTCAAAATAATGTTGACAAGATCCAGTGTTTCTCGGACTTATGAAATAAATCTGGAGCATTTTGTCTCCAGCCACATCAGTTGTGTTTTTGATTGTTGTGGAAGGGTACTGACAAAACATTTGTCCTTTTATAAAGCATATGAGTTCCTTTTAAATGAAGAAGCAGATAACTATTTGGTGTTGTGTTTTCACAATAAAAAACAACCACCTCTTGTGCTCGAAACATAGGTGAAACCTGAGCAGAGAACCATAAAAACAGCTTAAGTTTCCAGAGTAAGCGCATAAACAGTGCTCACAGTACAGAAAGGAATCCCTTCATTTTAAGCCTTCTTTAAATTTGGCTTTGGGTTTAGGAGGAAATGTGTGATGGGGGTCTTAACAAGCAAAAACAAAGAAAAGCGTTTCTTTTAATTTTACTGCTTCAATCTTTTAACATCACACAGATGCTTCAGATGCTTATTTACTCACACAGCTGTGATTATTTACTATAAAAAATAGCTGCCCTGAAACATAAAAACCTTTGCTGTCAATGCTGTTTGTGGTAGGTTAATTGTGAAAAAACAAACTGCCTTATTGTTACTCAAAAAAACTAATTAATTCCTTGAAGAAATGCATATCACCTACAGCCTTTCATTCCAGAGTTTTATACTAAGATCATCTTATGCTGAGAAATGATGGTGTTGTAATTGATTTGGTCTAACCTCGAAAGTAACATTGTACACCATCTAATGTGATATTGCAAGATCTCACACTCAGAGTATGTGTTGTGAATGACTAACTATTACTGCATCCCTTTTTAGCTCAAATTTTTAAAAACTGGCTGTGTTACAACCACTTTTGTTTTAGCTAACACTGATTAGCTGTGGTAGCCACCTACACTCCAACATTTAATTTTAGGCAAAAACCTCATGCAATGAGTAGCATTTGAAGTTTGTTATGAATGACTCTTAGCTACTACCACACCTAATTTTAACACAATATCTGTAAAATTGACTGAATTAGCCCCTTTTTCTTTTTTGAAGTCAGTTGGCTGTGGCAACCATCTTGAAGAGTGAAATTTCTAAAATTAATAAGGTTTAGATATACAACCAGTGACTATTTCCCAAAGATTTAATTAAAATCCAATAGTTAATGGGATATTTTATTAACAGATAAAATATACTCCAAATAGTAAATGGCAAATTTTAAACAAAAAACTTGTGCATTCTGTTAGTGCTCAGAATTTGTGTAGAGGATGACTCTTAGCTACTATAACACAAAATTTTAGCTCAATATCCATGACATCAATTGAGTTATAGCTATTTTGTCTGTTTTTTGAGGTCAGTTGGCTGTGGCATCTATCTCTAAGCAGGCTCTCTCCAAAGGTTAAACAGTTTACATGCACAACCAATGAAAGTTTTAATAAAATCTGTGTAATGGTTCATAGGATATTTTGACACACACAGGCAAAAACATGAATGCAAAGTGTTATAAAACACATTTTATCTGGAGCAGTAAGTGGAATTTAACCAATCAATGTTTGTGCATGATTATATGTGTAGCAGCCTGAGGTGGGTTTTCTTTAAAATGGTGGAACCATTATGGTTCACAATATTAAATCTACGGTCAGTTTGTAACGAGAAATAGAAACCAACAACGCTTCCTGGAATTGTACTCCAGGAAATTAAATTGGTAAAAAGGACAGATTCGTTTTACTGCAGGAAGCAGACAAGATTCAGGAGTTTCACCAAATTTATTATTGTGCCAAACCATGCAATAGTTAAAAGATTTCTTTTCAAAATGGCAGAGATAAAACAATTATTCACCAAGGTTTAGGCTGAACAACCAATGCTGATTTCAAGGAAAACTTACCAGTGGGGGGAAGCTGTAAAGAAAAGAGGCAACATCCAGTGAAGAATAAAAAAGGGATCACCCTAGACCAGGGGTCGGCAACCCAAAATGTTGAAAGACCCATATTGGACCAAAAAAACAAAAAACATATGTGGAGCCGCAAAAAATTAAAAGCCTTATATAAGCCTTATAATGAAGGCAACATATGCTGTATGTATCTATATTAGCCTATCTGATAGGCTAATATAGCTGCTTCGGAGTCGGGCCAGCCGGGCTGGCCCTGCTTCGTGGGCGGCGCTAGCTTAGCTCCTGTTCACTCATTGGTCGTGGGTGTGACCAGATGGAAGCATAAAGAGCGAACGGTAGGAATATAAACAACAGCGTTAGCTTACCCTGCAACGTTTATGCCATCTGTCCCCCAGCTGAAGGCGCTGTAAAGCCTGAAATCTCAGGTGGATAACAGCTGTCCTACTCCGCGCAACAATCGCGGCATCCAGAGCATTTCTTCCACTGCGCCTCTCTTCCTGAAGTCTCAGGAGAATCCCCATAAGTTTAAAAAACAGCAACAACACAGGGCCAACGTTGTCCATAGGGCTTTCGTTGTTTACACAACTTGCGCTAAGTTTCGGTAGCGCACCCCCGCTCGCCACGGCCCTGCCCCCTGCAACACGAGGAGGCGTTCCTCTGCTACCTACCAAACTGGGCGGTGTGAACTGGATGCATTCTCTATAGAGCCGAGCCGAGTAGAGCAGAGTAGAGTGGGACTTCTAAATTAGGGTCCGTGTAAAAGAGGCATATATTAAAACAAAAAATATATTTCTCTCCCCCATCTTTTTCCATTTTCAAACATTTTGAAAAAACTCCAGGGAGCCGCTAGGGCAGCTCCAAAGAGCCGCATGTGGCTCTAGAGCCGCGGGTTGCCGACCCCCGCCCTAGACACTACAAAAAAACACAGCAAACAAAGGGAAAAAGGGTGCTCCAACAAAATAAACACACAAAATAAGACACCGCCGCCACCACATGGAGCCTCAAAACAGCCTGAATATAACAGTGGCGTCACAATTAATACAATATTTCAATCAATTCAGTTAAAAACGGTGCAGTCAAAGCCCCAGCCAGCAGGGGAAGGCCCAAGTTTGTCCTAAATTGATCTTCTGGTTGGCAAAACAGCAACGAGTGACATCCAAGCGGAAAGCCAACAGAAGAGCTCATCAGGTAGCTGTAAACTGGTAGATTTACGGCACCGCCATCTGAGCCGGTCAATAAATAAAGAGCAAGCTGTTCAACTGTAACAGAACGCTATATGAGACTTTTTTTATATGAGATGGGTGGTAGCCTAGCCACGCTAGTCCTTACCTTTCATCTGTAAGACACACAAAGGACGGATCGGTCCTGATAATCCGCAGATGCAGCAGAGGACGGGCTAAACCGGACATCAGACCACAGATTACCTTAGTGGCTACTATTAAAACCTGACTAAAATTATGAAAACAGTTACGCTTACCAGAGAACATTAGCGGCCACAACAACAGGAGCAGGAAGACATCATGACAGGTGGAGACGTACTTTTATACAGGCAATGAAATGCTGCTACATATGTATTTCAAAAAACTGTTCATATCTAAGATGTGTAAAATGACAGAATGACCTCGTTCTAAAGCAGCTTGAAGAACATGAGTGTTGTCTCAGAGGGCAAAGAGGCTGAGGAGATGTCAGGATCTGTGTGGATCTGAGCTGCACAGATTGGTCTCTGTGGAGCCTCTGCTCTGTCTGAATGTCAGGAGAACATTAAACCTCCAGGGAGGTTAGAAATAAACACACACACCACAGAGTTCACCACACCTTTTAAATGTGTAGGTTCCCCAGCTTCAGAGGAGGTTAGGAGCCTGAACTCATTAGTGTCATTTGCGTGGCTGGTAACAGCCTAAAGGTGGTATCTCACTGGACTGAGACTAGATGGCGAACATCATTTTTAAGGCAGTCTCAGAACATCTCACAATATTTGCAGTGGTTCTCAATTTTCTGATATGAGTCACAGAGGTACAAAGTCTGTTGTTTGAATTTCAAACATGTTCAAAATTTGTACTGCAGTTTTTTCTTAAAAAAACAGAGTCTTCATGGGCATCTCCATCTCCCCTGCATTGTGTTGTGGGGTTCTCCAACCTGTCTCCAGAGTGGTAGAGCTGTATTTAAAGCTGAAATGAAATGTGTTTTGAAGCCAACATCAGTGAAAATATAGCCATACAATTTTTTTGTAGAGATTTTAAATTAAAAATAAAATATAATGAATATTTTTTAAATATAATGTATTTTTTTGGTTTTCGGCACCCTGGAAGTCTGATATCTACTGAGGTTCAGCAATTCCTCAGTGAGTGGATGAATAATGGTACAATATCATTCAGTTCATTGAAATTATTTGTTCAGACTGGCTAGAAAAAACACTGGAGTTTCATTTTTTGGCTTCCAGAACGATAACAATCTTCCTCAGATTCGGATCCAAATGCTCCGATGTGGGAGTTACCATAAGAACTAGATTCAGATCACTTCGAAGAGAAGAACCGCTCCAACCCTCGTTAATGTGCTGGACTGGCTTCACGCCAAAAAAACAAAAAACAGGACCTTTTGTCAGCAGCAGTCCTAATTATTTGTAATTTTAAAAGAAAGGCAAATTGACTGGAGGACATCTCCACAGAGAAGGAGATGAGAAACAGGAAGTTTTACTTCAAACTTAACGTGAACGTGCACTGTCATTAAAAGGTATGAGCTGCTTATAGGCAGACAGCCTGAGATCAGTTAGTGATTCAGAGTAGTTTGTTATTAATGAAAAAATATAAACAATACATGTGTGATTAAACAAATGTCATAGTCTGAAACTGCTGAGAGTTTATAAACGCTACTCTGAAGCGTGCTCAAATTGTTTACAAGTTAGCATATGTTTAGCATCATTAGCATCGGATTGGCTTCGTGTTAGAAACGTTAGCTTTCTCCTGCCATCTTTATGTTGATTTGCAGTGTTGTGTGCCGATGTCATGACAATGGTCTGGGGGTGATCCATTCTTACTGCTTCACATCCCCAACTCAGTTGTTATGCACGTTGTTTTTGTCAGCCATGACAGTCCTTGTGATCATCAGAATCCAAATCTAAAGAGTTTTCATCTGATTCTGGAGATTCAGCTGACGGTTCAGGTTCATACTGGTATGGTTGTATATCCATTACTCCCACAAAGTCTTCTGACATTTCTTTGTATTCAAAAAAGGCTTCTTCTTCCATTTCCACTAGTAAACAACTGGACAGCAGTGGCGTACTTAGCTGTCCGTGGCGTACTTAGCTGTCCGTGGCACAGCGCACGTCATCAACAAATCACCTGACATAATTCAGAGTTCGTCGTATGAGCAGAACCGAAAACCAGACACTGAGGCGGAGTAAAAAGGTAAGTGATTTTATTTACAGGTGCGCATATAAACAGTGGGGAACAACCAGGAGGATCTGAAACGGCAAGGAGGAGCAAGGTGAGTCTCGGGTACTGGATTTGTTTGACCATATAGTAGGAGGTTAGAGAATATATGTTCTTGTTTTACAGTTCCGAGGAATAATGAGGCGCTGAGACGAAGCAGGGTTAACCAGAGGCAGAGGAGCCCAGAGATCCAGCAACAGGTAGATTCACTCTTTTTTCTCTCTGCTCCTGGTGGAAGGCGGACATGTTTCTTTTCTCTCTGTCTCTCTGTCTTCTGAACTGAATTTTGCTCCCCTAGGCTGACCTTGGTCAGCTATCTTGAAATTTCTCATCGGAACTATGTAAACAAGATGCTCTGCTCCCTCTGCTTAAGGACATCTGTGGATCTGCTCTGGGCTGAGTGATAAACATTCCATCACATTATCAAAGACACTGGCCTCTATGACATGATTCATGGACCTATCTGCAAACACACATGCACACACACACATAACATGCACCACATCGTCTTCCACTGCCTCTACACGCACACACACACACATACGCACACTTTCCGCTGCTTCTGTCATCTCTCTCACTCCAACCCCCACTCCCATCCCTCCCTCCTTCCTGTCTTAGTTAATTCTTACGTCGGCTGTTTTAGTGGGCCTGGGGTACTTTTGGAAAGTTCTGTAGTTTTAGCATTGTCATGTTTTAGCTTACTTAGCCTTCCTGTACATTTAGTTTAGTTTTGTACATTTAGTTTAGTTTAGTTTATCTTAGCTCATACTTTAGATATTGTTAAATTGTTAGATTCCTAACTGTTGTTTAGTTCAGCTTTAACCCTCTGGGGTCTAGGGTGAAACTGGACGTTTTTTTGGCTATTTTAAATTTGCTTTATATTTCACCCTAAAAGTGGTTTAACCTGCCATGTTTGGGGTCATTTTTTTCAGCACAACCTCCCAAGTGTGAATTTCAAGTAATATTTTACTTTTGACCTACTGTATTAACACAACAGACTTATAATCACACAAAAAAC
>NC_051438.1:3650217-3661244 GCF_001649575.2 Kryptolebias marmoratus
GTCGCTTGACAGAAAACGTTGAGCCTCTGTCAGATTGGAGAGGAGGGCCTGTTTTTTCATTCGGCTTGGTTGGGGGTGAGATCGGACGGAGGATGGGGGAGTTTTCTCCNCGGTTTTGGCGCTTCTCGCTCTAACGCGATGAAAATATGACGATGATTTTTTTAAAAAATATATCTGTCGGGAATAATTTCTCATAACTCTGGTTTTCCTTGGCCTATCGAGATGATTTAAAAACTGGTGTAAAGCTTGAAGTCTGGACTTTCGGGACAGATTAAAACAAAGTGTCTGAGAGGGCGGATCTTTCCCGCTAGAGCGTTTTAAACAGGTCATGTGACTTGGACGCACCGGCGCGTCCGTCGACTCTGAAGAGTTAATTTATCATGATTTTATTTAGATTATTTTAGCTACTATTTTGCTAGTGATGGGCCATCGGGGCCAGCAAGGCCTTCTCTGCTGGCCTAACATGACCAAGAATCATCATAATTATGATAAAAGGTTAATTTAATTTATAATTTACTTTCCCTAGACATCTAAAAGTATTCATATTCTCTTTGTGTCATATTATGCTCCTTCCAGTGCTACTGTTTTTAGGTTAGAGTTTTTATCCAATCAGAATTCAGCTATCTTATGTTGCCAGAGGCTGTATGAGATTTGCCCGGGCCTTCAGAGTCGTCAGTGCTGGCGTCTGCACTGTAACTCAAAGGGCAAATAACGTTGATAGACAGTTGCGATAGCCAATCAGATCACGAGTTGTGTCAGTAAGGCCCTCTAGCTGGCCTCACGTTGAACGTGACATTTACGCGTCCTGTGATTGGATACAGATACTTACGAGTTTGAGCCGCGGCAGTGCTATGTAGATGAACAGAGTCACACCCAGGACTGTTAACGGTTAAAAACCTAACCCACAATGGCCAAAGGAGAGCAACACGTTGATTTAGTTGCTGATTTACTGGCAAGGCCGTTTTCAAGACGAACTTTCCAAGAGAAGCTAGATCTCGTTAAAGGAGGACGGCCGACCCCGAGCTAGCTAACCTGTTCCAGAATGGATTTTGTGTTGAAATGAGTGTTTTGGGGGGACACAGCCGTTTTGGTGAGTACAAACATTTTATTTATTTTATTCTCTTTTTTTTTTGTTCAGACAGTAGCATACCAGATAGCCACCCTGCTGTAGTCCTTTATGAAGTGGCGATAAAAATTGGCAAACCCCAAGAACCTCTGTAGTTTGCGTCGATCGGAGGGAACTGGCCACTCTGCCACTGTTCTTGTCTTTTCGGGATCCGTTTCGTAGTACCCATGCAAAAAATGAAGCCCAGAAAGGGTATGGAGGAAACACTGAACTCACATTTTTTCAGCTTTGTTGAAGAGCTGGTTTTCATAGTCTCTGGAGTACTGCCTGCACCTGCTGCCGATGTTGAGTGGGATCTTGAGAATAGATCAGAATATTGTCCAGGTAAACAAATACAAAAATGTTCAGGAAGTCACGTAGAATGTCATTAATGAGCAATTGGAAGACTGCAGAGGCATTGGTGAGTCCAAAAGGGCATTACTAAATATTCAAAGTGCCCCAGAGGGGTCTTGAAAGCAGTTTTCCACTCACCCCCCACTTTTATCCCTATCGGATGGTTTGCGTTACGGAGGTCCAGTTTTGTGAATATGGTGGGAGAGTGGCGTTGCTGATGGACTGAGTCAATTAAGGGCAATGGATACTTGTTTTTCACTGTTATCTGATTTAGTCCTCGATAGTTGATGCAGGGGCGGAGACTCTTGTCTTTCTTATCCACGAAAAAGAAGCCAACGCCGACAGGGGATGTGGAAGGACGAATGATGCTGAGCGAGAGAGATTCCTCAATATAGGTTCTCATGGCGTCTCTTTCAAGACCTGAGATGTTAAACAGCCAACACGAGGGAAGGGGGGAGGGGTGTAGGAGTTTGATGGTGCAATCATAAGGTCTGTGCGGGGGAAGTGACAGAGCCTTGGTCTTACTGAACACTGGTGCAAGATCATGATATAGTCATCGTGCCTCTCACACAATTACTACTGGAGATAGACACGAGCGCCCCACAAACCAAGAAAGGAAAAGTGGGTAATGGATGATCTCGAGGCTTCATTCTTTGTTTTCAATACCATATGAAAAAAGAAACACTCCTCATTCTGTGTCCTGCTATCTCAGCTGCTTCTTCTATCAGTTTCTCCACCTTGAGCATGTGAGCTTTCTATTTTCAGCTCATTTTAATCATCTTGGAGTTAGAAGTCTGCTCCTAAGACTTTTGAGATATTGAACATTATCCCATCCTTATGAGAAAAAAGACTGTTAAAGTTGTTTTTTTATTGGTTCAAATATATGGGTCTCAAAACACAATTTGCGTTTGGCTTGTGTGATCTAATTGCTTTATATTCTAAATTGAGTTTCTTTTTTTTTTTTTTTTTTGCAAAACTTTGAATTGCACACTGAAATTTGGGTTTACTTAGAACTGTAATATCCTGTACATATTAAACAATGAGTAAGAACAACATAGATACTTATATTATTGTATATTATATTATATATTGTCTGCCTCATACGGTGAAAGGGAGATAATGTTTTTGCCTGTGTCTGTGCATGTTTGTTTGTCTGTAGTTAGCTAAATATCTCATTAACCTTTAAACAGCTTTTTAAGGAACTCTCAGTAAGAAATTTTTGGATATACACCTACAATTATTTACCTTTTGATGTCTACCTTTTAAAAGATGACTACCACAGTTAAGCAACCTTAGCTAACAGAAAAAATGGCTATAACTCAATATATGCTATAATTTTACAGATACTGAGCTAAAATTGTGTGGTCATAAGTAAGAGTCATTTACAACATATACCTAGAGTGCTACAGATCTGGGAGAAACGCCAAAAAGATGTGAGATAGTGGCCTGGACTAGGATTGGACACAACTGGCTTTATACTTTGGCATTATTTATGAGAGTCAACACTCTCTGTCCATTAGCAAAATATCGCATGAACCACTTGACAGATTTCTGGCATGACATTGCAGATAACATCATTTACAGTTTGACCAAAATAGCTACAGCTACATTTTTTATCATAAGACAATATTAGTCTAAAACTCTGACATGAATAGTAGTGGGTGATATGCATTTCTTCAAGAAATACTAGGTCTTTAATTGTTGTTGTTGGGAATGTGTGTAAAATCCAGCTTAAGCTCTACAGTCACACTGCACCAAAGAAATCAATCATGTGTAATGTCCGGAGATCAGTTTAGTCTTAAAGTCTTTAGGTACAGAACATTTTTGAGCTGATGCAATCCTGTCTATGAAGAGAGGCATGAAGACCTCCTTAACAACAGAATGAATAGCATATCTCAGTTGAAAGAGACACATCTCATATTCTTTCTGCCAATTTTTGTTTTGCAGAAGAATTAACCCTCCTATTATGTTTATTCCTTCCTCACTACTTTTGTGTGCCTTTCAAGTTTCTAATAGTGGCACAGAATAACCTATTTTGTATTTTTGGTCAAAAAATTATCACCTCTCTGTTTGTTTTACTTGTGAAATGAGGACTCTTCATCTTTTTCAGCTGTTCCCTTTTCAGGGGTCTCCACAGTGAGCCATCCTCATCCAGCTAACTATGTCTTCTGCGTCTTCTGTCCTCACTCCAACTACATGGATGCAGGGGTGGAAATTAAAAATTTTGTCCACCAGCCATAGTGGCCACTATTTGTTGTTGTGTGGAAGCAGTTGTGGTGCCCTACAAGCTGAACAACACCTCTTTCTGGACACTGCATGGAAATAACTAGATTTTTCCTTTTTTATTTTTTAATTTTAAACCATTAAAAGATTCATATCTGTACATTAAAAATTCAGACAAGTGAAATTTATTTCTGTGGAGTGTTTTTTAAGTATTTTTTTGTGCTTTTGTAAGTTTTTGTATGTAAGTTGTAATGTTTTTCAGACACGTGCTGCTTTTAATGCGTAGATTTATTTGTGCTATCCGCTTATATTTAACAGGTAGGATATTCTGATGAAGGAAGTGATTTTTGTGGTTTTAGAAAGGTTTTTGTCTGGGATATAAATTGTTCCAATGCTATGCTAAGCATAACTCCTAAGCTTCCACTTCAGTATCCAATGATATTTAACATTAACACAAACCGCTATAGTTTTCGGTTTGTAAACATGACGGTAGCAGTTTTGGACAGGTAGCACCGACCATTAGACATAGCTGTTTAGCTGTGCTATGGTAGGAAAATCTGACGAGGAAGCACAGATCTTCCCTCGACTACTCTTGAAAAACATTTTTGTTGTCTCCCACCTGCTTAACTCCCGAAATGTTCTGCCACATTGCTAATGCTACTCCACAAATTGTTTCTTCTTCCTCTTCTTGATTTTTATTGGTGGTTGGTAAACAACTGAAGGAATCAATACCGCCACCAACTGGTAAAGAGTGTCTGCTAAACTTTTCTCCTTCTTGCATTTAGCAGCAACTCGAGCACATTGCTGCCCCCTATATGTCAGGAGGACAAATAACACCTTTTCTGTTCAAATTGCCAACCCACCACAGTGGCGTGTGTGTTGATCAAATTCACACGCCACTTCAAATATTTGCCCGCATTTGGCCAGTGGCGAGTGCTAGTTTCCACCCCTGCATGGATGTAGTCGGAGTAAGCTGTAGTTGGCTCTAACTGAACCCATATATTTCCTCTTTGGCCTTCTTCTCTATTTTTTCCTGGCAGCTGCATCTCTAACATCCTTCTACCAATATACCCACTGTCCCTGAGATTTCTAAACCATCTCAGTCTGGCCTCTCGAATTTTATCTCCCAGTCGTTCAACCTGTGTTGTACCTCTGATGGTCTCATTCCTAATCCCATCCATCATTGTCATTCCCAATGAGAATCTCAACATCTTCAGCTCTGCTACTTCCAGTTCTGTCTCCTGTCTTTTTGTCAGTCCCACTGTATCCAAACCATACAACACATCTGCTCTCACCACTATCTTGTAAAATTTCCTTTGACCTTTGCTAGCACCCTTTTCTCACAAATCACTCCTGAAACATTTCTACATCCACTCCATCCTACCTGGACTCTCTTCTTCACCTCTTTACCACACTCCACATTTTCCTGGACAGTCTACTCTAAGTAATTGAAGTCCTGCACCTTTGTGACCTCTGCTCCTTGTAGCCTCACTGTTCCACCTGCCTCCCTCTTGTACTCACACACACACATGTACTCTGTCTTGCTATGGCTGACTTTCATTTTTTTCATTCCCATTTGGAAAATGAGGACATAGGTCCAAATTTTCAGCTAAAAGTTTAACTATATAATAACATTACTAGTTGCAATATGCCTTTGTTTTTTGAAGAAAATGTAACATCATACCCAGCAGAACCATTTCCCTCACATCAATTGTTTTACATCAGTTGTCACTTGGTCTGAATCATAATCTGTGTTGTCTTCAACTTCTGACTTATTTTCCTCCAGAGAATCTTTCACATCTGGTTTCTGGCCTCTTTCCTCATTACCAGTGCCATGATCCAAGATATGATCGGTTGTTGTGCTACCACATAATGGTAGCTTCACTGGGTGCATTACTTTTAGACTGAAAGGATTGCACTGGAAATAGGTAAGGTTTAGAACATACTTTATTTTGTAGGGGAAAAAGAAGCAGCAGTGGCTACATTATGTGTAAACATTCTGTTTACACAAAGTACTAGAGGCCATACTACAGATTGTTATAGGACTAGTTTATTATCTAACACTGCTTTATGGAATATATGTAATAGAGAGTCCACCTGTACATCAACTTTTATGACCCCAGTCGTAATATTCAGTGAGGAAATTTGAATGTGTCCATCAAACAGACCTAACACAAGACCAGCACTGTATTCTTTTGGATGAAGCTGTTTTTAATGTGTCCATAATGGTAGCACTGAGTATTACCAATTAATAATTACTGACATTTAAATTTCACTAATAATCTCCCCACCCTCACTCAATCACACACTGATTGCCTCCCACCAGCATCACCACTCTTTTTTGTCTGAGTACCTTATTTGCCTTTTGCAAATTTATTGCAAAGGTAACACCATTTGTTTTGACAAATGCTGTTGTTGTCAGGGTTTGGGTTTATATTGCGTTTTCTGTGTTTTGATTATTTGGTTCCTGTGTTTATCCTGGTCTTAGTTCAGTTGTTGTTCCTTGTGTCTGTGTTTTCTGCTACATTCACTCCTCTTCAGTCAGTCTCTGTTTTTTCTGCCACGCCCATCTCCACCTGCTGACAATTGTAATCACTCACCTGTGCCCACTTCCCATCATTATCCTGTCTTTAAAACCCGGTCACTTTTTCCACTTACTTACTGGTTCATTGTCGTATCCTTGCCTCCCCGATGTGCTGTCCTTCTGGTTATTGTCACTTCTCGTCGCCCCTTGTATCCTGATCATCTTGCTCCTGCTTAGTTCCTGGTTAGTTTAGGTTTTTGTTTGCTGCCCCGTCAGCTCTTTGTTTTTGTTGCTTTTTTCCCTAAATAAATTAGTTTATTTTTTCATCATGAGTCTGCATACTGGGTTCACCTCCTTCATCCCACTTCGTGACAGTTGTCTGTACACAGTGTTAGGGCTACTTATTTCCACATATTTTTAGCCATTTGCATGTCTTTATATGCCTTTTAAAGGTGCGTTATATAGATTTATTTACTTCCTCACTGCCTCGACCAGTGCTCCTCAATACTATGTTTTCTATAAACAGGAATGTAAACATTTCCACTTTTAGCATTAACCATGCCATGGGACAGCTGATATAAGTGGGCTAGTAGGGCTAAGCCCTTCCTGGTGTTTACAATAAAAATGTTAAAATACCTAACAAACGCAAATTTAAAAATATTGTATTACATTTTGTGAAATTTACAAAAAAGCTGGTGCCAAACATTCTTGAGCAAACCCCAGATTCTTTCCAAACAGCTAACTTTTCACAACCCCATTGATTTAATGTCTTTTGTAGTACAGAATGATTGACAGACATCTTGACCCACCCCTCGGTTTGCTGCTCATTTGGGCTAATTTTGTTCAGCCCAGGATTAGCCCAAGGCCTCAGGCTTTAGCCAGTGAGGGTGGACGTACAATAACATGCCTCAAGCGTGACTGTACGTGAGTGTAGTTTATCTGAGACTGAGTGCGATGGTGAGCAAGATAAACATAAACGAGGTGGATTATTTAATTTCTCCCTCATTTTCTGGTGAAAAATTGGAAGTGAAGAAGGTCGGGGTGGCTAGACCAAAGAATTTAAAAAAAAAAAAAAAAACGGCAAAATGGATGTTTTCTGTGACCTGGTTTCAGTGAAAGGACTGGCTAACAACAAGTGTAGCTAACAAAAAAGGATATAATGTAAATTTATAGCAGGTTTTCTTTATTTCAAACTGGATGCTTCTGTTGTTGAAATCCAAACTGCAGCATTTTATTATATATCTGTTAGCCCACCCTACACATATCACCACCAGCCGCCACTGACCATGATTTCTGACCAATTACACAATAGTTCTCAGACACCACACAAAAAAGGTTCTGAACAACTGCAAGAACTCCTAAACCAGAGATGAAAGAAAAAAATATATCATTATTTTCTCACAGCTTTGTTACATGCTTCCTATGAAGTATGTAGCAACCTTAAGAGACACTCTTTTGAGAACCAAAATGTTCATATTTGAAACAGAGAAGACAGATGGTTGGAGAGGGGGATGAAGGAAGCCATTTACATCAAAGAAGAAAGATCAACTTTAAATAGAGGAGTTCTCAGATTTCAAATTGTAATTCTTTCAGTGGCGTTTTAAGCATGATACCAGTACTTTTTACTCTAATTCAAACAGTCATGCATGTGACCAAAGCTTATTTTGTGAGCCAGGCAAACAAAGACCCTAAAGACCCACAGGTCTAAGGGGAGTGAGTTTAACCTGCATGTGAATCTAGCACCATAAACAGAGCATCTTATGCAGTTTTAAGTTTGGAAATTCACAATCCCCATTTTGAACTGAGAAAGCGCCATTATTTTTGACCAGAAACACCAAGCATTTAACAAAGATATAATTAACTCCCAAAATATAATAAAAATTAAACTTTTTTTTTTATTTCCGCTCAGATGACTTGAGTGAACAAAGTAATTTACAAAGCAAAAACATCTAAAATGTTCATATTTAACTAACACAAATGGATTAACCCTCGGTTTGTAATTCTGCAAACAGTGAAGATGCTGATCTAATATGATTTAGTGTAAAGTCAGTAGACCTCATGGTAAGGAGAGCACAAACAGAAGAAAAAACGAGTGGAGGGATGAAGCATCAGCCATAAAACAGGACAGAAAATGTGAAATGCTGGCTGCAAAGAAAACTGGGCCAGCTGAGCTTGGAACGGGTTTGGGGATTGTCAATGAAAGACTTTCTTTTAACAAAGAAAGCAAGGAAAAAAGATAACAGGCGGGCTGAAAGGATGTTTTTATGAGGAGACTGCAAAACCACCATGTACTGACCTGGGTGGAGGAAATGAGGAGAGGAAAGGAGGGCAAAGTTTGCAAAATCCTTCACTCCAGGGACTGAAACCAGAGAGAGTGATGGAGGAGAAGGAAAGCAGAGGACAGAAATGAGTCGTGAGGGCCAACCCAAGGGAGCAGAGAGTAGCCTGCCATTGGAAATGCATCATGGGTATTATATTGTGGTTGTGTGCTTTGGATTGGAAAGTGAGAGACCATTTTTAATTCAGGGTGACTAGTACCACCCGAGGCAGACACTCTCAATCTGGCTTAATTCTCTTTCCCTTTCTTTTGTTGTTGTGCCTCAACTCCCTCCTCCTGTTTTTTTTTCTTTGTTTTTCTCTCCCAGAAGCAGCTCGCTGTCGCTCTCGTTGTTATCTTGTGTTTGCTTGCCTTTTTTTTCTCCAAAGCCATTTCTCTAACACTTACGCTGCCTTTTCCCTGCAGTTTTAGCTGTCAGAGTAAAACAAGTCAGGCAGGGAGAGGTTCTTTTCTGTTGTTTTTCTCTTTGGTCACAGCAAAAATATTAGAGCTTCTACAAGATCTCAGATAAGAAAACAGAAAAAAAAAATCCCTCAAACATAAGTAAATGACTGCAAATAGTAAAGATCACTTACACTGTTGCTCTTTTAGCTTGGCTCTATATGTAAAGAAATGAAAGAAAATAATCTTCGACTGCCAAACCCGAAACAAAAGTTTCATAAATTTACACGTATATTTATGCACCTTTAAGTTGCAAATAAGGATGATTTACTGAGCAATGACTACAAATTGTTTGGAAATTATATTTAACTCCTCCTAGATTGATGGACAGCAACAGATGCTTCTCTAAGGTATTGCTGATCTATTAACACACACCTGTATGCTCCAGATCAGCACGCTGACAAAACTCCTGCTTTTCTGGAGGTGGTCCCGCTGATGCTAATCAGTTAATCAATACATTTGAGCAGCAGAACCTGGCTGATACTAAATCTTTTAATGCTCATGAAAATAGTCGTTATTAACTTTTGACTCTTCAGTTTTTGTTTCAAGATTATGACACTTTGTTTGTTGTGTTCACAAAGATGCTTTAAAACTTGATAAAAAATAATATATTTTAAATGACAGAATAGGAAAAAACATTGGGATTTTAAAATGGTTTATTTTCATTTTTACTTGCGCTGTCTTTTACCCAGAAAGTATCACTTCAACTCTTGGATGTTCACATTTCTCTTATTTTCTCCAGATAGTTTGTGTTAGTAGTTTGTCCTCTTTGTCACTGTGTCATTTGAACGTCAGTGTTAATCATATTACCTGACCTGCTTTTTCCACTATGGAAACTTTTGTATAAACATCTGAATCCTCTCATTGCATGCCCTGTGGTACAAAGCATTATGTAAATTCTTCAAAAGCTTAATAATATGCAAATACTGTGAAACATTTTATATGCTTATTGCCTGTGAGACTACATTATTTATGGTTGCCTTGCAGAGTGAACCGTGCCCACTTTTATAACGCCACAAACGGAAGTAGTTTTAATTCTAATGTATGCTTAGAGTGTTTTTTGGAGGTTGCCTGTGGCAAAGAAACATATTATTCATAAATAATCTTTGGTGAAAAAACAGATATGCATCAAGTCTTGATTACAAGGACTGATGGAGTGAAGAAAGGAAAGGAAAGAGGGAAATAAAAAGACTAAAGATAACCAGATGTGATCAGGAGTTGGTTGTTTAAGGCCCTATGAAATTCAGTTAATTTTTCCCCAAATTCCATTTTTTCTCCTTTTTTTTAAAAAAATCCATGTTTTATGATATAACCACATTTTTTGTTGTTTTTACCTAAAATGTTTTTATTATATAGTGAATTAATAATCAAACGGTAAAAATGTCATTTCAGATTTTAACAAAAATACAGAAAAAACTGCTCCAGTTCAACAGAACATTCATTGCTTTAATTAAAATCTTTTAGCCTATATAATAGAAACATCTTAGTGTTTTTTGAAAGTACTTTTTCACATTTCTTGAGAGAGTAAAGAAACAGTCCTTCCTAGGAATGAACCAACACCACATATTCTCAGACTTAGTACATGTACTTGAATTTGAGTACTTGCTGATACCAACTAACAATTCAACCTGGAGAGACTCACGACAAAGAGAAGCTGCAATTAAATGGTTTTATTTGACATGAATGACATAAGATATTTGGTGCTCGGGCCCCGGCGGAAGACGCGAGTGCTGACAATAGCAATGCGCTTCGACGAGAAGCTCAGGTTGAGCATTAGAGGCGTCTTCCCCCCAAAAGAGGGGGTTTCCTCCAAAAGAGGGTGCCGAGGCCGAGGCTGAGATCTGACGGAAAGGAGACTGATGAATGACTAGCAAGAATAAATGCGAGAGCGATACAGCTTAAGGCTGAAAATTCGAGGCATAATGAGCCGGTAGATGAAGGCCGGCACTAAGGGAAGTTGATGAATGCTGGAAGATGAAGGCCAGCTACTGGAGGGAAGCTATCGGATGCTGGTAGATGTAGGCCAGCTACTGGAGGGAAGC
>NC_051438.1:3661344-3664756 GCF_001649575.2 Kryptolebias marmoratus
TGCTGGTAGATGTAGGCCAGCTACTGGAGGGAAGCTATCGGGTGCTGGTAGATGGAGGCCAGCTATTGAGGAGGAAGCTCGCTGCTAGGGGGAGATCAACCAGGGTGAATATGAACATAAGCAAGAATGCGAGGAGAATGAAGGGACTTACTAGGTAGATTGACAGAGGTGCACTGATGCAAGGCAGGAAGATAGAGCTCAATCGAGAAATAGAAAAATAGAAGCTTGCAATACGAGAAGAGGAAGAAGATGTGGATGAGTGAGATCGGATTTCAGGATAAAATACAAGGTAGACCACCACCACCAGTTAATTGCGATGCGCTTATCTAGGCGCTGAGAGAACGTTGAGTGACTAATACAGCGGAGAGATTTGGATGAATATATGAAGAGAACGCTGTGGAAACCAGCGGCCGAGCTGCTGAGGAGATGCCCCGAATGACAGCAGATGTAGCTGCCCCTGACCTAAAGAGTGACCTGAGGAATGGCTTGGGGGAAAGACGCAAAATGCAAAAATTCTTAAAATTGCAGAAACCGGGCAGAGGACCTGGGAGTCTTCGGGAGATGAAACGGAAGATTTAGGAGTGAGCCTTTATTAATGCTTGTACCGCAGCAGAGTTATCTTAAAAGCGACAATGCGCTTCGATTTCCCATGATTCTCCCACGGGCAATAGCAATGGGAACGATCACAAACGAGCTGAAGCCTCGGACTGGGGGAAATGAAGGGGGCCATTCAGCTAGCTGCCCTGAAAAGACCCCCAAAACCTGAGGACGGAGCAGCATCCGTGTAAAATTGTAGGGAATCAGTAGAGAGAATGACATCATCATAAAGGAGATGCTGTTCCCATCTCTGGGCAGATTAGCTCAAAAGCTTGGATGGAACAGCAACCGCCGTCCAGAGGAACCTAAACTAACAGAGGAACAGAATTTTCTAGATCAGGCAGCCTGGAAATGAAAGAACGGCCTAAGGGAATGACGAACATGATGAATTTGAGATGACCAAGCAGAGATAAAAGTTTACGCTTTAAAAGAACTGAGGATGAGATGAGAGACTGAGAAATCTCTGAATGTGGGACGGTTTGTCTGCACGTAGCGAGGCAACCATTTCTTTGGAATCCAGAGTATTACCCGGGAAATCCAACTCTTAGCTGGACCTGCGGTTAGTGATGGCCGAATGAGGCCTCGAGAAGCAGTGAGGCTTCCCGGCCCTTGCTTGCTCGAAGGTTCATTACTCGGTGCTTCATTCATTGCTCACTAGTACTCTGCTGTCGAACTGAGCCTGAGACAGCCTTGTCGCCCAAATGAATCATACTTGCCAAGAAGAAGAATTGAACATAGCCGTCAGTAAATGCGATATTGTCACAATGAAGATTTTGTCGAACCCACAACTAGTAACAGTAGGGTCTATTGAGCCCGTTTTAACTGCGTCCTCTTTGTACTTCGGAATTATTTGTACCCAAGTAATCGTGCAAATGCATTTGTTTGCTGACAGATCTGGTCATTTTTTTGTTTTTTTTTGTTTTTTTTTACGCTCAGTACATGCCTCAAAGTGTGACTTCAGATGTCCCATCACCACCTACGGTCTTTTCCTTGGAGAGAAATGCTAACACGCAGAAGAGCTTTAAGCGGGCTGAACATGAAACCCTTTTCGATTTCCTTTTGTAACAGCTGAGTTACCATCTCTGGCTCGCGGAGTGCCGACTGAAGATTTGGAACAGACATAGGTGGAGGTGGGGGGGAATGCCTATTAGAAAACCCTGGGAGAGATCAGTGATCAGGTCTCTCAGGGAAGCCAGTTCGGGAATGATGACGGGTATAACAAAATAGCTTGAAAACAGGTCCTGGACCTGCAATGACCGTTGATGGAACGTGCGGTGGGGGCAAACTGACTTTGAATGGGCATCTTTGCAGTGGCTGAATACATGGAGAAAAGCGCAAGTGGGGAATGAACAAACACTTTCATTAAAATTAATACAGATGAGCATGTTAAAATCTCCACCCTCGTTCTGTGGCAATCGAGTGGCTGAATGTCGGAGAAGGCTGAGCAGGTTCATGGACAGAAAGACCGGGTTTGAAAGGGAGAGGAGGGCAGAACGTGCTCTGATGACCCACTGAACCACAGAGGTGGTCCTGGTGAGCATGATTAGAATTTTTGTGTCTGGTATAGACCCATCTAAAGCAGGGACGTGCGGTATGGGAAGGCAGGCGAGGCAGAGCCCCACCTGCCATCATGACAAGAAAAAAGATAGATAACATAAAATGAATATTAATATTTGACCACTGATCTTTATGTATGACTAATTTCAAACATTTTTATAGCCAAAAATCGCTGAAATTGCATATTTCCTGTTTGAATCCAAGTGTAAAACGGGAGGTGCGGCAGCAACGAGCCTCAACTCTGAATGTGCAATCCATCGTAAACTGGGTTGATACATGTAATTAGCCCATGCCTGTTGCTGTATCGCTGCATGACACCAATATAATATTGCAGTGAAAAGGCACGGGGTAAGGCAGGGCAGCACTCTGCTGCACTGAAGGGCGGAGTACGTGAGCCAACGGGAGCTTGTTGCTACGGCCCTTTTACACGAGGAGAGTGAGAGTCACGAGCACTGCTGCGAGCCGTTAATTTTTGTGTTTTGCGCCGTCAGACTGCCAAAACAGTAATTTCTTTTTTTTTTTTTTTTAACGAACCTTTAATGCGTACCTTCCATGTGTGAGAGAGAGTGTGTGTCTCAATCCCCAGTCCAGAGAGGGCTGTGGCAGCTTTGGCAGCAGATGTTTTATAATATTAATGAAGAATGGATCTACCGTATTTTAGATCAAAACCGGTGATGAGAGCCAGGTAAGCACCCATTTCGATTCTGCGATCAGGATAGACAAAACGAAACACGTCTCTGAAAACACTGAAACTGCTAGAAACGAGTGCATGGGCGCGAAAAGCTGGATTTATACTTGACATGTTGAACATCGCGCACACCAACACTGACGCAATTGCGCCTTCCCTGCCCCTGCGTGAAGGCCCCGTGTTCTGTTGCGGAGTGTGATCATGCACCACGCAAAATTACTATCATTATTATTATTTTATTTTATTTTATTTTTTTTTACTTGGCGGGGACTGCCAAAAAGGAGCGCTGCACTTCAATCTGCTGCAGTCAATAAAAAGATAAGAAATATTAGTGCTATGATGTCATTTATATACTCAATGCCTCATTTGAAACAATTAATGAAAGACCCCTTATGACGAGTAAAATTATTGGACACAGTGTTCCCTCGCCCGGACGCGGGTCACCGGGGCCCCACTCTGGAGCCAGGCCTGGAGGTGGGGCACGTTGGCGAGCGCCTGGTGGTCCGGGCTTTCACCCATGGAGCCCGGCCGGGCACAGCACGAAGAGGATACGTGGGTCCCCCTTCCCAT
>NC_051438.1:3667274-3678177 GCF_001649575.2 Kryptolebias marmoratus
GATCGCGAATACAAGCGGCTGAAATGAGTTTCCTCCACAGGGTGTCTGGGCTCTCCCTTAGAGATAGGGTGAGAAGCTCGGTCATCCGGGAGGGACTCAGAGTAGAGCCGCTGCTCCTCCACGTCGAGAGGAGCCAGTTGAGGTGGCTCGGGCATCTGGTGAGGATGCCTCCTAGATGCCTCCCTGGTGAGGTGTTCCGGGCACGTCCCACCAGGAGGAGGCCTCGGGGAAGACCCAGGACACGCTGGAGGGACTATGTTTCTCGGCTGGCCTGGGAACGCCTTGGGATTCCCCCGGAGGAGCTGGCCCAAGTGGCTGGGGAGAGGGAAGTCTGGGTCTCCCTGCTTAGGCTGCTACCCCCCGCGACCCGACCTGGAGTGGAGGTGCTCGAGGCAGCGATTAGATGCAGGTGAGGCTAAAGCAGGTCTTCCAGTCTGAATTTACGCCTAGGCTTCATTACAAGTACTGATAAATGTCATTTAACTTCTTGCAATTACTTTGAAAATACGTTTGAAAATTAGATGAGCTTACGTTTTGTGTTAAGTCTTCAAAAGGAGCAGGGCAGCATCCCTGGTTAGTGGTGACAGTATCTGGAAGCTCGTGCTCAGATCTGTATTTTCCTGGGGTCTCTTCTGCTCAATGAGAGACTCTAGCTTGTAGAATGGACTATTGCAGCGTGTCTGCACATCCTGTTGGAGTTTTTTAATTATCTAGTTGAGCTTCCCCTGAACACTTTCAAGGCAGGGGTAGACTTAGTGTCTGGATGTTCATTCTATTTCCTTCCTTTTGTAAAAAGAAAGTGTTGATGTATAAACTTAAAAATCACACTGTATTTTACAGGTAGCACATACATTACAGTGTGAAAGAGTTGCATTGTGTTATAATTGTGTGATACTTGATTTACTGATGATGAAGATAAGGATGTTGTGTTTTGTTAACAGTATGCTAACAGCATTCAACTGTACTGCTCCTTCTATTCAGAATTACACAAGTTAGCTGAATTACTATATTGTGTTTATTGTATTAAGGCCTGACTAGCTAACAACTGCCTTCAGGTAAAGTCTAGCAAGACTGAAACCCTGATCATTGCTCCAGAACAGAATGTTCCTTGGATCAAGCAACACCTCAGTTCTTTGGACTCCTCTTCTCAGCCCAGCCTCAGAAACCTTGGTGTTCTGTTTGACAAACATTCAAGACTTATGGTAAAAAAAAAAAAAAAATATATATATATCATTTGAGAAATATTTCTAAATTGAGGGCAATGTTATCCTTATCTGACCTGGAGATGATTATTCATGCTTTTATTTTTTTTTTATTTAGATTATTGTAATTTGCTTTGTACTTATTTTAACAAATCTACTGTCGCTCGTCTCCAGTTAGTCCAGAATGCTGCTGAGAGGTGTTTGACAAGGAACTAACAGAAGGTCTTACATTACATTGGTTCTATCTTCTCTACCTTGGCTACATGTCAAATTTAGAATTAATTTTAAAACTTTAGTCTTGACTCTAAGAGCTTGAAATGGACAAGGCCCCCAATACTTCACTGAAATGTTGGTTACTTATTCTTCAGCCCGCACCTATCAGTTTTTGGTGCTGAACCTCCTAAAGGTCCCTAAGATCTGGTTTAAAACTTGGGGTGATCTGTCCTTTCAGGCTGTAGCCCCCTCTGGTCTTGTCTCTTTGTGTGGATGTGTCTGTTGATTCCTTAAAAAAAACAGCTTAAGATGTTTTTATTCACACAAGCTTTTAGTTAAATGTTCTACTTACTGTTTTTTATCAGCTGTCCTTACTGTTTTTGTTTTATATTAAGCCTGTATCTGTATTTTTGTAAAGCACTTAGTGATTCCATCTACAAAAGGTGATATATAAATAAAGTTTACTTACTTATAGGCAACAGACAAGAGGCTGCAGGAGTCTTCATCAGGCAATGCATAATAATATTCATAATTTAAATAAGTCTTAATCATTGAGAACTTCAAATGTAAAAAACACTTCAGATTGTCAAGAAAAAACTACGCAACAAATTCTGTCACATTTTAAGTTTTACAATAAATTCAAATTTTAACATTCAATTTTCTGAATCGAAGGATTCTACTTTTAATAGAAGTGTGCATCAAAACAGACAAACTAGATGGAAGAACATGTCAGCTGGGGGTGTTTCCTCCTATGACTTGACTCTACTGATAGAAACAAGAACCTGTATCTTCATTGTATCTTTACTATTATCTCTTCAAGCATTTTAAGTTAAAGTGCTTTTGAGAAAATTTTGAATTTGCCCTTATGTTGACTTTAAAATACTTGTGGGAAAAGATGTTTATTTATATAATTCAAGCCTTGATTCAGCAATGAACAGCATGTCATTTTAGATTTTGCACATACATCTAATTCACAAACCCTTCTCAAAGTGACATATCTTTCCTGAACTTCAATGCCAACCAAACATAATTTCTCTGCTATGGCACAATTTACCCTCATTTAACTGAAGTATAATGAATGCATTTAGAGAAAAGTCTGACAATGTTTATGTAATTAACTGACAGGACAAAAGTATCTGAATCTCAAAAACGAGCACTGTTTGCAACATGCAGTTAAAGTCAAATTACTGTTGCCTCCTGAAAGCTTATGGTAACTGCATCTCAGGAGAAAGAACAGAGAAAGTCTAGCAATCTGCTGCACTTCTGCCTTTTCAAAAAAATAAAATAAAAAAGATAGCAGGAATGTCAGAGAAGGTATAATTTAATCTCTGTTCCAGTGATGAGTGTCATGCCTTGGAGCTACAAATACAAAATTGTCAAAAAAGTGCATAAAACCCTGCTGTTGCTGTTTTTTGCTACATCAGAGCTCTCAAGTTTTTCACTCTGATAAGTGTTAACGCTCAACGCATGGTGATTTGCATACAGTGTCTCGAGTTTGCAACCTTAATCCTAATCACATGACCAATTTAAATCGCTCTAGTGGAAAAGATGCACCCTCTCATGTTTTTTCTGAAAATCATCGTCATATTTGAAGTGTGTTAGAGCGAGAGGCAGCAGTGAAGACAAAGAGTCTTGAGCTAAAACACCCCCATCCTCCATCCAATGTCACCCCTAACCCCCCCGAACAAAAGCAAAAACAAAAAGAATAAAAACATACCCCTCTCCATTCTGACTGAGGCCCAAAGTTATATGTTCAGTACCAAAAAATCTACAGGAAAAAGAAGAAAAAGGTGCAAAAGTTGAAGGAAGTTCGGCGGAGACAAAGTGCAAAAAACAAATGAGTGCAGGAGTGAGTAATGAAATTTGTGATATTTAGCATGTTTGGATTTTATAGTTAGGGTGTAGTTTTATGTGTTCAGTGTTAAGTTTAGTCAGTTTTAATGCATTTGAGTCAAACCAATGAGGAGATTTCTGAATGTAGACCTCCAGCTTCTGTTTGAGATGGAAAACCCAGAGATGATGGAGCTGCAGTTTGAGCCTCTCAGACAGAAGAAGTTCAAAGGCAGTGATTAGAACCCCACCCACCCACCCACCCCCCGAAAAACATAGTCTGAGACATACAGTGAGGACTTTGTTGATGAGGTAGGTGATCCATTATATGTTTTAAAAAGAAAAAAATAAAGAATCCAGAAAAAAAAAATACACAGAGACTGACATGGTGTGATTTTAGGTCCATTGTGTCAGTACAGTAAATCAAAAGTTAAAAAATTACTTAAAATTCACACTTGGGAGATAGTGCTGAAAGAAATGACTCCAAACATGGGAGGTTAAAACATTTTTAGGGTGAAATATGAATGAAAAGTAAAAACTCAAATGAGTGGGTCAACACAAATGCAAATACACAGCTAATGTTAGCCCATGTATTTTTTCATAGACAAATGGCTTGAAATTGCTAACGTTAGCCAGGCAGTTGATCTGACTCTGCGATATGCTACTCTGTTTACCATAGGGTCCAAAGGAAAGATGTTAATGTAACAAATTGACGAGTGTCACAGAAAAGTTACAGCATATATTGCCACTTAAAAGAATCAAAAATGAAATTTGTTAGGAACTAGTTTCAAAACAAGGAATCGTAATGGTTCAAAATTCAAACAATGCCAACCCTACAAGTAAGTGTCACAGGTATCAAGTGGGCAGGCAGGCTAAAATTACCAACGACCAGCTGAGCTGACTTCCCCTTACTTTGTTTTAAAAGGTTCCTGCAAAGCACATTCTAAAAAGGATTTCCCAGAGGAACTTAAAGCTGAACTGAAACCTGTTTTGAAGCCAGCATCAGTGAACATAAAGTCATAAAATATCTTCTTTGTAGAAATTTTAAATTAAAAATTAAAAAATACTATATTTTTTGGTAATCCTGAATATTGAAGAAACCACTCGGGTGTCTTTGGCTTTTTCCTTGACCACCCCGGAAGTGTGACATCCGCTGAGCCACTGAGGTTCTGCAGTTCCTCAGTGACTGGATGAATACTGGTACAATAATGTAGTTCAGTTCATTGGAATCAATCATTCAAACCGGCCAGAAAATACCACTGGAGTTTCATTTTTTGGCTTCCTGAAAGATCAAAACCTTCCTCAGACTTGGATCCATAAACTCTGATGTGGAAATTGCTATCAGAACTGTTCAGAAACCATCAAAGACGTTATGTTATGAACATTGTTTTGTCGGCCATGCCGGTTCTGGTGATCATTAGAAGACAAATCTGAAGAGTTTTCTAAGTTTTCTTATCTGATTGCAGAGATCCAGCCATTGGTTCAGGTTCATACTGGTATGGTTGTATATCCATTACGCCCACAAAGTCTTCCGGCATTTCTTCATGTTTGAAAAAGGCTTCTTCCTCCATTTTCACTTGTAAACAAATCGGACGGAGCGGCGTTCTTGGCTAGCTGTGGCACAGCACACATCATGAACACCGCCCCACTAAATCACCCACTTCGGAAATTATTGGCTAAAATGCTTAAAAGGTTTATTTAACTTTTAAGTAAAAAAAAATGGATCCCTGCAATGTTGTGTGGATGTGTTTGACTAAATAACATACATGAAATGTCAATTTCTTTAGATTTGATTTCAGTTCAGCTTTAAGTGTAGGTGAGACACCTAGAGAATTCTATGCAGAGTACAGGTAAGATTAACTATAAGCAGGGATCAAACAAGCTCACTAGGAAAATGCAAGAGGCTAAAATGTGAACCATCACCAAGCAACATTAATGGCCCAATAAAAAGTTTTGACTCAGCTCAGTCTTATGTACTCAATGTAATCAGATGAGATCAGCGACAGCTCTGTGCTGCTGCTAAAACAATCAGTGCTGTTCATGTGGAAAGCCTGCAATGACAGGTTTTCTGAGCAGAGAAATGAGGACAGTGTTGGAGTAGGTGAACGGGTCAGAATGGCAAATCAGGTAGGAGATAATGATGATGATATAGTACTTGAAAACTGCACACCAGTGTGCAGTGGAAAAGGATGAGTTTGTGAATGCTGCAGAGGCAAGATGAGTGGTTGTTTGACAGCCAGGAAAGTAAATGTGAATTAGAGAGAAACTGTAAAGTCTGGTACTGAGGCCCTGATAATGGCCTAGCACATGAATGAAGACTGGGTAAGAAAGTATTGAGGGAGGAATATAAAATAATACTCAGATTCAGGAAAAAGGATGAACAGGGTAACCTAAGGCCCATTATAATTTCTAGAGAAGTAAAATAGAAAATTATAGATGTAGAAACGGCAAGTGTGTTGAGTGACAGAAACTTAATAGTGAGTTGTAAAACTGAATAGCAAAAAATTAGGGGTTACATGTTGAAAGTATTTGCAAAAAATGGAGGTAGAAAGATTATAAGTGACAACAAAACAATTAAAGGAGTGATTACAGGGATATCAAGTGACTATCAGGTTCATGGATTTGTCAAAGGTGAGTAACCCAGAAACAGACGGACACAGGAGGATTAGCAAAAGGTAAATGATTTTATTTACAGTAGTGACGAGTGAAACGATCGGGATCTGGAAGAGAGGAGTAGTTGTAAGTATTTGTTTCATCAAGGGCAGTTAGTAGAAAGGATCTGACAGGCGAAACGATCTTATGGGCGTGGTGAATAGGACAGGCTTCGGAAAGGTTTGGAGGCTCTTACTTGAAAGTGGTTTGGAGCGAAGTGTGGTCTTAAGTGGAGTCAGGAACTCTGGACAGATACAAATACAAAACGGATTAGTACTTTTTAGCAAAGCAGAACTAGTTACGGCTGAGACTGATTACCAGCAGCAATCGATGCTTCAGCATCGGTCTATTCCTCCAAACTGCCTTAAGAACCCTTGTGAGGTTGATCCTAATTTGGAGCAGCTGTGCGTCATCAGGAAACCAACCAATCAGGAAAACAGGAGGAGCATAACAAGCAGGAGGATAGCAGATTGCCACAGTGACAAAGATTTAGACAAAATAAAATGAAACACTGTTGGGGTTAATGTAAACAATTTAAAAAGGCTATTGAAAACTGTAAATGGAGAAGGAGTGTGAACAATGTCAAATCAAAAAAAGTTTACAGAAATAGTCCTGCTGGAAAAAAAATCAAAGAAGAATACATAAGTTTCCTAGTTAGACTTTTTAATGTAGCAACAGTGCGTAAAAGGAAGCGGAGGTGTTTAAAGTGTGAAGAAGTGAAATTGAGAAGAAGCACAAGAAAAGCATTGTAACTATGGGGGTCAACACAGGGTTCATTATAGGGGATGTTAGGTGAGGGAGAGGGCTGTGGAAATCCAACAGATTAAAATAACCAAAAAATATGAACTATGAGAAAGCAATCAGAAGTATACAAACACATAAAACAAAAGAAGCAAGTCAAACGGAGAATCAAATCCCGCAGCAAAGTAAACTTCAGTAGAAAAACTCATTTTATTTATAGCATAACATCATAGCAAAAACAGTGATCAAGCTAAACATAAAACGAGATTAAAATAATTGTGAGGAGAACTTAGAGGCTTTTGGGATTCAAAGTATTATGGGAAAACATAAACAAAAGGTTGTAAATAGATGGGAGGCCAGGAACCCCAGGTGATTGTGAAGATTCTGTATTTTTGTACCTTTTAATCTTTTATTTTCAGGTGGAGCTGTGGAGGATGTTTTCGCCATGCTGGGTGTGGCTGCCTTGCTGATAGTTTCTGCACAGCTATTCAGCATTGAGGCTGATTACCATGTGGGTATATAAGGCAGAGCTGAGACAGTATTATTTGCTGGTCTGTTAGTTCTCACATGGTGAATGTTGCTGCCCTCTGTGATTCCTAGATTCAAGTAATTGTTCTATGTGTACTCAGAGAAAAGTAAAGGTGTTACTAAAACTTACTTTACCTGTTTGCAGATTATATTGTGTTCCTCCTGATAATTCCTGCTTGGGTGTTTTCATCCTGGTCCTGCAGTGGTGGATTTCCAAAGCTGCCTCAAACCTCAGTCTGGTCATGGACGCTCTTTAAGTGCACACCAGCTCCTGGAATTCCCATCTGCCACATATAGGGAGGGGAAAGTCAGCTTGGCCTTTAATACCACGCATGTCTGTCCCATTCTCTCACACAAACCTGCCATTCATATCTACCTGCTTATAGTCACCTCACCTAGATCTCTGGAATCTTTTTCCCCTTCTTAAGGAACCTGAAAACACAAGAGCAAAGTAAGACAATTGTTTGAAAGTTCTCTGGATTATTTATTTAACTACTCACATGAAGACATAAAACATCACAGCTGTCCTCAAAAATGCCCACAAGAGACTGCATTACCTGCATAAATGCCCACAAGAGACTGCACTTCCTGCGTATCCCCACCTACAACCGAGCTTCAACCTTATCCCATCATAGGTGCGAAGAGTTGAGTCTGAGTGGGCCATATTCTGTGGCTCCATTTTCAAGGTATTTGGTGCCTCCTGTGGCAACCATCCTCGAACCTGATGGGAGAATATTTTGAGGACCTTCTCTATTGCACCAGCATGTCTTCCATGTAGGAAGCTGAGTCTGGGAACTCTTGGGTGGGTCCGTCCATAACTGGAGCTGAGGTCACTGAAGTAGTTAAAAAAAAAAAAACTCTGCGGCAGCAGGGCTCAGGGGTTGACAAGACCTACCTTGAATTCCTCAAGACTCTGGATGTTGCTGGGCTGTCTTGGTTAACTTGCCTTTGCAACATCCATTGGACATTTGGGGCAGTGCCTCTGAAATGGCAGACTGGGGTGGTGGTTCTTATTTCAAGAAGCGGGTCTGGAATCTTTGTTCCAATAACAGGGAAATTGTACTCCTCAGCTTCTCTGGCAAGAGCTATTCAGGGATGTTGGAGAACAGAGTTTAATCGATGGTCAAACTTTGGATTCAGGAGAAGAAATATGGGTTTCGTCCCGGCCATGGAACACTGGACCAAATTTTTACCTTTGCTATCATGTGTTGGAGAAGGCATTCAACCATATTGCCTAGTGTACACCCTGTGGGGGGTGCTCTGTAAGCATGAGCTTGTTGGGCCACTGCTACAGGCCATCCAGTCCCTATACAATTGTGCGAGAGTCTGGTTTGCATTGTTGGCAATAAGACAAACTTTTTCAGGGTGAGAATTGGAAAATGCCAGAGCTGCTCGTTGACACCAATTTGTTCTTAACTTTTATGGACAGAATTTGCCTGTGCAGCCAGGGGATGGAAGGGGTCCGCTTCAGTGGCTTCAAGATTTCACCTCTGCAATTTGTAGATGATGTGATGCTGTTGGTGTCATAATGCCGTGATTGCCAGCTCTTACTGGAGCGGTTCATAGCTGAGTGTGAAGCAGCTGGGATAGTGATCAACATCTCCAAATCTGAGGCCCTGAACCTCAGTCTAAAAATAGTGGACTTCTTTTGCTGGGTAGGGAGTGAGGAGATTATCTCGGGGTCTTGCTCATAAGTGAGGGAAGAATGGAGCATGAGATTGACAGACTGATTAAAGCAGCTTCCAAAATATTGCATAACTTGTAGTGGTTCATTGTGGTGAAGAGGAAGCTGAGCAACAAGGTGAAACTCTGTTTACTGGTCTATCTACTCTTACCCTCACCAACGATCACCAACTCTGGGTATTGACCAAAAGATGGCCTTTTTATTTTCTAAGCTTCTGAGACAACTCTCTCCTTAGCTTTCTGTGCTCCATGTTCAGTGTGGTACACACTATGATACCAAACAAAACAATGACTTATTTTTACCCTTTACATAGACAGACTAATTACAATATTGAAGACATATGTGATGCTAATGACAGGATACAGGACAATTATTATCTTTTCTAGTTGTACTATCCTTTTTGTTAACGCCAGATTAATTAGCTTTTTGTAATTATTCTGTTGAATTGTTCAGAAACAATGACTGATTTGTTTAATTTTGACTCTTTTCTTTTTATTACTTTTGTTGGTTTTAAGTTATATCAGTGACCTTTGTGGGTTTTTTGGAATGTTGAAATTTAAGGCAGCTGCTGCATTAGCATTATTTAAAATTGCTTCAAAAAATTTCTTGGTTTACTAATTACACTTTAGTACTTTCATTACTCGCAGGTAAATTGATTCAACTAAATCTGGGGAAATATTGGATACAATTCTCAATACATGCAGTCATAATCAAACATAAGACACATTGTATATTCCTTTAGACATGCATATGAAAGTGATAGAAACAACCTTCGCGTGCATGAGGTTTGACATTTGGAGAGCTTGGATGGCAAAAGGAACAACATAGGATCAGTGATTGATTGTGAGAGAGTCCTTGACAAACTACAAAAAAAAGTTCTTGCATGATCTGTTAGCGCCTGAAGTATGTGTTGAGGATGAAACTCAGCTACTATTATCTCAATAACTGTAATTTTTTGTGTTGGCTAATTTTGATTACCATTTATTTTGTATGGGCTCAACTCCAAAAGTTAATAGATTGTAGATGTTCATCTAGTGATTACTTTCTGAGAGTTTTACTAAACCAAACTCTGGTCTACCCCTGACTGCTGTCTGGGTGTCTGTGAATGGCTGAATGTGACTTGCAATGTGAAGTGCTTTGAGTAATTAAAAAGACAAGAAAGGTTCTGTGTGAGTGCAGTCCATTTACTCAGGGACACCTTCTTTAACATACAGCTGCATCATGAACAGAACTAGTCATTATCACCCACTGTGCAGCATTTGTCTGTTAGCTAAACATCTGCACCAGTAGGTGGATTCTTCTGGCTGTACGTCGACAACAGATTTACTTTTGGATTCAACCCAATTCAAGATAGCTGACATGACAAAACAACATTAGCCAACATACAAATTATTATAACTTTCAATCTTACAGATACTGAGTTAATATTTGGTGTGGTAGTAACTCAGAGTTATCCTCAACACATACAGTACTATGAGCACTATACAATGTGCAACATTGCTAAAACTTTAGCATTAACTGTGAAAAGCAGTGTTAGTTTGTTAGCAAAACATTCCATGAACCACCGGCAAAATTTTAGCAAAACGGTCAGAAAGTTACCACTGTTTGTCAACAGATCATTAACATTTGGAATCATCCTAGTTGAAGATGGCCACCACAACTATTTGACATCAACACAAAAATGGCTATTACTATGACTCAGTAATTTGTACAGATATTGAGACAAGTTTAACGTGGTAGTAGTCAGGGGTGGAAATTAGCACCCGCCACTGGCCAAATGCGGGTAAATATTTGAAGTGGCGAGTGAATTTGATCAACACACACGCCACTGTGGCGGGTTGGCAATTTGAACAGAAAAGGTGTTATTTGTCCTCTTGACATATAGGGGGCAGCAATGTGCTCGAGTTGCTGCTGTTAAGTCAAGCCGCGTTCCCCCATCAGATACGGTTCCCCCTGCGTCTCCGTAAATAATGACTTATCTATTAACAGAATTGTTTAGAGGGGCAAATATTTCTCATTAAAAAACAAAAAAACATCATTCTTTTAAAAATAA
>NC_051438.1:3678909-3680895 GCF_001649575.2 Kryptolebias marmoratus
TTTCAGACACTTGCTGCTTTTAATGCATAGATCTATTTGTGCTACCCGCTTATATTTAACAGGTAGGATATTCTGATGAAGGAAGGGATTTTTGTGGTTTTAGAAAGGTTTTCGTCGTGGATATAAATTGTTCCAATTCTATGCTAAGCATAACTCCTAAGCTTCCACTTCAGTATCCGATGATATTTAACCGAACCGCTATAGTTTTCGGTTTGTAAACATGATGGTAGCAGTTTTTGACGGGTAGCACCGACCGTTAGACATAGCTGTTTAGCCGAGCTACGGTAGGAAAATCTGACGAGGAAGCACAGATCATCAGAACACAGGACGTAGGTGCAAACGCACACTGGCCGATGTCATGATGTCATTGATTTAGTTAAAAAAAACGTTTAACTTTCGGTTCTTCCCTCGACTACTCTTGAAAAACATTTTTGTTGTCTGGCGTGTGTGTTGATCAAATTCACAAGCCACTTCAAATATTTACCCACATTTGGCCAGTGGCGAGTGCTAATTTCCACCCCTCGTTATGAGTCATCCCCAACACAACCTAAATGCTAACAAATCTTGTGTGTCCTTCACAAGATTTGACCAAAACAGCTACCATTCTATTATTTCATAACATAGGTTGATTTTAATCTAAATCTCTAGCAATAAAGGTGGTGGGGAAAGTGCATTCCTTCAAGGAATCCTAGGTCTAAAAATAGGACTTTCAGAAACTGTTTATCTGGTAGAGTCTATTTGTAAAGGGTACTTCCTTATTTGTCCTACACTTATTCACTTAATTTTGTCAGGATTTGGTTTTTGAGTTATTTCTTGATCTTCTGTATTTGATTTTCATGTTCGTGTTCTTGTGATCCTTGTGTTAAGTTTGTTCCTTGTGTTTTTTTTAAATAATATGATCTTGTATAATTCTGCTCTAAGATTGAGTCTTCTAGGACTCAATATTAGTCCAATATATGTCTGATTTCTTATCATTTAATTTAACACACTGAAATCTGTTATCAAGATTGTTATTAATCCAGTTGACTCTGAATAACCTCAAAAACGGCCTTCTACCCACTAACGAATATAGCTAGAGTTAAAGGACTGATGACTCAGCAGGATTTAGAAAAACTCATTCATGCATTTATTTTTAGCTGACTTGACTATTGTAGCAAACTATTTACTGGTCTTCCTAAAGAATCCATCAGATAGCTGCAGCTGTCTTCACAAAGACCAAGAGAGTTGATCAGATCAGTTAAGTTCTGAGGTCTTTACACTGGCTTCCTGTTGCTTGGGGAATTGACTACAGTTTACAAAGCTCTAAATGGTCTTGGTACAAAAACATCTCTGATCTGCTGCTGAATTATGAACCATCAAGACCTCTAAGGTTGTCTGGATCAAATCTGCTCTCTGTCCCCAGAGACAGAACCAAACATGAAGAAGCTGCTTTCAGCTTTAATGTACCAAATAAGGTTGAAGGTTTGGTTAAAACAAAGATAAAAAATTATGGTGTTTTTATATTCCTTTATCTTTTATTCAAGTTCTTAATCGGAGCTTTATTTTATTTTTAATTTTATGAAATGTTCTTTCCTTGGGCATCTGTAATTTTACATTTTTATCTTTCTATAGGCTTTTATTTTTATATTGCACTTTGTCATGCCTTTAATTGTTCATTTAACACACTTGGAGTTGCCCTGTTGCTGAAATGTGCTGTACAAATTAAAGCTGCCTTGCTTTATGTCTGTTGCATTAAATGTGTTTTCTATTGTCATAAACCAGAGGATACTGTCCAGAGAGCGAGACCAAGACCAAACACGGAGACGAACGTGAAGGTAAGTGGTTTTATTTACAGGGTGAAAGCTATGTACACTGGGCGGTATCCGGAGAGTCTGCAAGAGAAGGGGAGCTAGGTGAGTCTCGGGTACGAGTCTAGATCCAGACGGTGGCAAGAAGTTGGTAATGATGTCTTTTGGTTTGCTTACAGATCCAGGAGTTAAATGCAGC
>NC_051438.1:3680995-3684593 GCF_001649575.2 Kryptolebias marmoratus
AGTTAACACTAGGAGCAAGATTTCAGGTTAGACACTAAGGCGGAGAATCTAACCCAGTAGGTTCGATGCTCCAGCGAAGATGTGACCACAGCCTGCTGCTTAAATCCTGTATGGTCTCGTCAATGGTATGAGGAACACCTGTGAACAATGATTAGTGGCACCACCCAGAAGGTGGAGCCAAACCCCAGATCCTCACATCTATAAGTTGCATTAAAGCCACAGATGTTGATCTAATTGTTATAAAGCAACAATGACGTTTATTTTTACTTTTTTTACAAAACTGTCCAACCTATGAACAATAAACTTATTTAAAATTTGTAAGAAATGTGGATGACAGGAGACCAACCTATAGTTTAAATAGGAATGTTTGTCCCCACTTTAGTATATGTAAACAACCTTTGACATTTTCGTTGTACTGTATATTATCCTAGTTTGTATTGATTGATTGAATATGTCACTTTTTATGACAGATTTATACTTTGAACTATGTTTCAACTGCAAAGTATGTCTGACTTATTAAGCACCAAAGAAGACTTGTTTTTTTTTTAAGTTTTGCCAGAATCCTATTACGCTATAAGTTCTTTTTTCTCCAAATTTTGAAGTGAAGTGGAATTTATTTATATAGCACTTTCCAGCAGCAAGGGGATCCAAAGTGCTTTACAACATAGAAACAACAACATAATCAAATACAGAAAGTCAGAAATAAAAACATAAATCTGGTAAATTTTAGCTAATAGTAGGACTGGTAAATAAAGACGAGGCATTTGAAATACAGAGATAAAAACATCAAAGTCAAATATGAATAACTATAACAGAGTAATGAGTAGTTTTAGCTAATAGCATGATTGGTATAACTATAACAGGAAATTTGAGTAAAAGTCGGTCAGTGTTGTATAACCTAAACAACAACCATGTACAGAATCAAATACAGAGATAAAAACATCAAAAAATCAAAAGCAATTCTAGCTAACAGAACGTACAGAATGTACAGCTAACAAAAGTCACAGCATACTTTTCTGATTAGGATGCACAAATTTTATGCATAATTTACATGTTTTACTTCAAAGCTGAGGAAAAAAAATACAGGAACAAAATTCTAAAAAGGGGATTTTATGTTTATGCACTTGCACCCTTAACTATACAAACACTGTTCATTCAGTCAAAGTGCATCAGTGAACATTTACTTTCAATTACCCTATTGTCTGGTGACACACTCCTGTAGATGGGACAGAAAACAAAAGGCTGTATTGTCCAAACCCTCCATCTGCACACAGGACAAAAGGACTCTAATGATACATGTCTAATGTGTTGACAAATGTATGGGCGGATGTGTGCATGTTTTACTGTGCGAATCAGTGGTTATATGAATGGGACAATGCTGCTGGAAGGCTGGCATTTCAGTGCAGATGGATAACAGGTTGGCACAATGAGAAGGCAGCTCAGTCTTAATGTAATAAAAAGTGCCAGTAAGCTCTAATTCAGAGGTTTTCAACCTTCAGGCCTAAGAGTCTCCCTTGTTGCAACAACAGAAAAGTCACACCCCAGTGGCTTGATCTTTAATTCCACTGTTCTGAAATGAAGCTTACAGGCTTTCTATTATTACTGTGTCAAAGAGCTGCAGACTCCCACATGTACATAACACTGAGAAGACCTGAAACTATGGAGTGAGGTAACTGGCAAAAAGATGTGTGTGTAATTCTAACATTCGTATTTGTATGTCAATAACATTCTTGTACAAAAAAACTTGACTGTCATGTACATGAATCTGAGAAATTGTGCAGATTAGGATTGTTTTTATATGAGTATGAATCTAAAAGCTGTGAGTGCAAAGTCTTGTGAATACAACTCTAATTTCTACGACTACAAACTCCTCCCTTCTCCGTGGACACAAATTCAAGTCTGTGGGTACGAGTAGAAAAGTGTTGAAATGACGTCACCGGGCAGAGTTATCGATTTGCGATTACACCAAACACAGCATGCACCAAATTCAAAGATGAAATATAATATATATATTGCAAAAAGAAACAAGAAGTAAGAGTGTACAGATTATTTTAATTAAAAAAAAACAAAGTTAGGAAAAAGAACATAAGGAACATGACATGAAAATATTTTTGATCTGAATAGTTATCTCACTCCGTATGAAACTATGTGTTAGACAACAACAACTTGTCCTTCGATGATCCAAACTTTTTTTCTTCTCTGAATCAGCTTGAAGACCTGATAAATGGGAGCTAGTTTTATCCTATCATGGCCAAAAGACGAAGGGGACAATAATATTTTTTGCCTGTTTGCCTGGTACCAAAGTATCTCATGAACTCCTGGACAAACTTTTATAAAATTTGCAGAAAATAATCACTGGATGCACATCTACAACTAATTAACTGTTAGAGTCAAACACCATTCAAGATGGCCGGCACAGCTTTGCGACCTTGGCAAAAACAGAAATGGCTGTAATGCAATCAATTTTACAGATATTGAGCTAAAATTTGGTATGGTAGTAGCTGAGAGTCATCTTCAACATGTGCTCTAAGAAATAACACATTTTGTGAGACCTCACATTATTGCATGAAATTGTTCATAATGTCTTTTAGAGAGTCTGACTAAAACAACTATTAATCTGCCACTTTTCACAAAAAAGGATCTTAGTTGAGAACTTGTGTATAAAAAGGGGTGGTGATATGCCTTCCTTTAAGCAATGCTAGGTATTTAATTAATCTAAAGAATACATCAGTCCCATATTGTAACTTTATTCACTTCAAAAAAAGAGCCTTCAACCTTGCACTACTATGAACTTCATTTCAACTTTAACCTTTAAATCAAGGAGCTATCATCCAATATCTCAAGACATACACTTAACAAATATCACAATTTCATTAACTGAAACAGTCTAAATAATAACTGAGGCACTGACCTACTTATGAGACCTGTATTAACCTGACATCTTTTTATGGCTTTTAAATTAATCTCAGAAGTCATTTGCAATAATAATGTGCTTGAAACATACATTACTATACAAACCCAGAGTGATAAAAGTGATAAAAGTTAGAGATTTTCTCCTATTTTCCTCTAGTGTCAGACATGTTGCAAATCGATGACTGCTGATGTTCACAATGTGCTGCGAGTGAGACAGCATGCTGCATTCATTTGCACATTAAAGACATTTTTTAAAGGATGAATATAAAAAACACAAATGCAGCACAAATGTACTGTCATTAGCATTTTTCTCCAAGTGGGCTCTTTCCCCCTGGATGATGTGACCAAAGATGAATGAATACATTGAAAGTGAAGTGAGGAGCTTAGCAGCCACTACAGGGTGAAGAATGCACAGATGTCTGCATAAAAAATTAGATTTGTGACTGTATGTTGTGTGTTTGATTAAAACATGTCTTGCAAAAGTATTCATCTTGGTAATCTTTCTATTTAAATGGCTTTTTAATTTGATTGAAAGCAATAATTCATCAACAATACTTTAGATAAATGAAGTTAAATAGGGGAAAAAACAGAATCAACTCCAGTCTTACACCTCTAAGTAGTAATGTCTACCAGTAAACAATATATATATATATATATATATATATATATATATATATATATATAT
>NC_051438.1:3688087-3690351 GCF_001649575.2 Kryptolebias marmoratus
ATATATATATATATATATATATATATATATATATATATATATATATATATATATATATATATATATATATATCACAAACCCTGAGCATCCAATGGACCTCCAATAAATCAATTTTTAGGAAATGAAAAGATAATGCTACCACTGGAAACCTGCCCAGAGAGGGTCATCCACCAAAACTCGCAAAGTGGATAAGAAGGGCACTAAGAAGATAAGAAGCACCCCGGCCACTGGCGGAGTGAAGAAGCCTTACCGCTACAGGCCCGGTACCGTGGCTCTCAGGAGGATCTACCACTACCAGAAGTCCAACAAGCTGCTCATGCAGAAGCTTCTCTTCCAGCGTCTAGTCTGGGAGATTGCCCAGGACTTCAAGACAGACCTGACCTTCCAGAGCTTGGCAGTCATAGCTGTGCAGGTAGCCAGTGAGGCTTACCTGGTGGGGCTCTTTGTGTACACCAGGACTGGGGACACATTAGGACAGACCGCTGCAAGACATCCTTCCTCCCCACAGCTTTCAGCATCTATAACAACTCTTTAATGAAACCAGGATAATCACCTTCAACAACATTTACTTTCCCTTTGGGATTAATAAAGTATTTTTGAATTGAATTGAATTAATCAGAGAAACATCCAGGAGGCCAAAGATAAACCTGATGAAGCAGGGAGATGGTAGGATCTGCTCGCTAGAAGCTGCACAGAACTGGCCTTCATGGAAGAGTGGCATGAAATAAAACATTGATTAAAAAAAAGTTGGGCTGTTTGGAGTCACCTCCCAAAATATAGAAGAAAGTACAGTAGCAGATGAGATCAAAACATAAAAAAACAATACCATGTCTGATGCAAATCTACCTTCTCTCAAAATGCTGAGAACACAATCCGTACAGTGAAGCATGGTGGTGGTATCATTTTGCTGTGGGGATGTTTTGCATCAGCATAGACTGGGCAACTGATCAGAGTTAAAGGAAAGATGGATGGAGCAAAATAAAGAGAAATTCTTGAGAATAACTTGTTGGAGTTTTCTAGAGGTTTGAAGCTGAGATGGAGGTTCACCTTCCAACTTATACATTAATAACAATAGGTTTCTTGAAATAGTTTTAAAATCATTATATGATTTATTAGTTGTCCATGTTCACATTTTTAACAGTCGGGTAAGGTAAAAAAAAGGTACATTAGAATCTACTTAAAGGCCTCTAAAACTGTAGTGACTGAGATGAAATATATTAATTTTTAATCTCACTGGCTCAGTTCTGAAAATAAAAACAGATATTGCTTGACTTACCTACAACTGAACTCAACTGGAAATTAAGTACAGCATAAAGGTTTTTTATATCCCTACAGGCTGGGGCTCGGGGACATTACAACAACAAAACCACAAAAACCACAAAAACACAATAAATAGCAGACAAGAAGCACATCTCAGCTGAAAAACAGTTTCAAATTAAACCTGCACGTAAAGCAGAGGATCTGATAATAGTTTAGGGACCCAGAATCGGGGCCAAGTACACAGCAGACAGAAAGATTGAATCCAATAATTTAATAAAGAAAAACAAAACTAAAAAAGGCAGTGTAGCACTGGAAACAAAACATGAGGGCAGGCAATGGAATACTCAAAACTACAAAAATAAACTGACAAATGACTGAAAGACAGCAAATTTCCTACACAAAGAGGTTATTGACTGTGTAAAAATAGCTGAGAAGATTACTGATGAATGACAGGTGTGTGTGACTGGGAAAACAACAGAGCTCAGAATAAACTATAGCCATGAAACTACCAAAATAAACAAACACAAACACAGCAACATAAAAAATCCATCCATTCATTTCCTTCAGTGGTGGAGACAACAGGTCCAAGAGGGACACTGAGACATACATATTTTCAGTGGCATTCTCCAGCTCGTTCTGGGGGATCACAAAGTGTTCTAAGCCAGAAAGAATATAAGGTCCCTTCATTCAGTTCTGGGTTTGCACTGGGGTCTTCTCCCAGTGAGACGTGCCCGGAAAACTTCCAAAAAGAGGGATGCAGGAGGGATTCTAATCAGATACTCCAACCACCTCAGCTGACTGCTTTTGATGTGGAGGAACAGTGGTTCTATTCTGAGTTTCCCCTGGATATCTCTACAGGTGCTGGTCATAAAATTAGAATATCATGAAAAAGTAGATTGATTTCAGTAATTCCATTTAAAAAGTGAAACTTGTATATTATATTCATACATTACATACAAACTCATATATTTCAAATGTTTATTTCGTTTAATTTTGATGATTAC
>NC_051438.1:3691403-3705931 GCF_001649575.2 Kryptolebias marmoratus
ACTGTCAAGTCAGCAGTCTTCCCCATGATTGTGTAGCCTATAGAACTAGACTGAAAGACCATTTAAAGGCCTTTGCAGGTGGTTTGAGTTAATTAGCTGATTAGAGTGTGGTACCAGGTGCCATCAATTTTGAACCTTTTCACAAAATTCTAATTTTCTGATATGATGAATTTGAGATTTTCATTTGTTGTCATTTGTAATCATCAAAATTAAACGAAATAAACATTTGAAATATATGAGTTTGTATGTAATGTATGAATTTAATATACAAGTTTCACTTTTTAAATGGAATTACTGAAATCAATCTACTTTTTCATGATATTCTAATTTTATGACCAGCACCTGTAATGCTAAGCCTGCCCCATACAAAGGAAACTCAATGCAGTCGCTTGTATCTGGGACCTTGTTCTTATTGTCATGAGTCATACCTCTTATGAGGGTTGGAATGCAGATGGAGCAGTAAAATGAGAACCTCACCACTTTGGCTCAGTTCTTACTTCACCATGACTAACTGGCATAGTGCCCTCATTAATGTGGACAAGGCCCCTACCTATCAATCCATCTCCTGCTTCATCTTACCATCATTCATGCACACTAACTCCTCTGTTTGAGGCTGACACTCATCTCTGACATCTCTGAGCATTCCACCTTTTTCTGGTTGAAAACCATGGCCTAAGACTTATCAGTCTTATCAGTTCTAGAGAAGCTGATTGTCATCCCAGCCACTAGACACGTGGCAACAAACTGCCCCAGTGCACGCTGAAGGACTGGAAGGAAAAGGTTCCACCTTTAGATATGAATAACTAAATTTATGAAAGGAAACATGAAATAATATGTATTTATTTTATGCAGCTTTACAGAAATAGAAACACAGTTTGGCCTAACATTTAATCTCAACCATTTTATATTCCTAATTGCCACACAATGAAGTCATATATAAAGAACAAATACTAAACCTAAATTTATGGAACTTAAGCATGCAAGCAGTAAACATATAGTATCTTTAGTATTTAAAAAGCTTTTTATTGTACTTATTATGAGGTAAGAGTCCAAACAGAATGCTGCCAAATTCAAATGAGAAATGTCTTTACTTCACATTAAAAACATCATTCAAAATTTAAAGAGGTCACAGAAAATTGGACTTTATATGACTGAACTGACATTAATAACTTTAAAGGTTTTACACATTTACATTTTGTTTCATGAATTTTAGACTGTACGACAGAATGTTCAACTTTGGGTGTGACATTTGAGCTGCCTAAACTTTACCATGTTTTTTTTGCAAACTCTTCTTTCTGCCACAAATGTTATACTTCTACAGTTTATACACCAAAATGTAGACATTTAGTATTTTTTTTCTCAGCACAGCTTTCTGAGAACTATATGAGCCAGTTTTTTCTCTCTTCATGTTTTTTTTTGTCCATTCCTAAAGCCTTTCCTTAGGGTGCTGATGTAGAATGGTGTTATGTACAGCAAATCAAACAGCAGATCCCTCCTCGCCACCACCACCACCAACCTACTGGATCTCTTGTTGCCAATTCTAAATTATTACCACCCTGTCCCTATATTTTTCTGCAGATCCACATAATCCTGTATGATGCCACAATTCCCATTTCACAGTTTTATTGCACCAAGTGGCCAATATCTGCAGGGGTTTGATAAGACTGTTTGATCAATATCAATTATTTAATAATTCATTAGCCAGCTGCTGCAGTCGCTTCAGTCCAGGGATTTCACAATCTGTGGCCTCTTCTTTCTTGTAGAAAAACAAGAGCAAAAAGCACACAACACTTTGATCACTATCCAGCTATCCCAAAATGCATTACTGAAAAATGAAAAAGACATTTCATTATTGCTGTAAATTCTTAAATTTGTCTCTAATTTTGGATGAATGTTACTAGGATTGCAAAAGTTCATGTACTGAAATATGTTGTAAACAGAAATGCAGCATGTCATCCAAACACAGAACAAACCAGAGTTTATACGGGGATTAAAGCTAACTTGACAGGATCCAGAAAGAAAGTCTAAACTCCAGTTGCAATCATAAAAATTACAAAGGGACAAAAACAAAACCATGCTGATGTCACAACTTACTTAAAGAATAACTTTGGGAAAATGCAGTGTCTTTAAACAGTATGCATCCTTTTAGATGTTTTATGTTTTTATTGGTGTCATAAATTAATGTAAAAGTAAATTCAAATTTCTACAAAGTAATACCAATTACATAAAATTATATAATTAAAATAAGTGACTGCATAAATATTCACTCCCTTTAAAGTGTCTGTCCTAATTCAAGTCAGAGATAATTAAATATATATATATATATATATATATATATATATAAATATATATATATATATATATAGAGAGAGAGAGAGAGAGGGAGAGAGGGTTAGTCCACACAAACTTAGTGACTGTGAAGGAGGAGAATAGCGAGAAAGACCACCAAGACACCTGTGAGCTCTCTGAAGGAGGTCCAAGCTTCAGCAGCTGAGATGGGAGAGACTGCAGACAATAACTGTTGCCGTAGTTCTTCATCAGTCTAAGCTGGAACGTAGAATCTGTCTTTATCCTGCGCAGGATGATGGCAGGACAGTGCCATGGTGCTTATACTTGTGTATGTTTGTTTGAGCATGGTGCCTTCAGGCATCTGGAAATTGTACCCAAGGACGAAAGAATGTTATCTCTCTCTCTCTTGGGTTAAGAAAAAATATTACAAAAAACAAATCAAACAAAACAAAAACCTATGAGTGTTCGCTACATTTAATTTGACCAAGTCTTGATGCAAAGTTTGACAGAACAGAATAACACCTCTCAAATGTGTAAATACTAAATAAATGAAATGTTAAACTCTTACACATATCTTCCCAGCTAGCTGAGTGCTTTTGTGTGAAAATGTCACTTGATATCAGGGATATTAAAGACTGAATACACAAATGGCCTGCCACAGAATATATGAAAAACAGCTTGCCACATATGCACCTTTCATCTCCCTCCACTCATCCATCTGTAATCATTGTGTGACAGCAGAACTTTTCCACACAGCTGATTTAAAAAAACAATATATTATTTTAACTTCTTCATATTATCCTGAACTAGCCATTCATGCTTTCTTTAATGAAGCCTAGGCATAAATTCAAACTGGAAGACCCGCTCCGGACTCACCTACATCATCGGATCACCACGTCATGCGCCCCTCTTCAGCCTATTAGCATCCAACCGTGCCTTCATCGTATCCAATCAGCGAGCAAGCCTCTGTTTAAAAGGGACTTCCATCAGAGCTCCATCCGTTCACCCGCCGAACTTCAGCCCTCCTCCGCCCCTTCTCCACCCCTTGTTCTCAGCTCCACCAAGTTCCTTCCCATCTTCGACCGCTACCACCAGTGTCCGGCCCGGGGGGAAGACGCCTCTAACCCGCATCCTAGTTTCCCGCTCAAACGCATCGCCACATTCAGCACCTGCGTCTTCCGCCGGGGCCGAGCACCAAATTCTCATGTCATTCATGCCATGACAAATTTTTCCGTGTGAGTCTCTCCGGGTTGAAATGTAGTGTTTAGATTTCATCTTCCACTGCTTCCTTTCTGTCAAGACTGTTAGAAACATGTAGTTAAAAAAAAAAACATTTCCCTGATTCTACATGGGAGTGGTAATCACCTGTGTTTGCCACCTAGTTCCATGTACTCATGACTAACTTCTGTACTGTGATGTAAGGGTGGGTAATAAAATATCATATCTTAATTTTTTACAGTAAAATCTTGATCACAATTTTAACATTATTTTTCAGAAATTATTTTTACTTTTTTTGCAAGCTCTTGAACAGTGCAACTAAATTATTTTCTTTTGTAAAAATAACTTCTTAACAAATTTCTCGTTTTAAAGTCACCAACACTGTTAATCTCCAATTTTGCAATTTTGTTTTTTTGCATTACAGAAATCAGGGCCCTGGGAGGCAGTGGCTCAGGAGGTAAGGGTTTGTCCTGTAACTGGAGGGTTGCCGGTTCAAGCCCCTGCTGCATGAGTCTCAGTCGTTGTGTCCTTGGGCAAGACACTTCACCTGCCTTGCCTACTGGTGGTGGTCAAAGGGCTCAGTGGCGCCGGTCTGATGGCAGCCTCACTTCTGTCAGCCCACCCCAGGGCAGCTGTGGCTACAATGTAGGTTACTGCCATCAGTGTGTGAATGTGTGGGTGTGTGGGTGCTTTGGGGTCCTTGGACTAGATAAATTCCTACACAAATGCAAGCCATTGACAACAGATGGAACGTTGTCTTATAGCTGATCCTATGATCTCTGCTTCGGCAGATTGTCAACACATTATAATCTTCCACATCCGGCAGTCAAGGCGACATGCGGCTCGGATGGCCACTGAGGCAAAAACTCGGGCATGGGAGGAGTTCAGAGAGGCCATGGAGAAAGACTTCCGCACGGCTTCGAGGCGATTCTGGTCCACCATGCGGCATCTCAGGAGGGGAAAGCAGTGCAGCACCAACACTGTTTATAGTGGGGGTGGTGTGCTGCTGACCTCGACTCGGGATGTCGTGGGTCGGTGTGCGGAATACTTCAAAGACCTCCTCACTCCTACCAGCATGTCTTCCATTGAGGAGGCGGAGCCTGGTGACTTTGGGTCGGGCTCTCCAATCTCCGGTACTGAGGTCACCGAGGTGGTTAAAAAGCTCCTTGGTGGCAGGGCTCCGGGGGTGGATGAGATTCGCCCAGAGTTCCTTAAGACTCTGGATGTTGTACGGTTGTGTTGGCTAATGTGACTCTGCAATATTACATGGCAGTTCCCATGGATTGGTAGACCGGGGTGGTGGCCCCCTTATTCAAAAAGGGGGACCGGAGGGTGTGTTCCAACTACAGAGGGATCACACTCTTAAGCCTCCCTGGTGGTCCTCAACCTTTTTAGCTCCACGGACCAGTTCATTATCATACAATATTTACACAGACCGGCCTTTAAAGGTGTGGCGGATGAGTACAACAAAATAAAATGATACGAACAGCATGAAAATGGAGGTATTTTTAAAAACATAATAAACATAAATCCAATGTGTACTCGCAACTTTGTTAGTTGCATCTTGGTATTGCGTTATCAACATCAATAACACCCTCTCCTCCCCCTAATTTTCTCTGGTCAATATGGCAATGTTTAAACATGCCCTTTAAAATAAGATAGACCACAAATATGAAGTGCACAAAGAATACAACTCACCATAACGCTGAATCAGTGGGAGCCATGTGCCTGTTTCTCAGTAATGAGATGGTCCCATCCAAAGCTTCCAGAGATGTTTGTTTTTACTCATTTTCCTGCGTGTGGATTTGTTTTTAGCAGTAAGGTGTCATGTGACCAAGATAAGCGTTTTGACATGCATCAAGAGTGAGACATAGATGGATGTAGTGGAGAGAATCTGGTCAGTTTATTCTTTCTGTGCGGCCCAGTACCAAATGACCCACGAACCGGTACCGGTCTGTGGATTGGGGACCTCTGGTCTAGAGTAAACAGTTACATCCACAATGGCGAATACACAGACTTTAGTTTGGACTTACAGTGAGGCTGGGTTACTGCTACATGTTGAAGGGTGAGTAGCACAAACACTGCTCTGCTATCTACCATATCTACTGCTGTTGATCTCTTAGTTTGTGGGCTGAACATCTATTGACTACAGCCATCTGTGGTGTGCATGTGTGATTTCAAACATTGCTGCTTCCTTTGAAATTCAAATTGGGAGGGCCTGAAAGGTTCACTCTCAGACATGGGTTCAGAAAGTTTCAGCGTCAGAATCCACTGTTGTGATGTAAATAAACAGCTGACCTGCAACATAAATGTTACAGTTTCACTAAAAAATAGCTTTGTCTAAACAGCCCCTTATTTTCTTTTCCTTTAGTATTATACTCGTATCAAACTTTGACCCAAAAACTGAGGTGTGATTTATGTGTACCATTACACCTCAAGTAGGTGCATATGAAAGCCTTTTATTGAAAAGTTTTGGGAATATCCCAGGAGTGAGTGGTGGGGGGTATACCATGGAAGGTTTATCAGTTCTTTCCATGGAAAATACAAAGATCCTTGTGATGATTCAGATGTATTTTAACAATACAGTTGACTGACAGGATGCCTCTGTTTGAGCTGTGAGTTGACATTTACAACTGTTTGTCTGAGAGCCAGTAATCATTGCTTCATTTTCCTCCTTTCTCCTTTCCTTTGTTTTTGTCTTCTCCTTTGTCCTCCATCAGCGTGCATACATCATCTTTGCCCTTTCCTTTTGTTCTCTCATCCATTTCACTTTATCCTCTACGCTCATTACACCTCTTCCCCCTCTCTTTTACTCCATCCCGTTCACCCTTCATCTGGTTCTCATCCTGCATGTCCTCTCTGTCTTATTTCCAAGATTGAAACCATCATAGACAATTAGAGCCAATGTCTTTCTCACCAAAGGACAGAGAAGATGAGGAGAAGTGTGCTGGAGACTTGAAATGCAGTGAAACTGTGGGGGTCCCTCAGTGCCCTTCTTAACAAATGCCAACATGCTCATTCAGTTTATTCTTTCTTTCTTTCTTCTTTGTCTTTTGTTTTCAGCTATACATCATCTTCTCTGCGGCTCTCCATGGATCATACAAGGAGAATAATATATTCTGCTGTAGTGAGGTACTCAGACTGTTTTTTTGGAAAGAGGATTATCTGAGTGCTCAATTAAATGCCTTTTTGTCTGAGGAAAAGCACAAAGCAATAGACAAAATATTTTCCCCTATATTACCTTCCAAGAAACTGTAAAGCTGTGCAACTGTTCTTTTTCACTTTCCCATGCCTTGATGGGATGTCGAGGGATCATCCACATGTCGTTGTTTTTCCAGCCATCACCCAAACACAAACATGTCTGGTGATAAATGCAGGGCATAGGTTGAGCTGTTGGACACAAAAGGCAGCAGAAGTGGATGGATGATTAGAAAGCGGCAAGAGTTTCTCCTCTCGCCTTGAGTCACCAAAAACCCCACCAAAAGGACACCCTCCCTTACCCATACATGATTTTGCATACTAATTAGGTCAAACGTCTGACTTCTTGGAAGACAAAGAGGACGACTGTCTGTCCTTTTGTTTCTCCTCCCCTCTTTTATTTTATTTCTGTCCAAAACACTTCTATGGGTGAGTCGAAGTTCTCCTTGAATGAAGCCAGCTATGCTCTGCATTCATGAAATGAAAAAATGAAGGGCATGCACTTTTTTTGTCAGGGTTTTATTTTCATCTCCTTTAACTATAGTTTATAGATTAAATACAGCCATTTGAGCTAATATTATTGCCCACTGCTGGAAGGCAAAGGCAGACTATAATAATTTTGCCATATGTGCATGTGTGCACCTTTGTGTGTCTGTCTGTAATCATTGGATGTACATCTAAAACTAATTAGGTTTTGATTCAAGATGGCTGCAACAGCCAACTGACCTTAAAACACAAAAAATATTATAAATTTGTCAATTTTACAGATGTTAATTTAAAATTGTAGTAGTAGTTAAGACTGATCCCCAACACATAATCTAAGTGCTGACAGATTGCACTGTCTTTGTTTAAAACTTTGCCATTAAATATTTGACATCAGCTCTGTCTGGTATCAAACTAGACAGACCTTCAGGAAATAATCAATTGCTATACATCTACAACTGATTGATTTTTGGAGCCAACTTAATCCAAGATGGCCTCCACAACCAGCTGATTTTATAAAATACAAAAATACCTATAGTTTGGATACTTTTAAAGTTGTTGAGCTAAACTGTGGTAATGGGTACAGCTGAATGTAATTCACAACACAGTCCAATTGCTATTAAATATGCAAGATTTTACAAAAAGGAGACCTATTATGCAAAATTCACTTTTTGCATGTTTTTGTACTTCCATTTCAGTATCTACTGCTTCTAGAAACATTCCTAGTGCCAAACAACCTCTGGAATGTTGCATCACAATCCCCATTACCAAGCAACCCCAAGCCGAGCCCAGCCCCTCACCTAGCAACCCAAGTGGAGCTTCACCCATTTTATTACAAGAAGACCATCATGTTTGTTCTGCTGGTATTACAGCTGAACAATGTCTGCTGGAAAAAGAAAATGTTCTGTTGTCGGCTGCAATATAGAATATGCCAGTGTTTCAACCCGCTACCAGTCGGTTTTCAGACCTGCTGATTGCCAGTGTCCCAACCCATTACCAGTCAGTTTTCGGACCCACTTATTGCCGCTCTCCTACTTGACAAATGTCAGATCGGACCCGCTAAGTGCCCCTGTCCCAAAGTCAGAATCATATAAATGTGTGTCAGATCTGTAGCTTTTAATACTTCAGTGAGGTTTTACGTTCTAAGATGGGACAGTGAGTTGGGGGTCGTGTCCAACAGCAGCTTATCTGCATAATAGTGATGTAGCTCTAAAACCGGTCATTCTGAAATGAGCTCAAAATGGGCAGAACTGATCGAGTGAAATCTCAATATCTGAGAATGATTTTGTGTATTAAATTTAATGAACATGTTTTGTATAACCCACAGACCTATCCTGACTTGTTCAAGGAAGTATAATATGTCCCCTTTAAAAATTTTACATTTATTTTTGGAGTCAACCTTGCCTGTCTGTTACCAAAATATCTTACGAACCACTGGATGAAATTTAATCAAAATTACAGAAAGTACTATAAGTCTTGAATGTACATCAACTGAAGAACTTTTAGACTAAACCCAATTAAAGTTGACTGTTACAGCAAAGCAAGCACATAAATAACATCAACTTTACAGTTTTCACAGATTTTGTGCTGAAATATGAGCTGAGAGTCATTCCCAACACATACTCTAAGATATTACATTAGATCACATATATCTTTAAGATTGGAAGAAAACGTCATAAGATGAATTTAATCGAAAACTCGGGCATGAAATAAATGTAGGTAGGTTGGCCTTTAATTATGAAAATTTTTAGTAAAATGTGTATTTCAAGTAAACACTATAAATGTAGTATGTTTCACATTTAATGTATTATAAAGTCTTTCTGTTGACTTTGTATTGTGCACACTCTTCACTGTAAGTTTGAGTATATGCACAACAACAAATTTACTTTGCTGACACTCTGCCCTGCCCCTCCTGAGACATTTCCCTGTATTTTCACTCTAATCATTTGCTATCATTAAAAATGTAGTAAAACTTTTATTTCATGACCTAAAATCTTATTCCTTGATTTTCCCAGGAATCAGGTTAGTGTGGCCAAAAGGATAACCAGCAGAATCAAATTGACAATAACATACCATAGCTTCATGTGGGAAAATAGAGTGGGAGACAGATGAGAGGGGGTGGAGGGCAAATCTCATCTGCATGTTTTCCAGAGTCTTTCTGTCTAATTTCATTATTGTTAATGAAGTGCTGATGCAATTATAAGAAGGAGACCCTTCTTCTCCTTTCCCTCATGAGAGTCACGTTAGATTCTGCCTGGACTGAGGTCAAAAAATCCCTGTCTTACTCCAGCTTCTCTACTTTCACATGAACTCACCGTGTCTCTGCTTTGGCCTTTGCTTTTTTACTTTTTTACCCTCCATCACCCTCATCATGCAACACTAACACGAAAGAGCAGCAAGCCTTCCTGAGTAGTGGTGTTTGTGCAGACAGTTTTAAGATGCAGTGATTATTTGTCTATTTTGGTGTCAGAGGAGCAACGTTGGTGCTTAGGGGGCTCTTTATCGTCCCACTCACTTCCTGGATTAAAGGGGGTGTAATCATACTAAGCTTGAATATTCATGAGGCTGGGACCTGAGGGAACGTGAGAGAGACAGACAGGCCAAGCTACAAACAGCATGCACAAATAAGACTTATGAGGAAATAATGTTCACACAGTGACTGAAAACATCCCGATAGTGTGACTGATTGATTACAGATCTAGCTTCTTTAAACAAGGTGTAGGGATCTGGAGTTTTAGCCCCGCCTTGGGGCGGCTCCTCCAGTTTTTACCTTCACAGGTGATCCAGATTCGGGTTAATGAAGACTGCCAGTACTTAAGCCTCCAGTTGAGACCAGACCTTCGCTGGAGCATCGAACCTCCTGGGTTAGATTCGCAGCCAACCGTTTCTAACCAAGTCTGGAAATCTATTGACCACATTTTCTATGTACCTTGTCTGTAGATACCTTGCCACGTCACGGAGCTTTGGACTCACAGATACCTACCTTGGATTTCGGGATACTCACCTGGACGGGATTACTGGTTTGTTGACTCCTGGATCACCTGAACGCCTCCTCCTCTTTCCTCCTCGCCGCTGGACACCTTCTGGACCTGTAAGAGCAAGAACACTAATTAGCCACCCTGCAGTGCTCGGCTTATTGTAGGATTGGTACCCGAGACTCACCCTGTCCTCTTGCCTTCCAGATCCAACCACGGCACACACACTGTACATAGTCTCCACCTCGTAAATAAAAACACTTACCTTCAGCTGTTGTCTCCGTGTCTGGTTTTGGTCTCGCTCACTGGACACATTACCCTGCGTCCTTGTCAGAATGCTCCAGCCAAACAATTGTCCTGAGTGACGCCAGAATCAGAACTAGTGAGGTCTAGCAAACAATTTAACAGTAAGTAATTCTCTTCGTCAGTTCATGTTTTTGTAGTTTCTGGAAGAAGTTTATGTGGGTTCGGAGAATCACGTCCAGGATGGCGGACGCTTCTCTCAGAACCGAAGGGTCCGAAGCCGCTTCCTTGCTTGCCTGACATGAATCCATGATTAATGCCCTTTGTGAAAGACAACAGTCAGAGACCGGTCGTCTCGATCAGATTACTATTCTCACTCAGGATATCCATCAGAAACTTTCGTCGGTAATTCCACAAGCCGCTGAATCCATTTCCGTTTCCGCTTCGTCCGCCTCGTCTCTTCCGGTACCCATTTTCGGACACTTCCGCGAGGTCCCGTCTCCAACTCCCGAACACTTCACGGGCACAATTGATAAGTGTGCTGGTTTTCTGCTGCAAGGTTCGCTGGTTTTTGCACGTTCACCTCAGTCCTTTATCGACGACGCATCGAAGATTTCTTACATCATTGGGCTACTACGGGATAGAGCCTTGAAGTGGGCCGAGGCTAAATATAGCTTTCGGGCCATTCGATTAACATCGTTTGACCAGTTCATTGAGGATTTTGAACAGACTTTTGGTACCCGGTTTAACGAAACTGAGATCACACAGAAATTGTGGAATTTGAGGCAAGGACAGCGTTCGGTGACTCAATTTTCCAATGATTTCCGCATTTTAGCCGCAACTTCCAGGTGGAACGAGCCTGCTCTGAAAGGGGTTTTCATTCACGCATTACAAGAGAATCTTAAGGATCAGCTAGCTGGTTGGGACGAACCACGTTCATTAGACGACTTAATAACGTTAGCCATCCGTTTAGATAATCGCCTAAGAGAGAGACAACGCGAAAAGACGGGTTGGCCGAATAAGTCAGAGCAGAGCAACTTAAGATCTGAAATGAAGTCAGAGGCTGAGAGCGAACCCATGCAGGTAGGGAGAGCGAGACTCACCCCGGAGGAGAGATTTAGGCGATTAGAGCGTAGAGAATGTTTCTATTGTGGGGAAAGGAATCATTTCAAAGATAATTGTCCGCATTTAAAAGGTCAGACTCACTAGGTGTCCAGGGGGTACTAGTGGGTAGTTTTTCACAACCCCTCGGCTCACGCCTTTTCGTTCATGCTACCATTATCAACCATCAGATTAAGATTCCCATTCACGCGTTAATTGATTCCGGTGCCGAACAAAACCTTATCACCAACGATCTGGTCGAGCAGTTGCAGTTAGAAACAGCACCATTATCATCACCCCTTCCGGTTATGGACATCTCTGGTCAAATTATCACCCGTGTTGCGCTCAAAGTTCCTCAGGTACAGTTTATCACGTCAGGTAACCACAGAGAAACAGCTGAATTTTTAGTATTTTCTGCCCCGTCCTCTCAGTTGATTCTAGGGTTTCCTTGGTTACAACGACATAACCCAGTTATCAATTGGTCAGCTAAAAGAATCGACTCATGGAGCCCTTTTTGTTCAGAACATTGTCTTCACTCTGCCTTGCCCGTCCCAAGCATTAAGGATACTCCTGAGACACAGACCGATCTCACCAAGGTACCAACCGAGTATCACGATCTAGCGGCAGTTTTCAATAAAGCCCGGGTCCTGTCTTTACCACCTCACAGACCCTATGATTGTGCCATTGAGCTACGACCAGGGGAACCGTTACCGTCTAGTCGGTTGTTTAACCTCTCGGGTCCCGAACGAGGGTCCATGAAGACATATATAGAGGATTCCCTTGCCTCTGGCATAATACGCCCCTCCACCTCTCCTCTAGGCGCAGGTTTTTTCTTCGTCGAGAAGAAGGACAAGGGCTTGCGTCCCTGTATCGAATACCGAGGATTAAATCACATTACTATTAAAAACAAGTATCCTCTTCCGCTAATTGACTCAGTTCACCAACAACTTCATGCCGCAAAGATTTTCACTAAACTGGACCTCCGCAACGCTTACCATTTGGTAAGGATCCGGGAGGGGGACGAATGGAAGACTGCGTTCAAGACCCCTCTCGGACACTTCGAATATTTGGTCATGCCCTTCGGTCTCACTAATGCACCTGCAGTTTTCCAGTCACTTATCAACGATGTGCTACGGGATTTCCTGAACATATCCGTCTTTGTGTATCTAGATGACATTCTTATCTATTCCCAGGATCCAACACAACATCGGGCCCAAGTGCGAGCAGTCCTCCAGCGACTCTACCAGAACCAGCTATTCGTGAAAGCAGAAAAGTGCGAATTGAGTGTCACCACCGTCAGTTTCCTGGGCTTCATCTTCGGTCAAGGCCACTACCGGACCGACCCTGAAAAGATCAAGGCTGTTACCGACTGGCCCATCCCCTTGGACCGCAGGCAACTACAAAGGTTTCTAGGCTTCGCCAATTTTTATAGACGATTCATTCGGGACTACAGTAGGGTTGCCGCACCACTCACGCAGTTAACATCCACCAAACAGCCTTTTGCTTGGTCTACTGAAGCCCAGTCTGCTTTTCATGAATTAAAGTCTCGTTTTGTTTCAGCCCCCATACTACGTCATCCGAACCCCGACCTGCAGTTCATCCTGGAGGTAGACGCATCTGACTCAGGTGTTGGGGCCATCCTGTCGCAGAGATCCTCCGAGGATAATAAGGTTCACTCTTGTGCCTATTTCTCCCGCCGCCTTACGCCAGCAGAACAAAATTATGACGTGGGCAACCGGGAACTCCTAGCCATTAAACTTGCGCTAAAGGAGTGGAGGCACTGGTTAGAGGGTTGCGAACTGCCATTTATCATCTGGACGGATCATAAGAACCTGGCCTATCTGCAGACCGCTAAGAGATTGAACCCCCGACAGGCTAGGTGGTCCCTGTTTTTCGGGAGGTTCAATTTTACTATAACATTTAGGCCAGGTTCGAAGAATGTGAAACCAGATGCGCTATCCAGGTTGTGGGCTAACCCGGAGTCCTCAGAAGAGGAGGAACCCATTATCCCACTCGCACTAATCATAGGTGCTCTAACCTGGGACATCGAGAGGGAAATCAGGGAGGCTCAACAAAGGGAACCTGACCCTGGAGGGGGTCCTCCTGGAAAGACTTATGTCCCTACGACCGTGAGACCCCGAGTCCTCGATTGGCTACACTCCCAACAGTTCACTTGCCATCCAGGTATCCATCGCATGACCCAGCTGACGACTCGCTATTTTTGGTGGTCTAGTGTGATATCAGATGTCAAGGAATTTGTTTCTGCCTGTCCTACATGTGCCCGCTGTAAGGGTAGTAATCAGCCCCCAGCCGGGTTGCTACAACCCTTAGCTATTCCCAACCGTCCATGGTCTCACATCGCTCTCGATTTTGTCACGGGATTACCTCCCTCCCAGGGGCACACGGTAATACTCACCATAGTGGACAGATTTTCTAAAGCCGCACATTTTGTCCCTCTAATCAAGCTACCAACCGCCTTCGAGACCGCCGAAATTATCACTCAACATGTGTTTCGGCTACATGGGATTCCAATCGACATTGTGTCTGACAGAGGGCCTCAATTCACCTCGCAAGTTTGGCACAACTTTTGCAGAGGACTGGGAGCTAGGGTGAGTCTCACGTCTGGGTACCATCCGCAGTCCAACGGTCAGTCTGAGCGCTGCAATCAGGAGCTCGAGGTGGCCCTTAGGTGCCTAGCCAGTGATAACCCCTCAACCTGGAGCAAAAGACTGGTCTGGATAGAATACGCCCACAACACACACGTCTCATCAGCCACAGGATCACCGCTCCTCGGCACCCAACTACAAGGTTGGCGATAGGGTTTGGTTGTCCACCAAGGACATTCCGCTGAGGGGTACCACCAGGAAACTGGCACCTCGGTTCATCGGGCCATTCCCTATTGAAAGGATCATAAATCCCACATCTATTCGTTTGACTCTGCCAGCCTCTATGCGCATCCATCCTTCATTTCACGTATCTCAGATCAAGCCAGTTGTGGACAGTCCTTTGAGCCCTCCTGCC
>NC_051438.1:3706663-3759844 GCF_001649575.2 Kryptolebias marmoratus
TTCGTGCAGTGCTCAGCTGATTGCAGGATTGGTACCCGAGACTCACCCTGTCCTCTTGCCTTCCAGATCCAACCACGGCACACGCACTGTACATAGACTCCACCTTGTAAATAAAAACACTTACCTTCAGCTGTTGTCTCCGTGTCTGGTTTTGGTCTCGCTCACTGGACACATTACCCTGCGTCCTTGTCACAAGGGGGGAGTGGAGAACAAGACCTCAAAATACAGAGTGGAGCAGGGAGTCTAAATATGTGCTCTTTTTATTTCTACCATTTACAGCACTGAAATAATAAATATTGGACTATAAGTTTAAAGTTTTTTTTAAAATTAGTTTGTTGCTGTTTTCTCAACCGAGCAACATTCGTGTTGCTGCATGGATGTATGTGTTCAGAGCACAGATAGACTGTGTATGCAGATGGTGCTGACACTGCTGAATGTATCAGTCCGCTGGGAAGTGAGAAAACTTTAGGACTGACTAGACATGCTGATCAAGTGGACTGATCTATTTGCAGCCTCAGCAGCATCTGTATATAAGGTTCTATGGTCATCACATATACATTCAAATAGTTACAGAAACGTTGCTCAGTAGAGAAAACTGCAACAAACTAAACAGTGTCATGCAAAAGTGTATAATACTAGCTAATGTACCATTCTTTCACACAGGTGTGTTTTTGAGAAAGAGTTCTATAAGCCTGAAAAAATAATAAAACACGGGCCCACCTTTGTCTAGCTATTAGCTTTTTTGGTAAAAAATTTCTACCCTTTTCTCCATCCTTCATGATTTATGATGTCATATGATAAGGTGCTCACTACTGATAACTAATTAATGGAATATCACTTCAAAAATGACTAGAATTTTACATTAAGTAAGTCTAGTGCAACCAGTCTGTCACTAAATAGCACATCCTCACAGAGTGCTTGTCACAGGTACAGTTCGACAGCAGCCCTGTAAACAGAAAACGTTCCCAGGACGTTGTTCATGTGCCGTGTGAGAGCTAACTTTGTTGTTAGGGTGTTTTAGCAACAAGTATTATTCTTCCCTGCTGCTTTATCTGTCTCTGTCATTGTCTCTGTGGAGACAAAGGCGAACCCAGGGCACAGACTCATAGTTTTAAAAGAAACTAATTTATTAACTAAAATAAACTGACAAAACAAAAGGGCTGACGAGGCAGCAAAACTAACAATAACAAAAAATCCAAAATTCAAAACAAGAGACAATGCGAGGCATAACAAGACGAGACAACGATGGACAAAGTGAAAAGCACAGCATGGCACGGAATGACTCAGTAGGGAATGAAGAACAAAGACCGGTATTTAAAGGCTGAGGATCAGGAGGAAAATGGGCACAGGTGAGTGATTACAAACAGGTGAGAATGATGGCAGTGATTGAGTAGTCATGGTAACGTGGGTGTGGCATGAGAAACTGGAAAGTAACTGAACAGCAAGGAATGAGGGAAGTTACTGGGGAGGTGAAAGTGACAAGACATGAACACAAATCCAAAAGACAAACACAGCAGAACAAGAACTAGAAAACCACCAAACAAAACACCAAAACTATGACAGTCTCTCTGGAACCCTTTCGAACACCATTACAAAACAGCAGGAAATGGTACTCAAATTCAGTATGGCATGTTATTTCCATATCTGCCCAACTTCTCTACCAGTGTTGATGGGACAGGCTCAGCAGGTGAAAGCAACAACATCAATGGAGACAGAAAGGGACTTTCCATTAAAGAGGTTCCAGTGCTAGACAAGGGCTGGGCCTCAGTTGATTCTTTAAAAACAAACAAACAAACAAAATGTCAAGAACCGGTTTGGGTTTTCTAAACCAGAGACCTAACTCATACATTATAATGAGGTTAGAACTTATTCACATAAAACATTTATTTTGATAAATACTCCATCCTTCCTTTGTTATCACTTGCCACTGAAAGGCAAAAGGTGAAGGATATTGTTCTTTGGTTGTGTGTGTGTGTGTGTGTGTGTTTGTTTGTTTGTACCATTAGCAAAATAGCTCACAAAACAGTTGACAGATTTGAATGAAACTCTCAGAAAGTGATCATAAGATGATTTACAACTGTTAGGGATCATAAGATGATTTACAACTGTTAATTTTTTTATTTAAGTGCAGCTCAAAATGGCTGCCGCACCTAATCAGCCTTAACAAACACATGATTAGCTAAAACTCAATCAGATTTACTGACTTTGAGCTAAAGTTTGAAAGTAGTAGTTCAGAGTCATTGACTACACACACGCCGAGTACTAACACATCTTGCAAGAGCTTACAGTATCACATGAGACTGCACCATAATGTCATTGACAAGGTTTTACCAAAACACTATAACTGTGTCTTCCCATCACAAGATACTTTTTACTCATGACCTTCATGCATATTTTTTTTTTCATTACAGCTGGACCCTGAAAACCATAAATGTTTCACTTTGATAAAATGTTGATATATTGTATGTTTATCAGACCTTGACATAATCTAGCACCTTGTAGTTAAATTTAAATTCAATGACAACTGACAACTGGTGTTCCCACAGCTGAAATGTAAAGGACAGATTTGTCCTCATGTCTGAGGTCTGCTTTGCTTTAGCAGCTTCAGATGTAAGACATATCATTTTTACATTATTTTGATGATCCCTATCAACAGGAAGCACAGTGTGTTAGCAGCTGCAAGAAGAGACTCTCCATAAACAAATCTCATCTCATGTTGAAGATTAGCAGGAATTTGGGTTCTGCATCGTGTCTCAGTCTTGTTTATTCTTTCTTTTTTTTCACGCCACAGCTGTCTGTGAGGCACTCAGACTCCACAGTGAAGATAAACACAAGTTCACAATTCAGCAGGGAGAAGAAAAACTTTCTGCGTTTTAAAGTCTGTCTCCCTGTGTGTCACGGGTTTATGGGAAGCTGGGAAGGGTTTGCATGTCAGTGACAGGGGCCTCTGTGGATATTTATATGCCTACTCTATGAGTCACGGCAGGGAAATCATGTTAGCTATGGCTCTACTGTCACCATTGGACTTCTCTCCTGGATTCTCTCTCTCTCCAGTACCCCCCTCCTTGCTCTCTCCATCCCTGTATTTAAAACTCACCAGGCCCCCTTATTTTTAATCCGTGGAGGACCTGAAAGTAGTCACAAAGTATTTTCAGCTCTAGATGTCTCTAAATCAGCGTCATGGCAAGGTGGGCCGGTTAATGGTGTGTCATATCCTGCCAGCCCTAGACAGCTTGTGTAAGCACTTGAGGGGGCTGGGGTGTTGCGGGGGGCCGTTTTGGGACTGGCTGATGATAGCGGTGTTGGGGTAATAACCCACAAGCACTGAGAAATAGCTCCAGTAATTGTATGGGCTCTGCTGGTTGCTCATGATGTAGAACACACAGCTGTAGGCAGACTGTACAACTGAAGTGATTCTGAAAGTTTTATTATAAACAATCTAAACTCCTGTAGCTTTTTTCAATTACAGTAAGTAAAGTTCATTCATTTTGCACTTTTTTAAAATAAAAAGCACAAAAACAATAAAATAAACTAGAAAAATTCTGAAGAAGTTTTGAATGGTGTCAGTGCAGCTACTGCCTGAAATACTAATATCTATCAACTTTCTTCTCTAAAGCCCAATAACATAGGACTTCTGTAATAATCTAAACTGACAAAATGTCCACACTTTGATGTATAAACTGCAGAAGAGTAGAGGGAACCAAGATCAAAATGAATGTTAAAGCTCCTGCCAATGGCCCATAAAGGTCTCCAAGGTAACCCCTCACCCATGTCTCTCACTCCCTGAAAGGGTTTGCAATGAGACAGGCAGTTAGAAATACAGACTACAAAAAAGGCCTCAAACAGTCACTGTGCAAAAACTATAAATTGTCTTGAAAAAAAATCCTGAATTGTAAGTGGCAGAAGCATCTGTTGGTCACATGTGCTATTCTTCATGCGTGTTCATGTGTTTTATATAAGGGATATGACAAGTTAAAAAAAAAAACTCTTTACTTCTAGTTTTAATGAGAAAATTTGGCAATCAAATATAGTAACGATGAGAATTTGGATGTTGGCACCTCATGTTCTTGAAAGAGTTATAAGTACTATCACAGTGCGAGGCACACTGTAAAAGAAGACAAACATGTCTAATATTAACATATAAAATGTATAAAAAGTGTAAAGTTTGTGAGAGTCAAATCGTTTGCAAAAATGTTTTGTAAAGTTTAAGTGCATGACATTATTACCCTAAGGAAGTGGTCTTCAATCCTGGTCCTTGAGGGCCACTATCCTGCATGTTTTATCTGTTTCTCTGCTCTAACACACCTGATTTGAATCAATGGGTGATTAACAGGCTTCTGCAGAACATGAAGAGATAATTTAACCGCTGAATCAGGTGTGTTGGAGCAGAGAAACAAGTAACACATGCAGGATAGTGGCCCTCGAGGACTAGGATAGGATTACTAGGATGGTTCTCACTAAAACCAGGAAGATAGAGCACATAACACCAGTTTTAAAGTCCCTACACTGGCTCCGTGTAGCTCAAAGAATAGACTTTAAAATACTGTTGTTAGTTTATAAATCACTGAATGGTTTAGCACCACAATACATTGAAGATCTGTTACCGCTGTACCAACCGTGTAGACCCCTCAGATCTTCTGGTTCTGGACTGCTCTGCATCCCCAGAACCAGAACAAAACGAGGAGAAGCAGCTTTCAGTTTCTATGCACCACAAATTTGGAAGAAACTTCCAGAAAACTGTAAAACAGCTGAAACACTGGGTGCCTTTAAATCCCAACTTAAAACCCACCTGTTTAGAATTGCTTATGGCTAAATTAGGGTTAGAGTGCGGGTTTTTGATGTCTTCGATGTTTTTCTCTTTCTTACTGTTTATTCAATGTCACATGCTGTTTTTATTTTGTTTTGTTTTTTAATTATGTAAAGCACCTTGAAATGCCTTGCTGCTGAAATGTGCTATACAAATAAAATTTGATTGATTGATTGATTGATAGGAGACCCCTGCCCTAAGGTAAATTCCAGTGTACAATCATTAAAAATCACGAAACTTGAACTGTAATTGTGTAATAATTGTTAAATATATCAAAATGTCAGTTCAGTTATGTAAAGTCCAACTTCCTGTAAGTTAAGACTTTGAATCGTGTTTCAAATGTGAAGTCTCTCTGAGCTACAGAGCTCCAAATAGGGCTAGGTTTTCTCAGTTATATTTAGGGTTGGATTGGGTTTTCTGAGCTATCCCTTAGTTATGCTGCTAAAGGCTTAGACTGCTGGAGGACAAAGTGACTACATTTCCTCACTCTGCTGTCTTTACTCTCTCTCTCTCTTTGCAGTCATTAACCTGTGTTTTTCCTTGTTTTTCTTCCCATCAAAACTATATCTGGCTCAGCGCTTATATGTTTGTCTCTCTCCTGTCCTCTTTAATCTCAGCTTGTCAAGGCAAATGACTAATCGTTCTGTTCCTGGTTCTGCTGGAGGTTTCTTCCTGTTGAAGGTGAGCCATTCCTTTCCACTGTTGCCAACAAGCTGCTCAGAATGGGGGATTGCACCAAAGTGAAGACTCAATGCAATTTCTTGGTTTCTTTCAAAAGAAAGCTTTTTTACTTAATTGCACTCATTTGTTGGATTTATGATTTGGACTTGTTACTTTTTTGCACAGTGCCCTGAGATGACTTTTGTTGTGTGTCAGTACTATAAAAATAAACTGAACTGAATAGTAAAAGAGTGCTTTAATGCTTGACAATGGCATCCTAATGAAACACAGTCAGAGACGAAACAATTTAAAATCACAAAAGATTGTAAAAAAAAAAAAAAAGCAAAAAACTAAAAGCTTGTTAGAATTAAAATGTCTTCAGCTGCCTTTTATTGAAATCAGTACAGACAACACTACACAAAAACAATGAAAGCCCATTCCACAGGTGAAATTAGTTTTAAATCAGTAGTTAACTGAAGATGCAAGTTGAATTCTGACATTTTAGTTGGTTAGAAGTGACTTTGTTATGGCCCATCGAAGTGAAGCAGTGGGTTTGTAGCATCTGATGGATGGCAGAGATTTGGATAATACTTTTGTCATTAATTTGTCTTTTTTAGTCTTAGCAATAGTCCTGTGACTTTTGTTTGTTCTGCCTTTTTTCTAGCCGTAAAACAAATCAGGACAACAGCAGTACACATTTCTCTGAGATGGCAAACACATTTGATAAGTTGATCAAAAGCCGAGTAGTAAGCTGACCATTTATGTTTTTCAGTAGTCATTATGTTTATGATATATATATTTGTCTATTTTGGGGGTGTTTTTCCAAATTAGCTTTGGCAAAAATAAATTAAATAGACTTTTTCATTTGAGTGTCTCCTCTGAACCCCCTGACACCCCGAGTGCTAATCTCACGGCCTGCTTAGCAGAACACACATACACATACACTGTGCACCGAGTGATGGGGGTTTTCTGAGCTGTTGGTCAGAGAGTTGCTGCTGCTTTATTATCTGCTTGGCTTGCCTTACTGGAAGGCAGCAGATATTCAGAACCAAGGTCTCTCTGTTTTCCTCATCTCTGCCTCTGTCTGATGAAGCTACAGTAAATCAACACAAGTGTTTGTCTCTAAGAACAAACAACAGAGTTAGTGGGCTGCACAGTAATTTCCTTCACTTTACCTCTGGAAATGTGATAACTTTCTTAAAAAGGGCCCAGATCCTTCAAAATAAACAGCACCATAAACATTGTGGGAACTTTCACGTTTCTTCTTGTGAAGAAGAAAAGAGTTGCATGTTTGACTGAGTTAGAATCTATATTCACTTCTTAAACAATTTTTTTAAAAACAAGTGAAATAATTTCTATAATGAAATCAATAAAAACTGTCACAAACTTCATCCGTCTGAATTAAACCCGAATAAATACACAGATTTTAGTTTCTAGATTCTACACCATCGTGGACCAGTATATGATCAAGAGCTAAATCCAGAAACCATTGGAGACTGGTAGGTGAACAAAATCAAGCATCTGACATCCGTCCGTCTGTCCATCAATCCATCCATCCATCCATCCATCCATCCATCCATCCTGGAAGTAGCCATCAGAAGATGGGTATACTGTGGTCATAAAGGGATGGACATGGTCAGCAACAATACTCAGGTATGCTGTGGCATTGACACCATGCTCAATTAGTACTAATGGGCCCAAAGTCTGCCAGGAAAATATCCCCCACACCTGTAAGGGTTTTCATGACTGCAGGCCTCACCCAAGATGGCTGCCAATCAACGGCAGCTGCGCCTCGTCAACTTGCTGAGGGCTCCTCAGCATAAAAGCCAGCAGTCATGATGGACTCGCCGCTGGAGCATTGAACCTCAATGGTAGTTTTGTCTTCAGCCAGTATTTGTGTGTGAGGAAGAAATTACTTACCTTTATGCTTTGTACCTTCAGATGAGCCTGGCCTGTTTTCCTGCTACGTTTTCTGAGTACTCTCCTCGATGACCCTCTGGAAGTCTGGTCTGCTGCCCTCCAACCACTTGCCTGTCTTCATTCACCTCATCTCCTCGGGAGGCCTTTGGATCTCACCCATCTTCTCCACCAAGGATTCAAGAACCCGTAAGAGAAAGATACAAATAATTTGAGTAACACCAGAACAAACAATCTCCTCCAAGAACCGTCAGTAAACATCTTTCCTCTTCTTCAGGATTCCAGCAGATGACCACTGTACATATCTTTGCACCTTTCTCCACTGAAAATAAATAAACACTGTTTTGACTTTTCGAAAACTGATTTCTGTCGTTCCTGGTTCTCGTACCAATCTGGGTTCCCGAGACGTGACAACACCATTGCACCACCACCACCAGCCTGAACCTTTGATACAAGGCAGGATGGATCCATGCTTTCATGTTCTTGAAGCCAAATTCTGACCCTACTATCTGAATGTTGCAGCAGAAATCGAGACTCATCAGACCAGGCAATGTTTTCCCAATCTTCTATTGTCCAATTTTGGTGAGCCTGTGCAAATTGTAGTCTCAGTTTCCTGTTCTTAGCTGACAGAAGTGTCATGCAGTGTGGTCTTCTGCTGCTATAGCCCATCCGCCTCAAAGTTTGACATGTGTTGTGGTCAGAGATGCTGTTCTGCACCAATGTAACAAGTTATTGAGTTACTGTTACATTTCTATCAGCTCGAACCAGTCTGGCCATTCTCGTCTGAACTCTGGCATCAACAAGGCATTGGCGCCCACAGAACTGCTGTTCACTGGATATTTTCTCTTTTCAGACCATTCTCTGTGAACCCTAGAGATGGTTGTGCGTGAAAATCTCAGTAGATCAGCAGTTTTTGAAATAAATTCTAAATAAATTTTGAATTTTGAAATTTTAAATAATAATAAAACAATGGTTTTCAATATTGCAGGCTTCAGCAGGTTGACACTGCTTTTTGTAGAAATAATCAAAGGCTCCAGGTCAGTCTGTCCTTTAGCCAGCTTGTACTTTGGCAGCTTTTTTCACCATGTACCCATACTTCTTGGGTACAAAAAGAAGCCTTCTGCCACAGGTCTCTTTGTACCCCCTTCAGCACAATTCATACCCACTTTTGTCCATTTTGTTCACACCTTGTCACCACTTTTTACACGTTTCCAGCTGCCCAAATGTTGATAGTTTAATCTACTGGAGTTTACATTTGAAATAGAGATTATTATTTTAGGAGCCATTTATGTTTTTCTGTGTTTATCTCCACTAGGGGGTGTATTTCATTTGGTGCACTGAGGGGATGGGTTACTTAAGGTCAGGTGCGATTCTGTTCAGATGTTACTAACGGGAAGAGGCAAACGCTTTCCTACTGTGCTTAGTTGTAGAGTTAATGCAGATTTATTTTGTTCTCAATGTAAATGACAAGTCGAATGGACACTTTAAAGGTAATAAATGGCTTTATGATTTATAAGCCAACAATGAAGATCTGCAGAGTAAGTCTTAATTAAGTGCACATATAACCAAAGCTCACCAGGAAGAACAGCAACCAGTAGCCTAAAATATAGGATTTTAGCAGCTACAATTAGTGTAGGATATTATGGTTTGTACTGGAGCCATAGACCACCAGGAAACCATGTTTCAGTTAATGGAGTTTATTTGTTGACAGATATGTTGATTTTGCCATGGTTTGTGAAGGTAACTGAAAGACACGCGGCACAAACCAGCAAACAATTGATCAGAGAGAACAAAAAGAGAAAGTGACTTTTCTCACTTTTATTACTAAGATGGAGCGCACTATAAGGCAGTGCTGAGCTCATTGGAGGCTCTGAAGGAGCTGAGGGAGGAGCTCCTTGTAATTTGCAGCAAATATGCTTTAATTTATTCTTTAATTTCAGATAGGTGAACCAATTTGAAAACAGGTCGTATGTACCCTTCTATGATCCATTCTGGGATAGGTTTCAGTAATCCTTCCATAGATCATGGTGCTCATGAAAGTTGTGGGTCAACCATCATTACAACTTGCCCTGATTTCAGGGTTTTTTGTTATCACTCCGTTTCTGCTTTGTTTGAAGGTTTGGAAGGTAATGGTGAAGGAAGATTGTTCAGAAATTATCAGCTAAAACCTGACTGTGATGCCATTTTCTTCTACCAAGGATATTAGTTGAGCAATAAATTGCCTGAAAGAGTGAAGTCATGCTGCCCCATCAACAGACAATTGTAAACATAGAAAAAACATTAAACAGTTTCAAATACATCTTAATGAAGATCTTCCACATGGTTATGCACTACTCTGGTTTCCTTCCACAGACCAAAAACATGTGTTTTAGGTTAATTGATAACTCTAAATTGTCCCTAGGTGTGAGTGAGAGTGTGAATGGTTGTTTGCCCTGTGATGAACTTGTGACCAGTCCATGGTGTCTCCCACCTCTTGCACAGTGATAGCTGGAGATAGGCACCATCTTCCCACAACCCGAAAAGGAGAAGCAGTAAAAGAAAATGGAGGATGGATGATTATAAATTGCCTACGTGGCACAGCATGGACTACAGGTTGTTCCAAATGGTAGCACTAGCATTTCATAAATACTGGGTTCTCTATCAGTTTTTAATTATCTCCATATTAAACACAGAAGAAGTCCATTCTCATCTAGAAGTCATACATGTTGGAGCATACTTTAAATATCTCCACAAATAACAATGGCATGCTGTTAAAATCTGAGAAGAACTCCAACAAGAGACAGACTTGGGCCAGGCAACAGACATTTATTGAAGTTTTGACCTATGTATTTGAAAAAGCAGTCAAAACAACTCTGTGCTTGTTGTTATGTTCAACTATGTGATGTAGGAAATACCGGGACGCCTGTGGCAGATATACCTGTTCTTTAAAAAACATTTGAACATAACCACATTGCACAAGTTTATCAAGTTCATTTTGGTAGGGAATCGCATATCTTTGGATCTTTTGACAAATGTCTTTATGTGGCACAGAGGCAGGAAAGTACAGCTTCCTTTGCAGCTTGGAGGACAGGTTTGTTGGGAACTCTCAAAAAAGGGTGGCATAAAACTACCCCATCTGTACAACATCTATGTGTATTATTGTTGTGTCAAATGACAGTTTTGACTTTTCAACTTTTCAACTGCACCTCATTTTAACTAATTTTCCTTTATACCATTAGTTTGTGTTAGACAACGTAGTTCAGACAGAGGGGGTACTCTAGCCTAAACTATTCATGTAGCTTCTGGGGTTCTGACTAGGTTATTAATGCAGGTGTGAGGTCCTTTGTGACAGCCAGTGCATGGAGTAGCACCAGTGAGTAGCAGCCTCAGTAAAACTGTCAAACTATATGAAGCCATATTTTATCCCATAAGTGTACTTATGGGATAAACAGTGCTGTAGATTAGAGGGGATTTTTTTGTGTGCAATCAGAGCTATTTTTAGCACATAGTCCCTCTGTGTATGTTTAGTTTCTATTGTAAGTCTCTCTGTTGGGATTTGGGTTGAGTTGACCTAATGCTGTTTTGAGACTCTTTAGTTTAGATGATACATTTAGTCTTTCTATATTACAAATTAAAGTGTATTATTTTGTAATCTTTGGATGAATCATGCAAGTTAAATACTACTTTTATTTCTTTGATCTTTAAATTACATACAATTTATAGTGATTAAGTCTGAGGAAAATTGGCTAAATTGTTTGTAATACTTCTTTGATTTTGTGGCTAAAAATAATTGCTGGTAATTATTTCTTTGTCATTAGATATTAAGCAAATATATATATATATATATATATATATATATATATATATATATATATATATATTAATAATTGAAAAAAAAAATATATATATTAATAATTGAAAAAAATAAATAGAATAAATGGTCAAAATGGTTAAGTTATAGTTTATCATGTTAGAATATAGTATACTCATGTAGCTTCAACCTCGTGGCTGTCTTTTCATTCACATAAGGCAGAGTAACAATTTTCCAAAGTTTCTCCACATTCCTGAGCAGTTCACTTTGAATCAGGAATAAGTAATAGGTTCAGTGAACGGGATCTTAATTCTTCTGGCTGACCCTTGAATGGCCCATCCTAGCTTGGTGTGCACAGCCAATGGATCACCAGCAAGGGGCCATGATAAAAGACTGGCAGTGATAAGAAGAGTGTAATCTGAGCCAATGAGGACCAAAGGGCATATATGATCAATATGCCATAAAGGAATACCTGTAAAATGATATGCTGCGTCTGTAGTTGTTTTACAAGATAAGCGTGCTCTCATAGGTTAAGATGTTTTGCAGTGAAGGCTTCAGTGATAACATACTTCTTAGTTGGCTCAGTGATAGGTGTGATCTCAAAGGATACAGATATCCCATTCAGTTAAATTACATCTTGTCTAACTGCTAATTGAAATAGTTTCGGGTTGGGTGGGAGAACAAACTGTTCGACAGCTTGAGGAAGCAAAATCGATCTATCTGCATGATTATCAAGCACTGCATGTGCTGTGAGGGTTTTTTAACCATTGTGAAGACACACTTTAGTGATCTTTAGCATGACCCTTTGAGGGCGATTTAAACTTGTCCATGTAAAGAAGCACTAAAGGAGAGGATGTGAGTGTCAGTGTAGTGGCATCAATATCATGCAGTATGTTTAGATGAGGCTCCTTGTAATGGTTACATGCTCTTTTCAGAGTACATTTCTCCATTTTATGTGTTCTCCCACACGGAAATCATTAATCATTTTTTCTAATCCATTTCATAATGTAAGTCTTGGACATAGTATTTAACTCTGTATATGGACCAAGAAAATCCTCTGACATTACAATAGGAGCAGCAGGGTTTAAACTTATTGGTATCTACAATCTGATTTTGAAGTTGCAGCCAAGTAGAAAGAGAAAAAGGTTTAGTGATTTGCCACTGCCTTCCAGACTGTGCTTTCTCTTGTTTATGTAGCTCAGCAGCTCTCTCTCTGATTTTCGCTTAGCTCTTGATCTTGATTGAAGCCAAGCTGAAAGTTCAGTGAGTGAGTAGGTTTGACTTACCTGCCTAGTTAAGATGCCTTGAGTAATGCAATATTAAATAAAACCATCTCTATATTGTACTGGAAGTTTACTGAGGAGTCTGTGAACATGAGAGCCACATTTAAGTTTAAATCCCTATAGACAATAACATTCCCACAAGTGCATGGACAGTCAGGGCAAAATGATCAAATGTTTCAACATCACTTATATGAACAATGGGAGAGTTCAGCATTGTTCAGCAATTTCAGTCTGAACAATCACCCTTGGCTGACCATATTTTTCTTCAAGAGTTAATAGAGCAGTGGAATGTGGTATCATGCATGCTAGATTTGTCAAACTTGTTAGTTCCTGGATGCTGGATAGGTTTGAAGAGGATCTGATACTTATACTGATCAGTAAGATGAGGATGGTTGTTTAGGAGACTATCTAAAACTATTTCCAAGAGGCCAAAATCACTATCTTTATTTCTCCTAAACACTGGAATTGAAGGTTTTAGAACACCATAAGCAGAGGGAATTAACAAATTTATGAAGCTAGGTGTTTGAGCTTGAACACACATTCCAGATTTTGTAAGTTATGGTTGCTGAACCTGTTCCAACCATGAACTTTTATGAAGGCCCTCTAATGAACAAAAGTCTTAAGCAAAACTACATTGTATAATAGTCATTGCTGAGTTGCTCTTTTGAACAGCAATATTGTACATAATAACAACACGCTCCTGTCGCTCCTCAACATCAGTCTGGCTGGTTGGCCATTCAATTCCTCCTATTGATAGACCATGTCAGCTTCTCATAAGAGGTCAGGCTCTCCAGCGTATCTACTATGAAACAAAGACTAACAAGAAAAGCATGTCTGCTGCTTGCAATACAGTTGCAGATTAAATTTTGTCTTTTTGGCAGAAAGCTAAAATTGCCACAACTGCAAAGCCACACGTTGTTTCAAAGCTTAAACAACTTCATGATGAACATGTAAAAGTTGCAAAGCATAAGAAAAGACAGTCAGACAGACGGAGACCATTAGAAGTAACATTTTCTCAACAGATGATGTCACTCTTTGACATAGCACATGTCGAATGGGAAGCTTTTACAAAAATACAGAGGATCAACAGTTTCTTATTGACCAACGTGGTCCTCATAATATGGTCATGACAACAGAAGACCTCAAGTTCAAGCATGCAGCTGAAAGATATGCACAGCACAAACTGGATGAAAAGATTCCTATGATCAACAGAAGGAAGAGTCATCAACCTCATTTGCATCATTCTCTGACGAGAGCTCATCTGAATCATCTGATAACAGTGATACAGACAAGAAAGATACAAATTGAAGAAAAATCAATGTCAAGCCAAAACAGCAGCAATTGTCCAAGAAGATAAAATCCAAGCGCTGTATCATTGATGATGTGACATTCAATGCTGCTCTTGACCGAACTGGGACATCAACTCTTCAGGCAATGATGATTGTCACTCCAGCTCTTGCAGCAGCAGAAATTGATGTTGGTCAGTTATCTTTCTCAAGATCATCTCTCATGCAAGCACGAAATGATTCACGTGAAGCACTTGCTAAATCATTAAGGGACTCTTTTAAACCAGACGTTCCATTAATAGTCCATTTTGATGGTAAACTACTTGTTCAGCAAGACAGAAGCAAACATGAGTCTCTGGCAATTGTTGTATCTGGATTGGGTATTCAGAAACTTCTTTCAATTCCTGTCATTTCTTCGGGAACTGGAGACATTATGGGTGACAAAGTCCTAGAGGCCATCCGTGAGTGGCCGGAAGTAGAAGAGCACTTAGCTGGTATTTGATTTGACGCAACTTCAAGTAATACAGGCATTCACACTGGTGCAATAACTGTTGTGCAAAAATCGTTCGACAAACGACTGCTCTTCCTTGCCTGTAGGCACCATATGTTTGAAATGTATGCATCAACTGTCTTTGCTGCATTTTTTACATCAAGAGGACCTGAAATTGAGCTCTTCAGCAGGTTCAAATCCCACTGGCAAGACATAGAAAGCTCAGAATTCAGGCAAATAAACCATGATGAATCTGGACCAGGTTCTTTGAGGGAACCTGAAAGAGCCTGGCTAGACAAAAGACATTATATGGTAGTGGAAAGCCTTCTAAAGCATCTGCAGAATGTGCAACCTCGTAATGACTACAGAGAATTTGCAAGACTGGTCCATTGGCTGTTAGGTGAAGATGTGACCTATGATTTCTCTGCTCCTAGTGCATACTCTTGTGCTCGTTGGATGGCCAAAGGGATCTACTGCTTAAAGATCTTTGGATTCCGTCATCAATTCAAGCTCAGGAAACGTGAGATGGGTTCCTTGCGTTGCATCTGTGTCTTTGTTTGCACGATCTATGCCAGCTTCTGGTTTTCGGCAACACACTAGCAACTGCTCCTCCCCATGACCTTGAAATGCTTCAGCTAATTGAAGAATACAGAACAGTCGATGAGCTAGTTGCTAAAGTTGAGGAAGGGAAAATGCAACTTCACCTGTGGTACCTGAGTGAAGACAGTGCCAATTAATGCCACCAAGGAACAGCTGATCTGAATGACTATTGGCTAGTGAATAATAATTAAGTAAACATTGACTTTATGGTTTAATAATGTTTTTGTGTAAAGTTTTATGGAATAAATTTTCGTAGCAAACATGTTTTGTTGAAGTATTTAAAGCGGACTTTTTGCTATAAATAACAGGAGACTTGGGAGACCACTACATATTTATAGATATCCCAAAACTTTTACAAGTATTATTTCTATATCATTTCTCATAAAATGCAAGGGTGTGCAAAATCAAATTCATAAATAAAAAAATTTGGGCTACCCTAGGCTACATCCTCATGTGGGGGTGAAGGAGAAATGGCACATGCTTCAATAGGCATCTTCAAAAAGGTTCTGTTTTTAACAAAGGTAAAAACAAATTGGGCTGGTTCAAGCTCTTGTTTTTTTAGGGCCGATATGTCTGTTCATTTCATCTTATCAAACCTCTCATTCTCTTTCTTTATGTGCATCTTCTTGCCTCTGTTTAGTTGCTTCATCTTCCTCATTGATTAATTTACATTGTTTGTCAAGCTCCTCATTTTCACGTTTTTGCCTTTTTAATTCCTCCAACTCATTTCTCCTTTTCTTTTCCTCAAGTATGCTGGCTTCAAGATCATTTTTTTTTTCACTTTGTTTTTCTCAATCCCATAGTAGTCTGGGAAATATCTTGGTTTTGGGGCCTAGCCCCAAGGTAATGACAAATAAGTTTTAGATTTTAGTTTTCTATTAGCCTCTGGTGGAGCATTAGCCAAAGGGATTTGGTACTCTTTTTGAGGAACATGCATTAGTGGAAGTTGGAAGACACCATAAGACAGTGTTGAGCTTTTTGGCCCTTTTGATGGGGTGAAAGGAGGAACAGCTCTTTGTAGTTGCTAACAATTTTTTATATCAGTATTATTGGCATAATAGTGCCTTCGTATTGAGGGATGTAGTTATTTTCTGAAAAGCCCCAGATCTTATAAGAAAATAAATTTTAGAACGCAGGCATTGAGATCCTAGAATCCAATGTGTAAGAGGAGGAACAAGAGGAACCATCATGGAAAGATAAGGCCCTGCATGGCATGTATCACTGAGAGATTGAGGAAGTTGCTTATCTTAACAAATCTTACCAGTGGCTAGAAAGGGCTTAGCTGAAGGGCAGCATTAATGCATTGCTCATGGCAGAACCTGAGCAATGGATGTCAAAGTTTGCCATACCAGACAGGACTCAAGATGCAGGCCGTGCAAAGATGCCCTTGAGACAGTCCAGCACATAAAAGCAGGTAAAATGTAGGCAGGCAAAGCGTACATGGAATGCCATAACAAAGTAGCTGGAATAGCGTAAAGGAGCATCTGTGCCAAGTATGGACTGGAGGTCCTGCAATCAAAAACGGAGGCTTCAACAAGTATGATGGAGAATGACAAAGCTAAGATACTGTAGGACTTCCAAATCCAGAGTGACAAACCGGTGATGGCTAACCACCACAAACTAAAGTTGACAGACTACAGAATAAGGCGTGGTGATGTAGTAATCCCAAGTGCCTGTAACACCAAGAAAAAGGTGCACAAGAACCTTGAGAAATAACAAGAGTTGAAAAAGGAAATAGAGAAGTTTTGGCCCTTCTGGTGCCATAGAGAATCAGAGCACTCAGGGCTGTGACCCCCAAACTGCAAGAGATGCTCCAACAGATCCCTGGAACAACCTTAGGGATCTCTATCCAGAAAAATGCAGTCCTAGAAACAGCTAAGATACTACTCAGAACACTCAACCTCCCAGGCCTCTTATAAAGGATTATATAATTGTGGCAGGATGAAGTAGGTGGAGACTGCACCTGCTGGCAGAGTAATTGTTTTGTCCTGTCAGCCAATGACACTAGAGGGCGCTCCCTACAAAAGCAGGGGTAAATCACAGACTTGCACTTAGCTGGAACGTCACTGTGCACTTCTGGGTTGGGCTTACAGTGTGCCAAGTACAGATAACTGTCTGGTGTTTACACCTACATCTGATTGTGTGGAGTGGCTACTGTTGTACAGTTTGTGCCCTTACGTCCACCTACCTGTGAGTGAGCAAGAAGACTGGCCTGATCGATCCACCGTTACCGCTGCTGCTTTGCCATATTGGATTCACCTCTGTGTTGCCACAAACATGCGGCATTCCAAACACACCCACGCCCCCAGAAGGGAGGAGCAGAGGTCTACCATCCAACACCGGCTTGCTGAATTAATCGCAGTGGTGCTGGCAACGAACACAGAGTTTTTAAGGGTTTTATTTCCTAATTATTTACCTCTGTTTGAAAATACCATTTGTGTATCTGTCTTGTTCAGCACTGAGGCATTGAGGTCTGGCAACGGTGGTACAGTTGACCTGGATGGTGGCACCCCCTCTTCGTGTGTATGTTGCAGTGATTAACACAACTAGGTGAAGGGAAATCCAAGGAGTGAATGTGTGTTTGTGGTGGTTTCTTTTTGGGAGCCTTCCATCCAGAACAGGTCGGTCGGCACCTACTGGTAAGCCTCAGTAGCTGTTTTATTTTGGTAAAAAAAATTTAAATCCAAATACAGGTATTTTTCAATTTTACTTTACTTTTCAATAAATACAATTTAAAATCTTGAAACCATGGCTCTTGCTTATTGCAATTATGTACGTGTGTCTTAATTTGTGATTTCCTGGGTGAAAATCAGAGGTGGCGTTGTTGGCAACAAACAAATTCTAGTTATGTGCAATGAACCACTGATTGCCACATAATGTCTATAGTAAAAATGATAGGAAGGATTGTCTGTTACTGCCACTATAATTTTAGAGACAGTGTAAAATGATAGATTAAATAACTGCAACAAAACTCACATGTCCAAAATATTGTCAGAGATTCTGATTACCATAAAGTTAAATTATCAGCATAACTTAAGTGAAAGATAGTATGTATAGCAAAAATGTATGTTCACCTATTTCTCTGCTTGAAGCTGAAGACTATATGAGGTCATGGTGTAGTTTGAATGTGTGCCTTACTGTTTGTGCACCATTGTTTTCCAGATCTTTGCTTCTGCTCATGCATATGGTTTTCTATTAAATGATTCTCTGTGTTGAGTCATAGGTCATTAAGATGCTTGACTGGTTTTCATGCTGACAGCCTCATAAATGGATGAGAAATGCCTGTCCTTTACTATGACTGCTCCCCATCTTGTGATGCATAACATGATGTGACACACACTCCATCCTCAGTAAGAATACACATGGAGACATATGAAAAAGGAAACGATAACACCACTAGGCACACTTGGTCTCACCAATGACAACTGACAAACAACTACACCTTTTAAACCCTCTGGTATTTTATTTCTTATTATTTATTATTATGTATGATCCATGTTCCAGATTTCATTCTCTGCAATTCATTTGAAAGGCTAAAAAACGTTGTGGTGATGGCAGTTGGGTTATGCTTGTTAACTGATTAACTGGAATAAAAATATACCTTACATGTTGCGTTCTTTAAAGCTGACCTGAAATCAAATCTCAAAAAGTTGACATTTCATGTATGCTATTTAGCAAACACATCCACACAACATTGCAGGGACCCATTTATTTGACCTAAATGTTAAATAAACTGCTTTTAGCATTCAAGTCAATAATTTCCAAACTAGGTGATTTGTGTGGCTGAGTTCCATCCTCGTACCTGACGTGCGCTGTGGCCTGACCGGCCAAGAACACTACTAATGTCTAGTTGTTTACTAGTTGAAATTGAAAAAGAAGACTTTTTCAAAAATGAAGAAATGCCGGAAGACTTCGTTGGAGTAATGGATATACAACCATACCAGTATAAACCTGAACCGACGGCTCAATGTCTGTAATCGGATGAAAACTCTTTCGATTCTGATGATCGCCAGGACCGTCATGGCCAACAAAACAATGCGCATAATGACCGATTTGGGAACGTGGAAGGGTGACAACTGATTACCCGCAGATCATGGTCATGACATCAGTAAACAATACTGCAAATTGACATAAAGATGGCAGGAGAGAGCTAACATTGCTAACTCAAAGCTAACCAGATGCTAACTTGTAAATAACACACTTCAAAGTAGCGTCTATGAACTCTCACACAAGAGTAAACTAATCAACAGCAGTTTCAGACTATCACACATGGATTGTTTATATTTTTTCATCAATAACTGCTCTGAATCACAAACTGATCTCAGACTGTTGGCCTGTAAGCAGCTTGTTGTGTCTTTACTCCAACATAGTACATTTTAAAGAAGAACTCAACTCAAAGGTAAAACTGAACGTGACTTTACTGAGCTTCACTTTTGTCTCAACATTACACATATCCATCCACCGGCGGATAACCTCTAGGAAACTCAGTAGCTAGGGGAGTGGTTCCGCTGGAGTAAATAGATCCACTTTATATACTACACTCCTCCCCTTTTAGATTAATGCTACATAACTCGAATAACACATAACATTGCCGATGCATTAAACACAATTTGTCATTCAGTTGACAAATATTGAAACCGTTTTTTGTTTTTTAGTACAAAAGTCCCATAAGAGAGACTCATAAATCCAATCTTTTCAGGGGTGCCCTGAGTCGTTCAGGGTTATGCCTGGGAACCTGTGGAGTGCTCTCGGTGGGGGGCACTTCTTCTGCAACTGTAGGTGTTACTGTACTGAGTTCAGAGTTGGTCTCAGGATCAGGTGGACGTGCTGGTTGCTCCGGTGTCTTTGGTTGAGCATTCAACAGCTGAGCCACATGACGTCTCCAGGTATGCTCTCCAGTGTCCACCTTGTACATCAGGGGTCCGCTCCTAGTGGTTATCTTTCCAGGCGTCCACTTTTCCCCTCGGTAGTCATGTGCCAGGACCTGCTGTCCCACATCGAAGCTCCTTGGCGATTCACCCGAAAAGCTGCTGATCTGTTTGTTCTGCACTTCTCTCCTCAGGTTTGGCTTTAGAAGGTCAAAGATCTGAGCTGTCTGTTCATAAACAGCATTGCAGGTGTCTGATTAGTTGTTGCATGGACAGAATTTCGGTACACCAAGAGGAAATTGTCAATTTTGTGTTGAAGAGAGATGTATTCGTTTGTCATTGCGTTTATGGACTTTTTGAATGTTTGTATGAACCGTTCTGCTAACCCGTTTGTTGCCGGATGGTGGGATGCTGATTTGAAATGCTTAATACCATTCTATTTCATGAAGTCTTGGAATTCTTCAGAAGTATACTGTGGGCCATTGTCACTCACAATTTGCTCAGGCAGGCCATTCCTGGCGAAGATGGTTCTCAGGACAGAGATAGTCTTTTCTGATGTTGTTGATTTCATTGGGACTACTTCTGGCCATTTAGAGTGAGCGTCCACAGCTATGAGAAACATAGAGTTCATGAACGGACCAGCAAAATCAATGTGCACTCTCTGCCAGGGTGCAGACGGCCATTCCCACGGGTGTAGGGGAGCCTGTGGTGGTGCGTTTTGAACGCTCAGATATCTTGGGCAGGTTTTGGTGATGTCCTCAATCTGTTTATCTATCCCTGGCCACCATACGTAGCTACGGGCCAGACTTTTCATCTTCACCGTACCTACGTGAGCCTCATGCAGACTGTCCAACACTCTGGTGCGAAGCTTGGAGGGCTTCCTGGCAGACTGACAGCTGATCATGTCTTACTGAAAACTCAGGGAAGCATGGATTCCCATGGGTGGGCCAGCCTTGTACTGTGATGTTGTACACCTTGGAAAGTGTTGAGTCATTCCGCGTTTCTTTTCGTATCATTGCATTTGTAACTGGTAGCTGGTCTACCAGTGTTGTGTGGAACATTTGTGCCGGGGCACCTTTTGATGGTGGTTTCTCCACAGATGTTGACAGTGGGAGGCGTGACAAACCATCAGCATTGCAGTGTTGTTTAGTCCCCTTGAACTCAATGTCATACGAGTGTGCTCCTAAGAACAGGGCCCATCGCTGTAGTCGTGCAGCTGACATCACTGGGACTCCTTTTCGTGGATTGAATATTGAAACTAGCGGCTGATGATCAGTCACTAAGGTAAACCTTCGGCCATAGAAGTAATGGTGGAACTTTTTGATACCCCATACTAGGCTAAGGGCCTCCCTGTCTATCTGTGCATAATTGCGTTCGGCACTTGACAGGGACCTTGAAGCAAATGCAATTGGGTGTTCAAGTCCATTATCCATTGTGTGCGACAGGACTGCACCGATGCCGTACAGGGACACATCACATGCTAGACGGATGGGTCTGGAGTGATCATAGTGGGTAAGTAGCTCGTCAGATGTTATTAATCTCTTTGTTTCTGTGAATGCCTTTTCACATTTTTCTGACCAACGCCATTCTACTCCTGTCTGTAGCGCATATAGTGGATACAGCACTGAGGCAAGGTTTGGCAGAAACTTGTGGTAATAGTTGACGAGACCCAGGTACGATCTGAGTTGTGAAACATTTTCAGGTTTAGGTGCTTTCAGCACTGCCTCAATTTTCTCTTGTGATTTGTGCAAGCCGTGCTTGTCAATGACATGTCCGCAGTATGAGATTTCGCTTTTGAAAAACTCACATTTTTCTCTTTTTGCCCGTAGGCCATACTCATTCAGCCTGGTGAGTACTTTGCTCAGGTTTTGGAAGTGATCATCATCATCTTTTCTTGTTATGATAATATTAACCAGGTAGCACTGTGTTCCAGGTATGTCCTGGAGCACCTGATCCATAGCCCTTTGCCAGATGGCTGGGGCTGAAGCAACACCAAACACAAGACGATTGTATTGGTAAAGTCCCTTATAAGTGTTGATGGTTAGGAACTTTTTGCTTGACTCCTCCACTTCCATCTGGAGATAGGCTTGTGACAAGTCAATCTTTGAAAACTTTTCCCCACCAGCCAAGGATGAGAAGATGTTCTCTATACGTGGAAGGGGGTACTGCACCGTGCGTAGCACTGGGTTGATGCTCACTTTGAAGTCCCCACATATACGCACTTCACCTTTTCCTTTCTTCATCACCGGAACAATGGGTGTAGCCCAGGCACTCCAGTCAACTTTTGAGAGAACGCCGGATGTCTCCAAGCTTTGCAGTTCAGCGTCTATCTTGGGACGTAAGGCGTACGGCACCGGGCGCGCCTTGTGGAATCTTGGGCTGGCATCTTTGTCAAGTTCAATTTTTGCTTTTAGATGTTTTAGTTTACCAATGCCTTTCTCGAACACGTGTGCATTAGTCTCCAATAACTGTGACAATCTTTGCTCAGGCCTACTGGTAGAGCTCTTGAGACCTGTTGAGATAATCGGGGCTTTTGTTGCATGCCAGTCAAGCTGAATTCTTCTCAGCCATTCATGCCCTAGTAGCGCTTGGCCTGTGGTTTTCAAGACATAGAGGTCTAGCTTGTGTGTTTGGTCACCATAGACTACATCCACTTTAAGTTTCCCCTTTGGTGACACTTTTTCACCTGTGTAGGTTTTCAACATCACTGATGTCTTTTGCAGTGGTAAGTGGGACAGCAGCCTGTCATAATCGGTTTCGGAGATCACTGACAAGGCTGAACCTGTGTCCAGTTCCATCTTTAGTGTCACTCCAGACACTGTAGTCGTGACCCATATTATGTTCCTGTCTTCTTTGCTTATGCTATGCAGCTCTAAGCATGACAGGTCATCGTCCTCACTGCTGTTTGTGTTGTCAGAATGTTCTGTAACTTTGTGCATTTCATTTGCTTTGACCTTTGATTTAGGTTTAAAACCTTTATTCTCTCCAGATTTTCCTCTTTGGGTATTGGTTTGGTCTGATTTGCATGCTCTTTCTATGTGGCCTTGTTTGTGGAATTTCCTACATGTCTTTTCTCGGAACCAGCAGTCGTTTGCTTTGTGTGAGGATTTACCACACCTGTAGCATTTTTGCTTTTTCCCATTCAAGGACATTTGATGCACTTCATTTTCTAAGCTTTTCTTTTGTAGCTCTGATGCACCCTTAGCTGCTGTTTCCATTGAGATAGCTAGTTCGAGTGCTTTCTTCAAATCTAGCTCTTTTTCAGACAGTAGCCTTTTTTGTGTGCTTGTACAGTGCATGCCACATACCAATCGATCTCTCAAGGCATCGTCAAGTCCCGTTTTAAAGTCACAGTGCTGCAAGAGTTTGCGCAGTTCGGCCATGTACTCAGATATGCTTTCGTCTTTCGTTTGATTCCTCTTATGAAATCTGAATCTTTCCGCTATCACTAGTGGTGTGGGATTCAAGTGCTTCTGCAACGTATCAACAATGTCTTCATATGACTTGCTCAATGGTTTAGCAGGGCTCACGAGATTACGAAGTAGATTGTAGGTTTTAGCTCCCATTAGACTGAGGAGGATGGAACTTTACTCCAACATAGTACATTACAAGTTACAAGTTAAAGTTTTTGTTTCTCGTCTCCTTTTCTGTGGCAATGTCCTCCTCTCAATTTGTCGTTCTTTTAAAATTAAAAATAGTTAGGACTGCTGTTAGCAAAAGGTCCTCGGTAGCTCAGTGGACGTCACACTTCGGTGTGGTCACAGAAAAAGCAGAAAACACCTGAGTGGTTTCTTCAATGTTCAGAATTACTAAAAAAATAGTATCTTTTATTTTTAATTCTAAATTTCTACAAAAAACATTTTATGGCTATATTTTCACTGATGTTGGCTTGAAAACACGTTTCAGTTCAGCTTTAACGTGTGGTCCCTGCCTTAAACATTTATGAGAAACTGGTGGTAATTGTCCATTTTAAGCTTTCCTCTGAATTTTTACATGAATTAATGATTCATTCAAGTCATGTTGTAAAAAAAAACCCCAACAAGGTTGAGTCTGAATGCTGTGTATGCTAGGAGGATTGTGATCAGTTATACATTAGGAAAACAAAGCAGGCACTGGCCAAAAGCATGGTCCAGCATGGAAGAGCAACATTATCAGGCCAGGACTCGGTGGTTTACTCCCACCTTCAGGCCACTGGTCACTCTTTCAGGGATAAAGATTTACACATCCTTGATAGAAAGGAATGCTGGTTGGAGAGAGGAATAAAGGAAGCCATCTTTGTGAGGAGAACCTGTCCATCATTAAACAGGGTCCGAGACCGTGTCCAACTGTCCCCCTCCTACAGTGTTGTTATTGTGAGTATCACTCAGCCCTCTATAAATAGCAAGTGGCCATCAGGTTCATAACGATCAATAGTTAGACTGATTGTCCTTCTTTTGCATGTGAACAACTAGTTTTGGATGTCACGACCAACTGGTTAATCCACTATACGAAGGTGCTGCTTGTAAGGCTGAGTTTGCTTGGAGTTCCTCAGACTGAAGAAGTCTTTTGGATAAAAGACAAAACGTTTTCAACTAAGAAGAACCCATCCAGAGGACCTGACTCAACTTTTTTAGGCTATGTCATGTTTCACAAAATCTGTATTTGCAATCTCAGTGACAAAAACACAGCAAAACCATCCAAAAACAGCAAGAGCAATGTGCATTTATTGATGCATCTTTTTACATTTTTGCAGAGTCTCATCAGAAAGCAGAGACTGAAACAGTTCTCAGTGGAAGTAAACTCATTTGTGTTGTTAGTAGAAGTTCAAGTTGGTAGAAAAACAAAGATTGTTCCATCTAAATTATTTGTAAAAAAAAAAGCTGCAGATAATGAGGGCAATACAAAAGAAAACAACTTTGGCTGGCTGTCTTCTTCTCATCTTTCTCTCCCTTCAAATTCCACCTCCCATCTTCTTTTCTCTTGTATCTCCTTTCCACCCTATCAATTTTTATTACTCTCATTTATGTTGTACAGCAGACGCCTCCTCCGTTCGCTCTGACAAAGACAACTTCTGCTCTCTGTAATTCCCTCTTCTCTCTTTTTTCTCGTTAGTTCACTTCTCTTCTGTCTCTTTTTGTCCCCTCTTTTAATTTCCATCTTTTCTTCTTGTCACCTCCTCTTCTCAGTCAAAATGATGCTGTTTGATCTCCTCTGTTTTGTCATTTGACTTGACTCTATTTCTTCTCATCTTTCTCTCTCCTTCCTGTCTCTCTTGGCAGAGAGCAGGCCTTGAGAGAAACAGTCAATGGGCTATTTTTTTGTTCTTTTTGAACCATTTTCCAGGCAGACAGCCTCTGATTCATGTGCCCATCATCCTGTTTGCCTGAGGGCCACAGGGCTAAGCACAAAAGACGCAAGCAGTCAAGCATCTCTTTCTCTGCTCTCTAAAGTCATTTTCATTGCTCTCTTTTTTTAACTTCTGTCTCTTTCTTCTTCTCTGTCAAAGCACAACAAAATTAGTTTTTCTCCATTTATTACACACTGATTATCATTCACTTTATTTTTCTTTCCTCATTTCTTTTTTTAAATTTTATTCCCCTTTCTTGAACAATGTAGGCTTTTGGTCAATATACCACTTTAAGACTTTTTTCCTGTCAAATTACTTTAATTATTTGACTGTGTGGAACTTGTACATACTTTGTTGGAGAAATTGTTTTTGTGACTTTTAAATCAGCTTGATGAAACACAATGAAATACATAAGTGAGACTCCAAATGGAGCCATGTAGTCTGGATCTAGACCTAAAAGAAGTCTTATCTGGACCCAGTTCAGTTGTTAAAGTTCAGTAAAATGAAATTAATATAATGTTTTATTATTAAAAAACACCTAACTTAATTAACTAAAAATTTCCTTTTTTTTTCATTTCAAGCTTGGGTACTCTACCAGAGGCCTGGGAGCTTGATGGTTCTGCGTAGTATCTTAGCTGTTCCTAGAACAGCACTCTTGTGGACAGAGATCTCTGAGGTTGTTCCTGGGATCTGTTAGAGTCACTCTTCCAGTTTGAGGGTCACACCATTGAGTGCTCCGATGACCACTGCAACCACTGAGACATTGACTCTTCACAACTTCTCTAGTTCCTCTTTCAGCTCTTAGTATTTCTCAAGCTTCTTATGCTCCATCTTCCTCATGTTACAGTCGCTTGTGATTGCTACATCCACCACCACTGCTTTATGTATCTCTATCACCACAATGTCCGGTTGGTAAGCTGTCACCTGTTTTTCAGTCTGAATCTGGAAATTCCAAAGTATCTCAGCCATGCGATTCTCCACCACCCTTGGTGGAGTCTCTCACTTTGACTGTGGAACTTCCAGTCCATACTCGGTACAGATGTCCCTGCACACTATTCCAGCCAGTTGGTTATGAAGTTCCATGTATACTTTGCCTGCCTACATCTAATATTCTGCTACTGTGTACCGGACTGTCTCAGGGGCATCTTTGCATAGCCTTTGTGGTAAGATGGACCCCAGTCTCTATTGCTCTTGTGCTGTCATGATTAGTGTATCTGTGCTGCCCATCAGTTCAGCCCTTTCTAGCCACTTGTAAGATTTGCTAAGATCAGCAGCTTCCTCGATCTGCTGGTTGTACATGCCATGCAGAGGCTTATCTTTCCATGACAGTTCTTCTTGTTCTTGTTCTTCTTGTTATGTCTGTTTTTATTTATATTGTAAATCACTTTGGATCGCCTTGTTGCTGAAAAGTGCTATATAAATAAATCTCACTTCACTTCACTTCACTTCACTTCACACTTCCTCTTCCACAATGGATTTCTTTAACCAAAGACATTCACTGAGATCACCATTGGGGGCTTTCTTCCTTATGTACTTCAGGATCTTGGCTGTGTCATCCTGTATAGTTGCTCTGCCTTCTTCCTGTTTTTAGTGTTTAGTCTCAAGGTGCTGGACTTGGGGTGCAACCCTCAATGTATTGTGAGGAATTTGCTTGTCTTTATAGCAGTGTCTTTATTTCCTGCTTTTTCCTGCTTTTCCCATATGCTTCTCCAGTATTGCTCTGTCTCAACTCTGGGTGGATCTGTTATTTCCCTGTGACTGAGTGTACTCTTTGGATGGTGTAATGGAAAATACCCAATTTATTTTCCTGACATTTGAATTTACATCTTTTTTTAGGTGAGCCAGAGCTGTTTAGCAGTCTCTAGAGCTTCTGGCATGTTCTAATATTTTATTGGTATGTCTTTCTTCAATGCATGGGTCACTGTTGTTGCCATGCATACCAGGTTTTTGGCAGGTGATTGGCAGGTACAGACCTTGCAGATGCGTTTTGTTGGGCTCATTACCAGAGGTGCTTAAAGAGGAGCTGACTCCAGGAGGCAGATGCCAGATCATTAGCTCACCTGAGTGGTAATCAGGCCTCCCTCCTACCATTCCATGGTTTATCTTATTCAGCTTTACTTACCACTCTTGTTCTCCTTGTCAGATTCCTGGAGCTCTCCACTCATTGTCATAAGACCCAGGTGTATTAAGGTTTCACTCAGGTCCTCAGTGTCTGAATTGTGGATCCTCCCCAAATCATCTTACTCATTCCTCCGTGATTCCTCCAGCCCTCCTGGTAAAAGACTTTTGAGTTGTCTCAGCCATTTCTTTGCTTCACTCACCTGCCTATCCATCATCCAACGAACCGCAATCCTCCACAACAACCTAGAAAAACAAAGAACAAACATTACTGGAATAATCTAGCACCAAACACCCGCCAACCTCAACTCTGTGGATCTGCTCACCTCCTCCTGGATTCTCCCAAGCCTCAGCCACAGTAAGCTCCTCTCTGCAACCAGAACATTTTCTCTGTATTATTAAAACACTTACACCTAGTGGCCTGACCTGGAAGCCTGAACCCAGGGCAGCAGAACAATTCCAGTTAGCAAATTTATTCAATAAATTATACTTTTTACTTTTAATTTGTTGTTGAGTGCAATTTTTGTCTAGCCACAATCATGACACCACGAGGAGATCATGTCAGGACTAATGATCCAGTGGAAAAATGCTTCATCGCAGCCTTTTAAACCCAGCTCTCAGAGTAACAGCTGAGCAGGAGCTGTCAGAGGCAGACCCACCCAACCAGAGCAAAATGCCATCTCAAGCTCAACCTGAAAATGAAGACATTAAGAGAAAAACAGAAAAGAGCAGAATCTTCACACACTATATATATATATATATATATATATATTAACATTACTGTTGTTTTGTTTGTTTGTTTGTTCTACATGGTATCTTCTGTAATTAATTTGCTAAACTTAACCAGGCAGCTTTGGAGTGTGTGTATGTGAAACCCCCCCCCAAAAAAAATGGATTGTTGCGTAAACCCATTCTGTGAAATACTTGATGCAAAAATAATGCAGTGTGACAGATCATGTTCGAACATTGTCAGTCTTCAACAGAAACTACAATAGACTTCTTTGTAAATAACTGTCTGATGCCAAAGTGACACAAGGTAAAACATTTTAAAATTGTGTTCACTGAAATTGCAAAGACATTTTTGAAGTCTGTTTTAGTTTTGGTATCTATTTGATTTTGGCTGAAATCTGTTCTGCATGTTTGATCTATGTAAACCTAAAAACAAATAAAGTCCTTGCATTCCTTGAAGAAATGCATATCTCCTGTTTCATTTTATGCCAGACTTTTAAACTAAAATAATTCTGTTTTGAAAAATGACAAATGTAGCCATTAAAACCTTAAATATTACATTTTGCATGATTGCATGGAATATTGCAAACCATCATGATCAGAGTATGTGCTGTGAATGACTGTCAGCTAGAACAACACCAGATTTTAGGAAAGTGTCTGTAAAGCTGGCTGAGTTATAGCCATTTTTGTGTTTTTTAAGGTCAGTTGGCTTCAGCAGTATCTTGAATTGTGGTGACTCCAAAAGTTAATCAGTTGTAGATGTGCATACAATGATTGCTTTCTGAGAGTTTCAGTGAAATGTATTCAGTGGTTCATGAAATATTTTAGTAACAGACGAACATGCAAACAAAGGCGAAACCATTATCGCTCCGCCTTTGCCTTTTAGCAGCATGCGACAATAAACCCAGCTCTCTGGGTTTCTTTCAGTTGCCAACTGTTTTATTTTTAGTGAGCTCCTTCTGTTAGCTACCTTTTTACCACAAGTCAAAGAAAACATCAGTTTGTCACCAAATCCTGCAGAGGAACAATCAAAGCCATCATTCTGTTTTTTCACTTTTACATTAAAAACTGTGCACAAACTTCCCACTTTTTTCTCTTTTCTCAACTATTTCTGTCAATGTGTACTCTGTGTCTCTTGTGTTATCCAAATCAGACTAATGCAGTGCTCTGGCCTCATTCCAGCATGTCTCAGTGGAACAGCTGGTTTCAATTAGGTCCCTTTTTAGGTCTCTGTGCTCGCTATGTACACACATACACACCCACACTCACAACATTCAAAGTAGAGCAGTCTGGCCAAAGTGTTCCTGGTGCAGTGAAGCGTCCCATGCTGTACCCACTGCTCTGTGTCCTTCTATTAGATTTGGCTGGTCAAACAGTCACTGACAAGCCAATGAGGGAATAAAGTCTGTTGTCTAACTATAGTTTAACTTGTACGGATGTGAGAAAGAATACAATGCGTCTGGTATGTTTCTCTCCTTAGAGCGGAGGAGCCCTAGTAAATAGCACTTAGACTTTTCTTTGAAAGTCAATATCTTTAAAGTTGAGTGAAACTAAATTAAACTACAATGCTGCAGATCCTTCAGACAGGAGTGTCAAACAGAGGTTTGCAAAGACCATTGTTAAATTTGCAGACAATGAAAATGTGGTAGTACCTGACAGTTATTTTATAACACATACTCTGAATGCTAACAGATCCCACTAGATATTGCACAATATATTAGTTAATTTTAGACTAAAATTCTGGCATAAAATGAGGCGGGTGATATTCATTTCTTTGTGAAATGCTAGGCCTTTAATTTCTCAAAGTGTCTGTCTCGTACTCTGTGCCTGTTTTAAATGTTCTTGTTTTCTACAGAGCTTCATGAATGTGACAACTGTTTTTTCATATATTTTTTAACCATATTTTTTTATCTGTCTTTATCATCATTCATTTTTCCTCCACCATTTTGTCCTCTCTTCTTTTCTGCAAACACGTTGCAGTGGAGAGGGGTGCAGACTGATTTGCAGGAGGCTAATAATTGCACTACACTGATTGCAATTCTACATTCAGCTTTCTGGAACAATCAGATTAGTGTGTGTGGGTGTGTGTGTGTGTGTGAGAGAGAGAAAGAGAGAGCACCTCCCTGAGACAGTGCAGATGTTGGCAGAAAACTGCAGATCTACAGCAGTGATCTCATCTCTGATTGGTGTGAAAAGACTGTGCTGTTGCTGAGTTTGCATAAATAATGAGAAGGGTAAAAGAAATGTTATCTTCTTTCTGCTTCCCAAATCTAATTCCTACAGGATAAACTTCTAGTATTTAAATTAACTATTATCTATCAGACAGGCAACAATGCAAGTATTTGTCATCCTGTTAAAATGTAAGTCAAGTCTGGAGATTTGTGACTGCTTGCTTAAAAGAAAATCTGCTCCACAGGTGCAGCAGAATTTAAGCAGAAGAAAATTTCAGCTCTGGAAAAATACATTACAAATGTTTAAAGCAATAAATCACTGATATACATAATATTATTGTGATAAATGTGTTTTCAGCTGTGTCTGAATAGTACAAAATAAAGGTCAGAGTAATATGAATAAGTTTGTATTTTCCTGGTGAAAACTGTGAGGATTCAGAGTTCTGTCCCCGCCCTGTGGGCGGTGCCTGTTACTCTTCCTCCACAGCTGCTGTCTATTTCCCTGATGAGCCCAGCCAGTATTTAAGCCTGTGCCTGGACTCAGATCTTTGCTGGAGCATCGAGCTGTTTGGGTTAGAGACTCAGCTGCAGACATCTATGTTTCTTAAGAGAAAGCTTTGCTACGTTTTGACCTTTGCAATTTTGTCCTTCCTTCTGTGCCTCAGGAACTGCTGTTCTGGCTATTGTAAATACCTGCCTGTTTGGATCTACGGACGCACTTACCTATTACTGGATCCTCCTCCTGAACCACGCTGTCTCCACGCCTCTCCACACTTCACACCTGTAAGGAAAAGAAACACAAACAATTACCTGCGCTCTGCTACTCTAAAACTGAATTTGTACCTGAGACTCGCCTTGCTCCCTTCCTACTGTTTCAGATCATCCTGGCCACCTGTCACCTTTGCACAATTTTGAAAGCCTGTAAATAAAATCTTTTTTTCTTTCTTTTTTTTTTTTTTTTTTAAAACCTTGTCACTGTGTCTGGTTTCCAGCTCCTCTCCTAAGACAAAACTTTGGTTTATGTGAGAAACCTTGCTATTTAAAAAAAAAATAAATAAATAATATGTTGCCTTTTTTAATATTTCCCTCTTTTTTTTTGTTTTTTTTTCTGACTTTTAAATAATTTCTTGAAGAAGTTAAGTACACATGTATGTACATGTTTGAATATTCTGAAATGTGAAAAATATTGGTAATTGTTTCCTATTTTAAAAGATATTGACTTAATTTGGACTTGGACCAAGTTTTTAATTTTGACCCCCATGAAACTAACTTTGACCCTGCTGATCTGAGGCTACAGTTTCTCTGCAATATGAATAAAACATCATACCTAAATCATGGCATTTTTATTTATCATTAAGAAGCGGAGGAACCAAGTGTGTACAAGACCTGCTATTAGCAGCTGGGGTATATTGCTATGCCAACACTAACACAAGTTAATCTGTTATAGCAGTGTAAGATACTGTAAGTAATGTCTGTCCATCTATCCCATTTAACTTTTCCACATTTTTGCCATATTATACACATACATACATACACTTTAGAATATTTTAATGGGATTTTATGTGATAGGCCAACATAAAATACTGCATAATTGTGAAGTGTGTGGAAAATGGTTAAAATATTTTAAATAAACTCAGGAAAGTGTGGCATCTTTTACTCTGCTACATTGAACTAAAATCCAAAACAACTAGTTGTCTTCAGAAATTACCTTAGTACACAGGGTCTACCAGTGTGTAATTTAGTCACAGTATAATTCAAGCTCTTCTGTGAAGGCCTCAGAGGTTTGTTAGACCATTAGTGATCAAACAGCATCATGAATTCTAAGGAATACACCAGCCAGGTCAGGGAGACGTTTGAAGTTTGAGAAGTTTTAAACAGGATTAGATTATTAAACAATATTGAACATTTTACAGAGCTCTGTTCAATACATGAGTTGAAAAGACTTGAGATTGTGGTAAAAGCTCTTTTTGTACGCAGGACAATGACCAGAAACATCCAACCAGAGCTGGTTTTGATCAAGGTATATTCACGTTAGAACAGTCCAGAACCTAAATCCAAATGCAAACCTGTGGCAAGACTTGAAAACTGCTGTTCTCAGATGTTCTCCATCCAATTTGACTGAGCTGCAGCTATTCTGCAAAGACGAATAGGCAAATATTTCAGTTTCTAGATGTGTAAAGCTGGTAGAGACAAACCTCAAAAGAGTTGCAAAAGGTGGTTCTACAAAGTATTGACTTGGGGAGCTGAATATAAATGCAAGCCACACGTTTCAGATTTTTATTTGTGAAAAATGTGGAAAACAGTGTTTCTTTTTTTTCTAAACTTCCAAATTATTTCCTACTTTGTGTTGGTCTTTCTGGTTGCAACATGACAAAATGTGGAAAGGTTCAAGGCACTGTATCTATCTTGGGTGTAATGAAACACATGAATCACAGTTCAGTATGTACCTTGGTTATTGAGTCATAGTGCACTACATAGTTTTTTGGTCTAATTTTATGTTTGTTAAATGCTCAAACTGAAAGATATATCTCTTTTGTTAAGAAAACAGTTGAAAGATAAATGTTTGTTTCAAATAATTTGACTTAGACTTGATGTGAAAATAAAAGGCAAAACATAACTGAATAACGCCTGCCAAATGTGAAAATACAAACAAAGTAAAATGTAAAATAGTTGCACCTTGCTTCTCTGCCAAGTGAGTTCTTCTGGTCTTTTCATATATGGGTAGTGCTCATTAAACACCTGGTGGTGTAATTAACAATGATTATTAGTCACCAGAGGACATTTCAAAATGTGCAAATTATGACCTGTTTTGTTTTCCATATATCCACCCCGTTCTCAACTCCTGCCTGGTTCAATAGAAAGATCAAACTTTTCCACTACAATGATGTAAAACAGGCACATCTTTGAGGTCCTATGTTTCAACTTATGGTTTGTAAAGACCTAATATTACAGCCTCAGACCAATAAGCAGCTTGCACTTCACTTTAATCAAATAAGTGTTTAGCTGGGTTAAAATATGATGAAGAGAGTCAAATCTTTCTGGGATTCACCTTGTAAAGTCTACAGAAACACAAATCGACAGGAGTTTATCTGCCCTGCCGTATACAACAGCATTAAATGGGTCGCTTGCTCTGCACATGTGCAGGTGTTCACATGTATTTTCAAGAAAATCAGAGTTAGGCATCATGGAAAAGATAAGCTTCATATTTCACTGCCTCTTCGACTGCATGCCTGCTGTACAGGCACAAAAGAACACCAGACAGAGCATTATAACATATGTTAGAGTTCCTGTACACGATGGATTAAAGCCAGACATTTTTCACATAGTCTCTTTCTCTCTTACACACACACACACACACACACGTTGTACTGGAAGGATAAGGAGTGTGATAATGCAGTTTGGAGCTTGACACTGTTGGAGACAAGCCAAACAAGCCAACTTGGCTGCTCAAAAAATTGGCCTTTCTCCAACATGTTATTAATTGTATACATCTAAATTAGTTGCTGATTCAAAAATCACTGATGCCCCATGTTAAAGAAGACACAATTGTGAATGCTTCTTTTGTTTCCCTTTGTTCTGTTTAGTGGTAAAAAACAAACAAACAAACAAACAAACAAAAAAACAGTTTCTCTATAAAATAGAGGCCCTATCAGGAAGTTGATACACCATCAGCTCTTGAGGATTCAGTTCACATTAAAAGATTCAACTGTTTTTGTTTTGGGTTTTCTTTTAACCAAAACTACAATTTGTCATCCCCAGTAGTTGTGATCTCTATTGTAAGCTACAGGCATGTTTTTGCAATGCAGCTTTAGAAAAAAACAAAACAAAACAAAGAAAAAAAATCTAAACCTGCTGCTATGATGTGCTTGTTTTACTGGTAGTAGTACATTGTACAACTTGGATGTAGAATGTTGTAGAATGTTGCAAAAAGACGGAAAAAAGTCCCCATGCACAACGATGAAAACTCACTGAAACAAGTAAGAAAAATCAGCACTTTTTGGAGATCATACTTCACAGTACAAACATCATGCTAAGTTTAAATGGGGCACAGAAAGTTGGACTTTACATGACTAAACTGATATTTTATTTTAAACATTTATATGGGCCTGCCCTGCAATGCAAGGAGGCACCTATTACTCTACACCTAATAGAATGTCTCTTTATTATTATATATGTATAATGCGGCCCTAACGGAACAAAGAACCCAAACAAATGCTATATCAAAACGACTGGCTCGGTCTCGGCATGCAGGCTATTACTCTTATTGGCATTTTGTTTTACTATGGCAATGTAATTGCAAAAAAAGACAAAAAAAAAAAAAAAATTGATTTTCAGTTCAAATGTTTGTCAGTTACACTCTAAAGTGTGTAGTCTTTTATGATACATGAACAAATTATATATCAAAACGTAGGCATTTTTGTCTTATTTCAGGCAATGTGTCTACTTTTCCTGTAGGCATAGTTTTCTGTCAAATGGCCCCTGAAGGCAGAGTGACCCCACGAGATCTTGTATCTCTTCCCATTCACTTCTGTCCCAAATCTTCTTTCCCAATGTTGGTTTGTGGTATGTTTTTAACTCGTCATGTTTCGGACATAAAGCACTGTAGAAATGTAAAATTTTAAAGTAATGAAAACCAATCTCTCCTTTTACTCACAGTCCAAGAATTTTTTAAATATGTCCGACAGTTTTTGTACAGTGACTGTTTTTTGGCATGTACTTTTGCCTTTTTCAGCACTTTCTTTCTCATTGTAATACATTGCAGCTCCATACAAACTTTCAGTTTCTTACTGCTTTTTGAAAGCTAACTACTACAGCATACTTCCACCTAGAAATGCCATTTAATGTTTAACCAAAACATAAGACATTCAACTATTACGGAGCAAGGCAGCTTTTTGATATCTTGTATAGTTTTTTCATAATCTCAACTTAAAGAAAAGGTGAATACTAAGAGTCTGTGCCTCCTCTCGTGCTGCGTTGCCGTGGTGATACTGCTGCTTTGCTAATACACAGGCCTGCTTTTTGCTAAGTCATCCTGCTAATGCTACTCATTCCTTGCTAATGTTAATTTGGCCATTTTGTGGTCCTTAACCCTTTAAGGTCAATGCCCGCTCCAGAGCGGGCTCCAGAGCGTGTGTCGACCTTAAAGAGTTAAAATACTCTAGTGGGAAAGATCAGCCCTCTCAGAGAGTCCGTTTTAATTTATCTGTAAAGTCCAGACTTCAGGCTTTACACCAGTTTTTAAATTATCTCGATAGGTCAAGGAAAACCAGAGTTATGATAAATTATTCACGATACATATATATTTTTTGAAAATTGTCGTCATATTTTCAGCGCGTTAGAGCGAGAAGCGCCAAAACCAGGAGAAAACTCCCTCGTCCTCCGTCCGATCTCACCCCCAACCCAGCCAAATGAAAAAACACCCCCTCCTCTCCAATCTGACGGAAGCTCAACGTTTTCTGTCAAGCGACCAAAAATCTAAAGTAAAAAGAAGAAAGAGGCGCAAAAATTAAAGGAAGTTTGGCGGCGCAAAAAAACCCAAAAAAAAACGTGAGTGCGGGAGTGAGTTATGTGTTTTGATATTTAGCGTGTTTGGATTTTATAGTTAGGGTGTAGTTTAGACTGGGACAGACAGTGAGGACTTTGTTGATGAACTAGATGATCCATTGTTTTGTTTTTTTTTTAGAGAAGGATTACTGGAAACAGAATCACATTTTTTCTGTCTCCCTTCCAGCCAAAATTATAACAACAGACAGATTCAGATCCATATTTTGGAAGCATATTTTGAGCATACATCAGGATCTATTTTATAACTAAATGATCCTGCATGAACAGGATAGAGAAAATGACCAAAACTAAGAATGTGATGTGCCCCTCTGCCTTGTTTTGGACAGAAACTGTTTATATGAGTGGTACAAAGGATTTATGGCAATTTTTAGAACTCCAGATTGTTTGGTCTAAAAAACGACTAAGAAATTGTCAGCATTTTAATGGAGAAAGTCTATATAACTTTGTTGTTTGCTCAATTTGTTCATGTGTTTATGAATATTACTGATTATATTTGCATTCTAAGTTGTAAAACATTTCAATAAGTACGTTTGTGGTTTTTACAGTAACAAAAACTAAGAGTTTTCCACTCTGATTTTATGTTTTTGTGTGGTTTTAGGTCTGTTGTGTTAATACAGTATATCAAAAGTAAAAAATGACTTGAAAATCACACTTGGGGGGTTGTGCTGAAAAAAATGACTCCAAACATGGCATGTTAAACCACTTTTAGGGTGAAATATGAAGGAAATTTAAAATAGTCCAAAAACGTCCAGTTTCACCCTAGACCCCACAGGGTTAAACACAAACATGAAGTTGCAGTTTTCCATACACAGTGACAGGAGACATCGGGCTTCTGATTGGCTGAGGTTGTTACCAGGCAGAGTAGGCAGACAAACCATTCGTTAATGTAGCAGAGGTGTCAAAAACAAAATGGCTGCCACTTCTTTCAGTTGATTTGATGTTCACTGACTGGTTTCTTTCAGCTGTAACTCAGTCCTTTTTAATGCATATAGAGCTGAAATTTAACATGGTATTAGCTTGGGTGGAGCTGCATCTCATACTACATGCTAAAAAAAAAAAAAAACTCAAGATGGCCGCCAAAGCTAACAAGGTAAAAATTAAGACCAAAATTTGTGCGTGCTCTGACTCTGCAACCATGTAACAAAGGAAGGTCAAACTTCACAGCTGGACTCCTCGTGTGTCAAGGATCAGCCCTTTATGATGCCAGTCTACAATTACCAATTTCGGCCATTTTGCACTCCTCAAAGATTTTTTCAGCTTTTACTTAGTGATTTTTAGACATGTGGAGCTAAAATTTAGAGTGGAAGTAACTGAGACAGAGTCCTATTGCATACTGAGTGCTAAGTTAAAATATCAAGATGGCCACCAAAGCTAGCAGGGTAAGAAATTCAGACCAAAACTTGTGCATGCTCTAACTTGGCAACAGTGTAACATAGGAAGGTCAAACATCACAGCTAGAAGCCTCATGGGTCAGGGATCCATGCTAAGGAGTTCAAGGTCATAATGTCAAAGGTCAAGGTCACAAGAACCCGTGTGCACTAGCTCTGCAACTGTGTACAGCAGAAAGGTCAAACTTCACATCTGGATTCTTGATGGGTCAGCAGATTGGCCTTTGGAAGTCAAGGTCACAAGGTCAAGGTCACAAGAACCCCTATGCACTAGCTCTGAAATCGTGTACAGTAGAAAGGTCAAACTTCACAGCTAGATTGCTCGTGTATCAAGGATCAGCCCTTTATGATGCCTGTCTGCAACTGATCAGCTCTTGGAGCCATCTTGATTCAGTATAAACACACAAAATGGCAGGCCCCATCAAAGTTACTCCAGGAACTAGTTTTTTTGTTTGTTTGTTTTATTTTTACAATCACAGCTTAAGTTTTATAATTTTGTAGTTTTAGAACAGAAAATGTAACATTTGATTTGGTTTGGCTCCAAAACCAGGGCACACCCGGTGAAGATTTCCTGAAGTTTTCAATAAAATTTGTCCAGTGGTTCAAGAGATATTTTGGTAAATGACAGACACACAAACATACATACAGATAAGGGTGCAAACACAAATATGGATATAACCGAGCCAATTTTACAGATATTAGGATAAATTTTTGTGCAGCAGTAGTTGAGAGTCATTCACAACACCCACTCTGAACACTAACTGATCGAGCAAGATGTTTTTTAAAACATTGCCATTAAATCTTAGTCAACTGTGTCTGTCTGTTAGCAAAATATTTCATGAACCACAGGCAGATTTTAGTGAAACATTCAGAATGTACATCTACAACTGATTAACTTTTAAATCAACTCAATTCGAGATGGCCACCACAGCCATCTGACATTAGGAGATACAAAAATGACTATACCTCGGACAATTTTACAGATACTGAGCTAAAATTTGGTGGTGGTATCTTAGAGTCATTCACAACACATACTGGTACTGACCACCAAGTTACCACAGTCTTTTATTGCATGAAATCACGTATAACATTATTTACAATGTTTGCCCAAACCGGCAACATCTTTGTCCCTTCTCATTCTAAGATGATCTTAGTTTAAGTAATAAAATGCAGCGGGCAGTATGCATTCCTTCAATAAAAAATAAGCTTTATTATTACTATGTTTTGGCTGAAAAGGTCAGGTGTATTCTGTGCACCTAATACTCAACTCAGGTCAACTCAACTTTACATTATTTATATAGCACATTTTTTTTTAAATACAGTGATAACTAAAGGTGCTTAACAATGCAAAAAAATAAAAATGAAAGATAATATTAAACCAAAACTAGAACATAGAAAAGAATTTTAGAGATTCATGAAACAACTAAGAGACCTACATGGTGGGAGCGAAGTGTCAGATGTTCATCTGACAGTTTCACAGCCAAAAAAAAACAAATGAATCAAAATTTTGTTAAGAATTCTTTGACTGACCATTCAGTAAAACCAATACATCAGCAGCAGCTTTTGTCTATTTCTACAGAGAACACATTCAGTCACTAGTTTTGCTTCTGTGTCACACAGCGTGGTAACAGATGTTGTCAGATCCTAAGGAACAATAGTCAGAAGGAAGATTTTAGATCATGTTTACATGTCATAGAATAGGTAAGTTGCTGCTGCCTGTGTGGTGTTATTCTCTCATGGTTGGTAAAAACTGCAGCTGAAAGAGAGCATTGTCAGCATTCCCATTTTGACAGGAACTTTTACATTGAATACTAAAAAAACATGTTTTTCTTAAAACCATTTATTCATAAAATTTTTGTGTGCTTTAAATTTGAATGCATAAATGCGTAGTCATAAATTAAAAAAAAACATTTGATAAATATGCAAGCTAATCTTGAATAAATATGAATGCTATGACATTTCTAAAGATTTAAAAGACAGATTTTTGAAAATGAAGGTCTTTTCTGACTCTCATTTTGCTAAGCTGCAGAGTTATGGAGGTATTTTCTCCTCACGGGAACATCCAGGCTGCAGCTCTGCTCTTTGTGGCTGTGGGGAAGCAGTGCTGATTAGCTCTCACGCTGTTTAGGTTCAGAGAAACGGAGCACAAATTGGAGCAGTCCTCTAAAAATAGGATGCATTATTTACCCCACCCAACATCCAGGTCTTTGTGAATATCTGTGCTGGCAAGCTTTGCAAGTATTTCACAACAACTCATTTTTGTACACAACACATATTCATTCAGAAAAGCACCATTTTCTCAGGGGCTCCCAAACTTTTTGGCTTCTGACCCCAAACATAACAATGTTGAAGCATTGCAACCCCAAATATTATTGGGTAAATTAGACAAACATTGTTAAAAAGTAAATAAATCAGACCATAATGGCAACACAAACAGATTAAATTCAAAGTATACTATCTTTTCCCAATATATAATGAAAATATGCAAATAAACCAGCCATTGGAGGGGCATTTTTGAGGCAATGACATGACGCCCAATTTCTTTGTCCAGCTCTACTTTTTATAGTTAAAAAAGGGTTTAAATGCATGAAACAAACACAGATATGTAATATATCTCCCACACATACACTTATTTTGTCCTTTCAAAAACTGTTTTTTTGGCCATTTTTGTGATCTTTAAAATATCAAAATGTCATGACCGTTCAAACTCAATTATAGTTTCAAAAAAGTCTTAAAAAATTACATTAAATCTGTTCAAATATATTTTCTTTTCTATTTGGCATGATTTTCAAAGTTTTTTTTCTATCCTGTAAATATCTTCAAAGCCTTTTTAGTTATAGTTCCATTATAACATATAAACACACTTTGTCCGCTGATGTACATTTAACAAAATATCATGTGGTGCGACCATCAAAAAATTTCCACTTTGGGACATATTTTGAAACCCACTCAAGAACAGGAAGTTGCATCATCCAACAGTTTACCAAGAACCCTTGGAGGCAGCAAAGAGGTTTGTTAATCTTTCTTAAGTTTTATAAAAAGTGTCACTTTTAGCAGTTGGTCTTTAGTTGCCATACAGCTATCATGCGGTATGACCTTGAAAAAATGATTAATATTTATATATTTCTACAATTATCTATTTTGATTGTAAATTTCATATTTTCCTTTTGTGGGAAACTAGTTTGTTTTTTAAAGAGGCTAATTTTTTGCCTGTAAATATTAACTGCATATGAAAATATCATTTGGTGCAACCAAGTATCATGTGGTGCAACCATTGTAGTGTTCTTAATGGTAGATAATGTTCTTGAAGGGTATTTTTTGTGCTTTAATATTTGAATTTAAGGCTCAAAAGCAAAAAAAGTACTTTGTATTATTATTAATAGTTTTTTGTACAGTTTTAGTATTTGTTTCAACAATATCGTGATAAAAATACAGTGGAATATGTAATTTTACTGGGGTAGTTGTATACTGTGTCATTTATTGTTTTAATCTATTTTACTAGATGCCACTGTCAAGTCAAGCCAAAATTGCTCGTCATAGGTAGCGTGTTAATGCTGACCCTGTGGCAACGGAGGAATACCTAGCTAGGAGAAGAGAGAGTTATCAAAGAAGATAACAACAAGGACAGATTATATATGTAAAGTCAGATGATCTGCCTCAGAGAGAAAGAAAGAAACAAAGAGAGAATTGAAGGGCTGAGACCATTTTAGGACCTTCAACCTGGTGTTTTGTGACCCACAGTATGGTCCTGACCCCAACTTTGTGAACCTTATGGTTATCTTACAGGTTCGCCAGTAAATAAAATCCATAGATGGAGCACCTTCCAGTATTTCACCTAAGCCCTTTAAAAGCTGGGTACTCTCAGCTGGTGCTTAAGGGGGAAACCTTAAGCGCCCCTTTCCCACCTGAAGGGTTAGAGAAACCACATTCTCATTTACTGGCAAAAACTCCAATGGGGAGTGTGGAAAACCCTCCCCTGCTGCTTGTCATTCAGGGCAACTCCTGACTGGAAGATTAGTTCCAAACTCTGCATTGAGATGAGTCCAAATATTCAGTCGCTACCTCTCAAAGAAGCTCAGGCTTTTTTTCACCACCAGTGAAGTGATGTTCCTTTTTCCTAAAAAAAAAAAAAAGTTTCATCATCCAGTCATTAGACTGCCAACTGTCAACAATCTACAATACACCAGTTCCTCTAAAATCTTCTTCAGGTAGTGGGTCCACAAGAGGGTGGTCACATGTAGGTCATTTAGACTGTGCCCAATGGAACCCCAAGAGTTGGATGCTGGTCAAAACATAGCTCCAGCAGTTGCCATTCCGTACCAAGCCATTACCATTCATTCATTCACAGTGGCTGATGTTCCATACCAATAATGTATAAAACAGTTACCACTCACCCATGCACTTTGCAGTGAGCTTCTATTTCTAACAAATATTTATTATAAATAAACACTTAAAAAGTACAGTAAAAGTACACACAAATTAACATCCAGATATATATTTGAAGATTTGCTTCTCTTTTGGCCATCTTGATTTGACCATGGAGTCCATGACCATCTCTTGCCTGCCTGTGCATACAGCAGACAGAGAGACCTTTGACCGACACTTTGACCTGTGGCAACCAGCCTGCATTTGGTGGTAAAAAGGAGCATCTGTCATGCTCTCCTCATACCGTCTGTCTCATCACAACCCACAAATTCTGATGTTGCCCCACCCCTACCTTACACGGACCCAGTATATCTTTGGTGGTGGGAAGTTTGCTGCAGGCCCTGACCTCATGCTGCTTTGTGGTTTAAACAGAATGATAAGAGTGTGAGAAAGAAACCCTTAATAATCATGGTGTTTGATGAATTATGTTCAGCTTTTATTTCCATAGTTCTGTTGCATTTGTAATTCCATGGTAAAACAAAAACAAACAACAAACAGTTATTTTACACCTATACTCATGCAGTAATCAAATGTCCATTTTCCTTTCCCAATAAGTAAAAGTCATCCTCACAATTAGTTTTATTTATTTTGTCTAGTTTCCTGTCTGTTAATATTCCTTAAACATGCAAAATACAGCTTTTTCAAAAAGTTTCTGCTCAGCTTTACAAATTATTCAATGAGAAAAACACATTTTTCATTTACTGGCTTATTTTGATTTGGTGCCTTATACTGTATTTATATGGAAAAATAAAGGCTCTCCCTCCATTTCTAGTTTTAGAGATTCTTGAAACAACGAAGAGAGACCTGCATGCTGGGAGCATGTAGTGAGGGACCTGCCGCAGAAAGATGAGCTGTATTGTACGATTACATATTGAGACAAAAAATTCTCTTTTCCTGCTGCTTTCTGTTTTGACAAGTACTGGGGGAGACAGTGCCTACTTTCTGTGCATAAAGACACATCACTGGCGCAAGCCTCGGTCTCTTGGGCTGAGCACTGGCGGTGACTCTTCTGAATGGCATGTTCCTTGCATCATTCAAAACCAATATTTGACTAGCTGCAGTCCCCAAACTCCATGATGGTCTGAAGGTTTTTGTGAAAACAGAGACAGGCTGCAATTTGAGAGCGTCAGTGGAGCCAGAGCTGTTCCCACTGCTCCCCTTCCTCCCTCCTCTTTTCTGTCTTCGTACTGCTTATTGTTTGATTCTCAAGCAAACTTTTCATGTTTGGTGCATATGGTTCCCTCGGGCTTAATGTGGTTTTCTGCTGAATAAAACAGTAAAAAGTATGAACTTTAAATATTGCTGTTTCTTTCATTGTGCGTGTTTCATGTGAGGATTCATGCGTGTGGTTGGAAATGGTGTCTTGGGTTAAAACAAGGAATGTGTGGATGGTAAAGGTAGAGAGCTTTAAAAGGGGTGGTAGGAAAAAGCAAAAAGAAAAGAGGGGTGGGTGGCTAGTGGAAATCTGAGTCTAATCAAACCATGGCTGCTTTCCCAAAATGGCTCTGAACACATGCTTAATGTATTTCCCTTTTTCTTGCAGCTTTGAATCAACTTTTCAATAAGACTGTAATGAACTCTGCATATGTTATTTTTCTTTTTGTGTATTTAATTAAAGACTTGTAGGAAATACAATAGTTTCTTTCTTGTAACTAGCTTGAAACTAAAAATGTCCAACTGTGGTCCTAGGAGGCAAATTTGAAACAAAATCTAAAATAACAAAACTTTTTTTTTTTTTTTTTCAAATTACAAATGATTCAACTGTGATGATATTTCCACCCAAAGGCGACCAGAGCTCTAAACATAACGAAAGTAAACATTAATTTTTAAAGGGACAGCACTGACATTGGGTCCTGGTGATCCACTGATCAATATTTATTGGTTATTGACAGGGAANTGTGCTTCCTTCAATTTTTGTGCCTCTTTTTTTTTTTTCTTCCTGTAGATTTTTTTATGCTTGACTATTAACTTTGAGCCTCGGCCAGATTAGAGATGGATGCACATTTTTTTTTTGTTTGGCCCGAGACTTTCCATCTTTGCTGCTGCCTCTCACTATAATTGTGCCTATTGGTACAAAATAGTTACCCTTACAATGTACACGTATCCCCACAACCCAGCATCTAAGAGTGTGTGCAGAGACACCAGCTCCATGCAACCCTGAACAATCAAGCTGTGCATTATTACTTGGTCAACATTGTATACCATTACTGTGATGTCCTTTTTCACAGCACATATCATTAAGACCAATTGTCCATTATACATGTATGGTCCATTTAAATGACAATGATATGCCAAACATAAAGCGCACACTAGTACAATATCTATCTATCTATCTATCTATCTATCTATCTATCTATCTATCTATCTATCTATCTATCTATCTATCTATCTATCTATCTATCTATCTATCTATCTATCTATCTATCTATCTATCTATCTATCTATCTATCTATCTATCTATCTATCTATCTATCTGTCTGTCTGTCTGTCTATCTGTCTGTCTGTCTGTCTGTCTGTCTGTCTGTCTGTCTGTCTGTCTGTCTGTCTGTCTGTCTGTCTGTCTGTCCATCCATAGAGGGTGCCTATGCCTATCTGTAGTAAGTTGAGTAAAAGCCATTGCTATTTTTGGAAACCATTAGAAATTAGAAAAAAACAAAGTATTATGAAGGATATTAAGCTTAAAACTGTGTACTGTTTCCATGTATGAGTGAAAATAATCACTCCTTTTATGAACCCTTCGTAGAAACTCATTTTGTCTTAAACAATGTAATAAAAAACAGGCAAAACAAAAATTGTTTCTAAAACAATGTAAAACTCAATCTAAGAATTTAATTGCAAAACATTCCTTTTGTGAGCCTTCCTAGAAACTCTTTTCACTTTTAAACTATGGACTTGACAAAGTCAAGAAAAACAAAGTATTACGAACAAAGTAAAAGGTAAAAACATTTTTCATCAAAAAAGAAGGAAAAAAAGAAAACATGATCTGTTTAGGAATGTTTTTTTTTTTTTTTATAGAAACAGAGTTGCATTGAGCAAGTCTTTTAACTAAATGTACTAGCATTTTATACTTCCACTGCTCTTTTTTTTCTGATAAGTTTGGTTATAGTTTGTTTAACACTGTGGCTGTTCTGAGGTAATACATGTCAGGGCCCTCCATTTTTTGAGCTTATCCTGAAATGCCTCCTATTCATCTAAAATAGCTCTCCACGAGGCCTTGTCCACACTAAAACAGTTTATTTGTTTTTACCACAACAACTAAGGATTTGTCAAATCTAAAATTAACCTTGTAACCACTGCACTCCTTCTAGAAATGCTTTCATTCACATGGACAAATACAAAAAAAACCCCTGTAGTAACGATGCCAGGCCTGTATGTGGTGATGTATTCCTATCACAACCATACAGCAGAATTTTAAGATCACTTACGTGCTTCCAGTCTGTCACTTCAGAAGATCAAAGCAAGCATGTGAAACATTTTGTTCAGAATAACTGACAACAAGATTGCTAGTGAAGAATAGTCTTGTTGCAGTATATTTTGATTACTCTTTTTTAAATTTTTGCCAGGTTATAGAAGTGTGTTTCTCCTCTGTGATGAAACCCTTCTGGCAGACTTAAATGTAATGTGAGTGGCATGAATACATGTAAATCACCAATGCATTTGTTTTGTAGGTGGAAATGACATAGGGGCTGTTCTGGATACAGAGTGGGTAATCAACATCTGATCACAAAGGCAATGTTTACACCATAAGCCTAGTTACCCTGTGGCGAAAACTCATTTTGATCACCTTTATCCGAGATCTTGTTTTTTCAGTCACACACGAGAGTTCATGAGCATGGGTGAAGTTAAAAATTTAGATGGACTAATAAACAGAGAGCTTAGTCATTTAGCTCAGCTCCCTCTTCACCACAATGGACCAGTACAGGGTACAGAATACTGCAGAAGTGGCACCAGTCCATCTTTCAGTCTCTATTTGTCCCTCACTCTTGAATAAAACCCCAAAATACTCAAACTCCTCCACTTTAGGAACCTGGAAAGGGTAGTCCACCCTGATCGCATCTTGCACTTTGTATCTTTTTTTTTTTTTTTTTTGTACTTTGTATCTGATTTGGGGGATTTGTCTGCAAGTGGTCAGCTCTTTATTGAGAGCGTTCACTCCTGGCAATCAAATGCACACCCCAAAATGTTTCTGGGATTGGATGTCAGTTATCCGCTCTGTATGCAGATACACACACAGCCACGTCACACTGTGAGCTCTCAGATCAACTTCTGTAAAAATTACAATACATTTAGTGATCTGAACTACAGTATATGACATTATTTTATCCTTAATTTATGTGACTCAGCTGTCCCAGCAAGCTGCATACTGTCTCAGTGTTGGGAGTTAGAATTTGAAGTGGTTCAAACCAAAACCAATCTTCCTTTCCTTTCCTCTCATGTCTGAAGGTACCTCATTCTGCAGCTCTTTTATGCACCATTCCCCTTTGCTTCCTTGCTTTTGGCTGAAATTTCATCAGCCTTGCACTGCAGAAGCAAGTTGTTTAGGTATAAACTAATTACTCAATACACAACTGTAATTAGCCAGCATCTATTTTTTTAACAGTTGAACTAGTTAGCTGATGCAATAACAATAATTTCACAATATTATTTTTAAAATATTGTTATAGTGCAGCTAGTGTAAATAGGTGGGAGAACCTTGTAGAGGGTGTTCAGACTTGTTACAAATTTGTTTCTGTCATAGCCATCAGCTGTTTTATTTTTAATGTAATACCTTTGCTGCTTATGAGGTCATGACAGTTTAGTCAGAAGTCCTAAAGTGGGCTCAGCATGGGCTGTGTTCAGACCACCAACTATGTATGTAGATAAAACTGGTCCAGAACACCTCTGAAAATGTTTTCAATGCATGTTAAGGTTAATCACACCTGTAATTAAAGCTATCCAAACAAAATTTGATTGCTTAGGATGAAATAAAGTGACAGGTTTGAATGTTATCATAGACATTTTTAGGACTGCATTTTCCTACCAACTTGTTAACCAGCCAGCATGTACAGCACCTCAAAACACATGCTGGATAAAGGCATCAGCTCCCCTGTGACCCGGAAAGGAAAAAGCGGGAAAAGAAAATGAATGGATGGATTTTACTGCCAGACGTAATGACTTCCATCCAGAGCTGTCCTCTTGCTAATGAATCACTCAGACCCTCCAGGATTTCACGATGTTGCGATCGCAACTATTAACGCAAAATCAAACAAACCCCACAAAATTGCAACTTTTTGCAACTTTGCCCAAAACACCGCAACTTTCCCGTAACTTTAACCCAATATTTATGGTGGATTACAAAATAACCCCAAAGTACTCACGAAGAAGATATGTGACATCACATCCTGTTAACATCAGAATGCTGGGAGCATGCAGGAGCAGCGACAGAAGCAAAAATGTGTTGTAATGCTTCACATTTGCCCACAAAGATTTCAGCAAAGGACTGCAGTGAAGTTAGTTTTAAGTTGGATATTGAATATTTGCGCTCCCCGGAGTTAGCGGCGTCTAGCTCACGGCTGACCCGAAACAGGAACGCTAATGTTGGTCAGCTGTCCCTAAGTGAACCACCGCGCATGAGAGAAGGGGCTGACAGAGAACGGCTGGCCGACATTAGCGTTCCTGTTTCGGGTCAGCCGTGAGCTAGACGCCGCTAAGTCCATAGAGCGCGAATATCCACTATCTAACTTAAAACTAACTTCACTGCGGTCGCAAACCAGTTTCCTACCCAGCTGCACGAGAGTGGGGGTAAGCTGTTTTGCATGTCCTGCAGTGTAATCATCGAACATAAATCCAAGTCATCCATCGACAAACACTTTGTGTCAGCAAAACATGTGAGGAGAGCTGCAGACGAGGGACAATCCAGAAATGGTCATGAATGTCAGTTTAGAAGCTATCAAAGTTCTCAAATAAAGCACCTTTTGAGAATGTCAATGCTTGTTGGTAATTATCTTACAAAACTAGTAAGTATTTTTGGTTTATATATTAAAAGTTATGTTTTTTAATTAATTTTAGTAAAAAAAAAATCGCAACTTTTCTTCGCAACTTTTAGGAAAATGCCCCGCGAAATCAGGCATTTTAGCCCGCAACAATCACAAAAAATGCCCGCGAAATCCTGGAGAGACTGATCACTTAGGACTGATGTTAATGATAGGTCTGAACAGGGCATTTATAAAATGCAGTGATTCTAAGACAGGAGAAAATCCCTTTGTCTTTATGTCTTCATTGCATCGTACAAGTGTGCAACCAGGTTTTAGTTCAAAGTATTTTCAAAAATGAGAATAACAACTGTGTGCCCATTCACAGTCAGAAAAATGAAATGTTGGTATGTAATCATTAACTGTGGATTTATAAATGGCAAACGTGTATGTCATCCAGGTGAACAGTCTTTTGTAGTCATTGAACTTCCAAACAGCTGGACTCAGAAGGCAGCTGGTCTGTGTATGGTATTGTGAGTGTGAGGCTGCTATTATGGTTTAACTGTTTTACTGAAACAAAAAAGTTTGTATTGGCTCATATACAGTCAAAATATAAAATATGCCATTCATGTATTTTTTGTAATATAAAGGTCTATTATATGTAATATAAAGGGAAACTTTTTACTGTTTATACAGTGGGGTGAAATAGTGGGGGTATGCAATGGGGGAGTGTGGGGTGTCTGGAGCGAGAGACAGACAGAGAGAGAGCATAAAGGATCGTATTGTTTAGAATTCCCTCAAAGGGGTGGGGGTGGAGAAGGTATTATGTTTCAAGTGATGTGGAACAGTCCATCTTTGCTCTGGGACACTAGGAGAGTAGAGTGGAGGTGGGGGGAACAGATCAGGAGAAAAACAGAGGGAGAGAGAAAATATGGCTTAAAAAATATTCCCAACCCAAATTTGCCCCCACCCCTGTACACAAAACAGGCCTAACAACAAACCTAAGTGTACAACTGTCTTTGTCAGGACAGTCCATTAACTTCATTTTTTCTGTTGGTAGTCTAAGCTTAATCACCATAAAGGCTGTATTTCACTGGGCTGCAACTGTTGAAGACTAGTTGACAAATTAAAACTGCAAAAGAATAAGCAAATCTCACTGAATTCTGAGAATTAGTGACCAAATGACCAGCAAGCCGTACAGCTACATTTAGTCCTGCCAAGTTTCGAAAATCACAACTTATTTTTGAGTGCACAACATGCATTCTAGCCCTTCCACATTATTTTGTTGTCCAATTGTTGTCCACCTCTGCCCACATCATACTCACCTTGGCTCACTTTGGCCTTTTTTCTCATACTTTTGAGATGCCAACTAGTATCCAACAGTTACAGCCCAGTGAAATACTACTTTCAGGCCAAGTTAATTTAGACATGCACTCCTTAAATACTTCCTTTAAATTAATAGAGAAATGGACGGACAGATGTTTATTTCATCCTCGAGGGGAAATTCAAGTACTTTTGTACTCTTTCCTTAACAAAATAATGCTACTGCTCAGTTTTGGAGTATTACAAATCTTTGATTTATATATCCAGTTTGTACTATAAATACTGTTCTACACACCACATGTCCGATAGAATAACATAACCTTTTATTTTTAAACTTTATGAAGAAGTTACTAGTTGAACAATCCTACCATTTTTTTACATTAGTGCCTCCCCACTATGGTTTGTTTTTCCTTTTCTGCTTCATGGAAACATATTGTTTGTTTAAAATGAGTGGGCAAAGATTTGTTTTCTTCTTCTCTTCTACTAAACCATATTGAATCTTCACCCTAAAATTGAGGCATGTACTGAACCCTGATTTAGGTGCACCATTATAAATTTTTTTTACTGTCAAAATACACCTCATTTGTGTTCAAGTACCGTATTTTCCGCACCATAAGGCGCACCGGATTATAAGGCGCAGTCTCTATTATGGCGTCTTGGAGTTCTTTTTTTATTCCCCCCGGAATGATGGCAAGCTCTGAATTATATTATATTACATAATGTTCTCTGATTGGTTTATCGCTGCCAGCGTACGTGCGTACGTATTACATAGTGTTCTCTAATTGGTTTATCGCTGCCAGCGTACATGCTGTACGTATTACATAGTGTTCTCTGATTGGTTTATTGCTGCCAGCTGTAGCGACTGTGCACATTACGGTACGTTCCTGTGTCAGTGACAGATTTAGGACTTCAGTGCACACATAAGGCGCCCCGGATTATAATGCACACCGCCTATTTTTGAGAAAATTTAAGGCTTTTGGGTGCGCCTTATAGACCGGAAAATATGGTAAATTATGTAAAGCTGTTTAAAATAACGAGTGTCTTTAGTCTGCAGTCACTACATCACGTTATTGGGCTGAAATATGAACCAGTACAAACAAAGAGTGAGTTCTTTGCATCCATTTGTCTGCTGGTAACCTTGTCCATAGTGTCCTATTTGTGGACCCTGTCCTCTTCAAGGACAGGGTTAGTATTTTCCAGTTGAACTCAATGAATAGTTGCAATGAGATGCAGATGGACAGCAGCCCAAGTCGACCAATCTGCTCATGCTTGACAGCCGGCAAAGCAACATGCTGTTGCATATCTACAGATGTCCACCAATACTTCCCCTCCCTCTGGCTTTCGGGCCATAGTCCCCCCCGCACACACACACACTACCCCTGAGAATTAGTGTCAGTGTGTTGGGATGTGCAGATGCTAATCTGTCATTGTTGGAAGGCAGGCGAGTGCCCGTGGTAATAATCTCACTCCACCCTGCCCCCACTCCCAGCCGCATGACTTTTTGTGGTAGGCTTGAGCTTCTTTGTTAAACCACAGGTGACCGCTGACCCTTTAGGGGACCCAAGACATCCCACCCCGACACATAGCTAAGCCCTAAGTCACACTTTCTCACATCATCCTTCACCCGCAGGCACACGTCTGCAGACACTTAAGATTTATTCACTGATTTAATCATCTCCTCCTTTTGCTTTCTTTCTGGAAGTTCTTTGTGGGTGGTGAAGCCTCCTGAAGGTCATTAATGTGCAGTGTGCTAAGATTAAGAGGGCCACCAATGGTAATTAGGAATAAAGGAAAGAGGGGTGACCAGAGACTGATCAACAGCAAAATAAAAAGAAACTATGTTGGAATCATTGGAGCACACAGAGCAGAAGCATTCTTATCCGTATTTTTATCCAGAATAAGCTTTTCCAGTGTGATTGACACATAGGTTACTATGGGCACTTTCACAAAACATAGTTGTATAGACCAATCTGGTTTTATGCTGCCTCTGGCCATTCTGAAATCACCAATGGAACCGGCCATGTTCTGCGTAGACGTCAGCTTTTAGAAATGAAAGCACTGCAGAACCAGAAGAGCCGTGGAGCAGAACTCAGTTGCGTTGACATGGACCGCAATGCAATAAATGTGTGACGGAAGTCTCCCTCACATCATTTTCAAAACATGATGAATTAACTTAGTTTAGCGAGTCTCTTTGATGATGATGCACAGCAACTTTGTATTTAGTTTACTAACTGGTTAACCACAATCTTCCACTGGTAATAAATCTATTTGTTGTTGTTTAACTCTGCAACTGTTAACTGATCACTTAGATCATATATCATTACATGATCACGTTATTGAGCCACAAAGCTGTCTTACCCTTTCACATGCTCGTTTTGGCTCTGTTACTACTTTTCTTTGCAGCACAATGGAGCATCAATGGTGGGTTGGCTTCAAATCCCCCCCCCCACCACCACCACCTTGGTCCATTCAGAAATCACACTGAGGCAACCAAAAGGCATTTAAGTCCCGGCTTGAATTGTTATGTGAAAGAGCCTTATGACTTTAATTCCAAACTCATTAACATTTTAACAGCTTCCAGGAGACCATGTATCCCCATGCAGGTACCTCTGGGGTGATCATACATTATCTGTTTGGTTAACTAAAAAAAGGGCATTTCTTTACACCATATAAAGGTTTTAATGTGAACAATTGTCCCTTCTTTTTCAGGAACAAATTACCTTTACTATAAGGTTAAAGATTCCCAAAAGATTTTAGTGGGTTACTTTACTCACATGTTCAGAATTGTGAGAACTTATAAAAAAAAAAGCTCACAAAGTTTAATCAAATCAAATCAAATCAAATTTATTTATAAAGCACATTTAAAAAAACTGTTGTTGACCAAAGTGCTGCACACATAAACATTCAATACAAACATTATACAAAAATACAATAACATTACAATTCTCAGAATGTATTAAAAGCCAGTGAATATAAATGTGTTTTAAGAAGAGATTTAAAAACACCAAGTGTTGAAGCCTGTTTAATATGAAGGGGCAGCTGATTCCACAGTCTAGGAGCTACCACTGAAAACGCCCGAGCACCTCTGTGGACCAGCCTGGATCTTGGGAAAAATCAGCATCATTTTTTATCTAAATAAGTCATCTACTTTATCTTTTTACATTTCCTATTCTTGCTTGAGTCCGTTTGGAAAATGCCTTACTTTGACTTCAGCAACTAAAGGAAAAACAAAAACACTGACCTCTGTTTAACCTCCTTTCAGTTTGAAGGGAGAAATGGGGAAATCTAATGGCCAGTCACTTTAAATCATAAAGTCCAGTCATCTGGAACAAATGTCACTAGAAAATGTCTAAGAGGAAAGTTGTCCACATCTTTAGAACTTATTTGTATCACAATTAGATTTTATCAGATGGCAACATGTCTAGGCTGTTGTGTGCATTTGACATATTACTGAAAGCCTGCGATTCATAATCAAGAAAGTTTTCAATCAGTGTAACTGTGCTCATCAATTCTAATCTGAACCATAAATGATGAACACTTTACCCTGATCATTCACACTAAAGGCTAAATGTGAAAAATACAGAAAAACTGCATGGTGCTCACAGAGTAACTCCTCCTACCCTACTGTATTTTCCTTCCTTCTTCAGAGTTTGTTGCCACGACAACAATGTCAAAAGTAGAATCATCAACAATGAAGGTTAGTCTCATCACATAATGAGATTCAGAACATCTGCCTTTATGTGTCAAGATCTGAACTCTTTGTTACAAAGACTAATATTTGGTGAATCTTTGGCCTTTGTGAAGTCTTAGTTTTTTTTTTTGTTTTTTGTTTTTTATAAAACTGCAGCATTTTGCAATGCAGACGTTTGTAGCTATTTGTGTTAATACATAGGAAACATTAAATTAATAATGAAAGATGTGGTTTTCCAAAATCTTTTAGAATGACAGTGGCAGTATAAATAAGCACAACTCCTTGCAGCTGTTGTTTTACCACATGAATCTGAGTTTGTTTTTTGTTTTTTTTTTACAGAACATAGGAACCATAAAGCTGGGGACAAACTACACACTTTCACAACTTTTATTAATCGACATAACATCTCTTTTCACTGCTATGCCGACGATATACAACTCTACATTAGAATTGGAGCATCATCATCACCATTCTCTCTCAATGCCTTCACTACTTGCCTGGAGGAGATAAGGAAGTGGATGACTCAGAATTTTCTTCAGTTAAACTGCTCCAAAACTGAGGCCATGTTGATCGGAACACCTCACCAGGTTCAATCTTCAACTATGACGACTGTTTTCTTTTCTGGACAAGACATCCCCTTTTCCACTACTGTTACAAATCTTGGAGTTAGATTGGATTCTCAACTTACATTTGAAAATCACATTAAGCATCTGTTTAAAATCTGTTTCTTTCATCTTCGTAATATCTCCAAAATTCGTCCGTTTCTTTCTTTTTCTGATGCTGAGACTCTCGT
>NC_051438.1:3760226-3763035 GCF_001649575.2 Kryptolebias marmoratus
GAGAGCTCCCCAACCATTGATTGATTTTAAAAGAGGCTTGAAGACTTTTTTTATTTAAGCAAGCCTATTCTGCTTCTACATGTTTTTTATGATGTTGTTTTTATCTCTGATTTTTTATCTTTGATTTTAATTTGCAATGTGTAGCACTTTGAGATTTTTGTTAATGAAAAGTGCGGTATAAATTGGATTTATTATTATTACAAGTAAAAGCTACTTGCCTGTTGTTGACTGTGCTTAGGTGAAAACAATTAGACGATGAAGCAAAGTTTGCAGAAAGATACTGCATAGCTTCAATCTATCATTGGAAACAATTGTTACTTTCTATTGGAGCCATCTGTTTGAACAGCAGTTGAAGACATGTTTCACTCTGCTGCAATACAACTGACTACAGGAAATCATTATTACAAGCAGAAATATCCTTTCACAATGATTTTCTGTAACAGGCAGAATACTTCTAAATTGCATCTACAGTTTATTTTTATTATTTTTTTCTATTACTTACTTTGTTTAAGTTAGGGTATTGGGAATGCCCGCAATAATTTAGGTTCCTTTTCAGACTACTGTAATTTAAACAGACAAAAAAGACAAGGAAAACACAACTTTGCTTTACAACATAACAAAGAAAACTTAGAGAGTTGGGCTTTATTCAGTCAGTCTGATGTGGTTCCAATTCAGTCCATATAAAGGCATTGAAAGCCTGACAGCCTAAATACTGTAGTTTAAAAAAAAAAAGAAAAGAAAAGGAAGACATGTTTTTAATCCGTGTACCATTCGTTCTTTCCATTTTCAATTGACTATCAAAAATCAAATAATGAAAAACGGACTGGTTATTTTGCTTTTTGTTTTTTATCATAACACCAAAAACGAAAAAATGCCTGGTTTTTCATATTTCACTTTTAGGAAAAGATCGAAAACACAAAATCAAAAAACAGGCAGCAGGACAGAATTTGATTTTAATATTTATTTGGTCCTGTTTAGGTGACCCGGAAGTGGCTTTATGCGGCAGTTCAGGTCATGTAGTGGTTACTATGGCAGCACTAGAACCACTGATCGAGGACTTGTTTAACAGCAGTTTGATCCTTGAAACAATACGTAAGTCTCCATGGCTGATGGGTCTAAATAGATTATCTGGTCCTGATTGGTCGTTATTGAACAAACTTAAATATGTAGACGCCTCATTACGTCCCAGAGCGCATCAGCCATCGCTGCCATGTTGGACAGATCTCTCCTCTCTCTAAGAGCCAACAGGAGTAACCACAGAGCGAGCAGCTATGAGCGGATTTTATATCACAGGGGATTACCTTTCACCAGTAAGACTGAACAATAATTTTGGTTATAAGACCATTTATTATATTATGTCTTCGTAGCTAACATTATTTGGCAAACAACAAAATGCTAACAGGAGGAACTGGTGCTCCTCTCTCATTAGCTCTTTCTGGGTTTTTTTTTTCTTCACATTTTGAAGGTTTCCCAGTAACACAGATTTAAGGATGATGCAGTAAGAAGGAGGGTTTTGTTGCTACAGTCGTCTCAGCTCTGTAGTGAACATTTAAAACCAGAGGACTTTAACAGGACCAGCTTAGAGATGATGTGACCCCACCTGTCTTCAACTTCCCAGGTCATCTCCAAAGAGGAGGTGATGTTACTGTACATGTTAACAGAAATGTCTATGATTCATATGTAAAACTAAAGCTAATATTACACTTTGTTAAACCCTGCAATGCATTAAAAGATGAATGAAATCACAACACAACTGATGGTTCTAATCTAAACTGACTAAAATAGTGTAAATGTTAGTGGAAATACTGGCAAAAAACTTGGCTTGCCCCCCACCCCTCATTGTCTGGAGACAGCTAAGAGAGAGAGAGAGATCATGAAACAGCAGATTTTAAATAATAAAAGTAAAGTTAGCACAAAGCTCAGTTACACTTTTTTTGCATCTTAAATCATGAATAAGAATAATCATCACAGCTACTCAGCTCAGCAATCAGCATGCTGCATGTGTGTGTTCACTGCAGCATTTATTCCATGTTCCAGCATTTATGGACTACCCCTCCACCAATTCCAAATCCTTTGTCTTACTCTGTAACCAGTGTTTCTTTCTTTCCCACGTCTTCAATTCCTTTATTTTTGTGGCAGTTTCCACCCCTGCCAACAAGCTGTAGGCAAGCCAAGATCCAGTGTTTGGTCACAGTGGATGTGTGTGTGTGTGTGTGTGTGTGTGTCTGTATGTGCACATATGCTGTGTTTGCCCACATATGATTGCTTAGTTAGTAATGTGAATGCCAGTGTGTTTGAAACTTTACTTTGAAATCCCCCTTCACGCACACACACACACACACACAAGGTAAGCAGATGAAAATGTACCACATCACAGACAAAACACTGTACCACAAACCAACATCTACACACACACACAGCACCTCCCACTCTCCTACTCCTGATGGAATCAATTTCATCTGGAGCCTTCCAGTTGTTTAACTGTCTCCTACCACTTGTTTCCATCTTTCTTTAACTGTGTCTCGGCCCATGTAGGGAATCAACCTCAACGCAGCCATTCATCTTAATATTTAACATAAATACCATCACACAAACAAGTAAAAGAGTACATACTTTAGTATGTGATATATGTTGCAGTGTCTAGACACAGGTCCTGTGTAATACTCAACGTGTAAGATGCAGGAATAAGGAGGACTGAGTTTTGAAATTGCAAGTACAAAAGAATGGAAGTTACGTTTAGAAGCATACACACAGGTCCTGTGTAATACTCAACTGGACAGGTTTATACATTAGGTGGACATTATTTTTT
>NC_051438.1:3763135-3769276 GCF_001649575.2 Kryptolebias marmoratus
ATATATATATATATATATATATATATTTAATCTTTTTCTGATGTTTAAAATTGAAGCCAAAATATAACTTTTTGGGCAAGGAGCTACAGTGTTGTAGATTGGTTCTGCAAGTCTGAAATGTAAAATTTAGAAATATCATACCACAGGAATGCATAATCTTTTCAAAACAAAGCCAAAAGTATCCTTACATTTTTATGAGTCAAATGGCAACAGAGTAAAGATCACACAACATAATCACAAGGTATGGTGATTAAGCCCCAAAGAAAAATAAATCTGTGGGTCAGTTAAAACAAATGAGATTGGGTTCAGCTGCCTGAAGTTTTTGGTCAAGTTCTTTATTCCTGAAATAAAATGTAACCAGTTTTGTTTAGTTACTAAGGTAACTGGGTTACATCTTTGCTGTCAGGCGATGGGGCCTGAGTTCCAAGTTGAGACATTGTCTTCAGGTACAATCCCTTTTTGGGAAGTGAATCGTGGGTTCCTAAGCTCACGTTGTCGAAAAAAACTGTACAAAGACGTACATGGAGGTTATCAGTTATACGTCTCAAGACCCCAGCTTATCACCATAAAGGGAATTGAATGTATTTGAATCCAATGCATTTGTATTTGAAGTCTGTCCCAGTGGGATGTCTGTGTGTGTTTTATTCTACAACTGGGTGTGGTAAATGTTTATAAAAAGAAGCAGCCCCGAGAGGAACGGGGGATTTCACTGATTGGGCCAGAAATCTTGATTTGGAACAGACGCCGTTATTTTGAATAAACTCTCACTGTTCAAGAACTTATGTCTGTAAAGTCATTTCTTTGATCATTACATCGCTGCTGCAGTTATGAAGACCCAGAAGAACGTTCACCATTTGAAGACACTTCATTATTTAAAAAAAACAAAACTGCTACTTTGAAAATGTAGTTTCTTTTTTTAAAAATCTAATAAATTATTACAAAACAACAAACACTGTGAGAGCAAGCATTTTGTCTTGCAGCGTTTAGAAATTTTCCAGATGAACCAAGAAATTTTTAACTAGTTCTTCCATCCCGATCAATAAACTCTGTGAGGACAATTGTCCCTTTGTCACGCTTCAGTCTTGGCTTGTGGAAGAATGATGTTGATGGGAATCAGAGAGAAAACTGAGCTTTAAAGGACCACTTTCCCTCCCCGGTCATTTATAGACAAAAAGAGAAGAAATACAACAGATATATTGAGTTTGCTGCTTGATTAGGAAGAGCAGCAAAAAACAAAACATAGTTTGTAGGACATAATATTACTCCAGTTTATTTGCCACCTTCTGATAGATTAATAACATTTTATCAGTAAGATAAAAATGTTTTATTTTTATAAGAAAAAAAAATATATGTCAGGAGTTTCATTGTAGTTAATAAAAACTAGCATTACTTAGGGAATGCCTGTAAAGCAAAAATTTTAGACTAAAATCATCTTGTAGTGAGAAATGACCTTGTAACTGTTTTGCTCGAACCTTGCAATATCTCAAGATTTGTTGGCATTCAAGTTATCTGCTATTACCACATCAATATCTAAAAATTCACTGAGATATAAAGCTTTTGGTGCTGGCTAATGTTGATTAGCTGTGTTGGCCATCTTGAATACGGTTGACTCCAAATGTTAATCAGTTTTAGACATACAGCCAATATTTACTGAGAGTTTCACTTGACTCTATCCAGTGGTTCATGAGATATTTTGCTAACAAACATATAGTGTTAACAGTTAATGTCAGAATTTTTAGAAAAGATGTTGCACAAGGTGCAGTGTTTTGAGTATGTGTTGAGGATGATTCTCAGCTACTACCACACCAAATTTCAGCTCAAAATCTGTCAAAAAGTACCAAGTTTTAGCCATTTTTGTTTGCTAAAAGTGATTAGCTTTGTTATCCATCTTGGATCAAGTTGACTCAAAAAGTTCATTGTACATGTACATATGCATCTGATACATCTCACATGGTTCATGAGATATTTTGCTAACAGACAAACAAAAACTCAGGCACAAGGAATTACATGATCACCCACCTTTCATGACTGAAAAGCAGATAAAGCACAGATGAATCTCAGAATATTCGGGAGGAATATTTATGAGATGAGGCCTTCAACAGACTCCAAACTAAACTCTGACTTCCTGTGACAGAACTAAAAGTAAATAGTGGATGAGTCATGACTGAAGACAGGGGCTCTTTCCAGAACATAAACAGCAGCAAAGTGATTAGGAAGCTTGTTCATCATCTTCAGCATGACTTCTTTCTCTGTCTGATTTACACAGATAATCTTTCTAGGAGGTGTCCTTTGGTTTGAGCCTCAAGTTATCGTTAAAAAAAACCCACAGGGATAAAGGAAAAACATAACCCACAATGCACAATGCTAGAGGACCCAACAGGGTGGACTGAGGTCTGATCAGGTCCCAAATGAAATCTTAAATGGACCCAGATTGTTTGCTTTAAATTAGTCAAATAAAATTATTTTTATAATACATACATATACAATGTATGTGTGTTGGAGGATTCCGGTAATTTGTTTCTGTTCTCCACTAACTACCCTCTCCAGTTTCTGAGGGGTAGGTGGAACTGATTGGATGTAGCTGTCTTCCAAGACAGTTGATGATCTCCAACCTGTATACGAGCTGAGCCAGACCAGAACTCTTTGCTGAACCACTGAATGCCAAAAGTCATTGTGATTAACCGGCTCACACCTGGAGATGGACTCCCTGAAGTGTTTTTTTTTTTTTGCTAGAAGTCTAAATTCCTGGAATCTATTATAAAACAACTTAGAATATAACTGGCTCAGCTTGCCTCCATCAAGTGTCTGACCTGTCACTGTCCAACTACTCAACTTATCACCTCTGAGAATCACCATCTTCCCTCTCAGTTCTACAAACTAAACAAGAAGTTTGTAATAAGAATTTCTCATTGAAATATCAGCGTTATTAATTTAAAGCAACTAGTCACCAAATCTCCTTCTTCACAGATTTTCCAGATCTAGCCCATTATCCTCCCTACAGAAATAAACTACTTTCCTTTTCATTTGTTTCTGGTGTCCTATCTATTCTTGATAATTCATCTCTGGGTAATATACTATATGGCTTATCAAAATGACTGTGTAGATAGCTAGGAGCTGGAGTAGCAGTTAGGTCACAAGACTTGGGCACAGGAAGATCCCATCTTAATTTATTTCAAGCAGTATTATTTTTAAAGCATTTAAAAGTGACTAATTTCATCATGCGGGGTTACAACACTTTGGTCATTTGGTCATAAAAAACTAAGTTCAGTGAGATTTCGTCTGAAAATTCTTGTAGTATTCAATAATTTTGAGGGATTTTCTTTTTTCATCAACTAGTCTACTAGCACTCAATCAAGGTTTGACCAGATTGGCCATAACTCCTTCCTTTCTCATCTCATCTTGCTCATCTTAAAATGATCTTAATATAAGTTTACTAATGAATTATCTTGAAACATTATACATTTTCCTATGTTGACGGTAAAAACATTACAAGTTCACATGGTAATGCTGTGATCGTGGTCTCTGTTTAGACGAGACAGCAGCTTCCATGTCAGGTCACTAGCTGGTGCTGTGATTTTTATAAATTAATAAAACACTCCTGCACGCAGACTCTTCAGTCTCGAGCATGAGAACAGTTGCATCCTAAATGCACAATACACACATGTTCATTTGAACCAACGATGGGGTTGGGTTGCTGCTACATGTTCTTTTAAATTATAAATCTAAAGATTAAGAAAAATGTAGACTTACTGACTGACTGCAACCGTGGTGCAAATGTGCGGACATAAACGCATTCTGGTAAATTGCATTTTCCTTTCAAATGATGTCAGGAGCTTTGAAAAGTTTCCACTCTGAGACCCAGATTTAAAAAGTTTCAGTGTAGACAAACAGCCGAAATGCAAGCAAATTATTCTGATTTCACTTAAGAACAGCATGGTATAAACTGGGCCAAAAACTCTGGCATGAAAAGGAGTGGGTTATTCCTTCAAAGAATGCTAGTCCTTTAGTTTTCTAATGCAAATATTCTTCCTCTCCTGTTCCACCCCCACATTTTGGGCTTCTGAATGATTCATGAAGGAGTATGCCACTGAGGGTTTGTGGATCTTAATATGAATCAGCGGCTGCTTTTAATGTGTCCCTCCTGATCAACACACACAGGTACTGGCCTCCGACGCAACGCTGGCTCTGCCTCACATTTCAGTCATCTTCTCACTCATACACACACACTGTGATGTGCTGTGCCCTGAGGCTGCCTGTACACTCCTTGCAGTTCTGTCTGATGCCAGGAGACTCTTTAGCTGTCAGAAAATCTTGTTTACTTTTCATTTTTACATGGTGCCACAACCCCACTCTGGGGCTTTCTTATCCCTGCTACACTTCTAAAAACTTGTCCTGCCTGCACTTCTGCTTCCCCCCCTGACTATTTCTTTGAGTGACTAAAACCAACTAGTTGATCTGAGACCCAACTCAAACAAACACACACTAAGAATTGTTTCCACAAAGCCAACAATGTAATGTTTTGAAAAAGACACTGTTTATGTGTTTGGCCAAAGGAAAGACTCACTGATGGTGATTGTTTCAAGAGATTTAGGAATCAAAGCAGGACTGTGCTGAAATCATTAGCTGCACAAAGTCTTGTGAGTCACAAGATCTGAAAATTCTGTTCAGTTCTTCTGTAATTTGGTGTCACTCAAGCTTGTCTCATTGCTTTGATTTTGTTTTGAAAATGTCTTTGAAACAGGCTGTTACTATTGAAGTTTCTAGAGATAACATTTGAATTTGGGTTATTTGCTTGGCAGTGTTTTATGTGTGGACACACTTGTTCATTTATTCCTAAGTCAGAGTTAAGTTGCTTAGCAGGAAAAAAGACTGAAAATGCTGAAGTGCAAGGGCTGAAAAATCAAAAATAAATAAATAAAAACTTTGCTTACTTTCAGGAAACCTGGAGAATTTTTGATGAAGACCATTTATAAAGATCACAAGGAAGGAAGGAAAAAAAACTCAGGTGTGGTTTAAAAGTTTTGCAAAATACAGTAGTGTGACGGTTCGACAACATTAAATGTTGACAACCCTCATGCACCATCACATTACTTATAGTTTATATATTTATATTTTGTATTTGCATAATACATTAATGATACAGTTCCATAGATAAGTCTACTGAGTGTTTTAAATGCATTACTTCTACTTGTAAACCGGCACATTTAGTTAACTTTTTATGTTCAACACTTCATTTGTTATATTTGGTTTATTATGATTTATTATAACTGTCTTTTCTTTTACCAGTGCAGGGGGTCTTTCTCCTTCTAATCTGCCTTGGAGAACTCAAACAAAAGATTGTGCAAGGAATTTAATGGTGCAAAATTTTGACTTCCAAGTTAGGAATTTCTACCGGAACTTAAGTTGGAATTTTGACTTAAGGGCTGACTTAAGGAAACTTGGACTAACACCACCATAAGAATTCAAGAATCCCTGACATAAGAATTCAGGATGGCTGGTACTCTCAACAGTAAGTAAAAACTGTTTTACTGTTAATACCAGTTCTGTTTAATTTATTTCACATTTAATCAGTTGTATATGTATTACTTTTCAATGATTATAAGAGGACATGTAACAATGCTGTTTGTATGCACAAAATACCACATAGAGCATTGGTATTGTTGTTACCAGTGACCAGCTGTAGAGATGGTATGAGGAAGGCAAGAATTGCCATGTGTTCATGGTTAACGTTTCACGTATAGTTAACCAGTTAATACAGAATAGCTTGAAAAGATCGACAAAGAGTTTAAATTAAAATGTCACTTTATAAAGTAGTCTGCGCCTCATGTTTGACTTTTGTTAAAGCCTTGTTGGCTGAACTTTTAAAGCTCTGCCAGAAATGCCTGGACATTTTTGATAGAATCACAGTAAACCTGTTAGGGTCTGTGGGTGTCTGTCAAAGGCGAACGGATTAGAGATACAGGCAGGACACTCTGCGGTATAAAGAACAATATATATTTATTAGGGTTAGTTAAGTTGGAGAACTCCAGCCCAGAGGAATCCACTGTGGGGACAGAGGGGAGTCAGGCGGTGAATGACACTTTGTCTTTGAGTGGAACTGGACCGGAATTGAATTGAATCAAAAAATAACTGGCTTACTTG
>NC_051438.1:3769376-3828498 GCF_001649575.2 Kryptolebias marmoratus
TTACATGGAATTCACATTTTTCCGCTTTGACGTAAAGTTGGTTCTCATACAGCCGTTGTAAAACCGTGCGAACATGGCTCTGGTGGGTCTGGATGTCGGTAGAATAAATCAAAATGTCATCTAAGTACACAAACACAAATTTATTGATCAAATCTTGAAGTACGTCGTTGATGAGTGTCTGAAAAATTGCAGGAGCATTAGTGAGTCCAAACGGCATGACCAAATATTCAAAATGTCCAAAAGGGGTCTTAAACGCTGTCTTCCATTCATCACCTTCCTTAATCCTTAACAGGTGATAAGCATTTCTCAAATCCAACTTAGAAAAAATAGTCGCTGAAAGGAGTTGTTCTTGTACCGAGTTGATTAACGGGAGAGGATATTTGTTCTTTATGGTAATAGCGTTCAGACCTCGGTAGTCGATACAAGGGCGAAGTGAACCGTCCTTCTTATCGACAAAAAAAAAAACCCCGCCCCTAATGGGGACGTTGAGGGGCGAATGATACCTGACTGTAACGATTCATCTATGTACTTTTGCATAGTCTCCCTCTCGCTCTGGGAGAGATTATACAGCCGACTAGAAGGGAGAGGAGCTCCTGGCAATAGTTCAATAGAACAGTCGTATGGCCGATGTGGAGGTAAGGACAAAGCTTTATTTTTACAGAATACGGGCGCTAAATCATGGTACACCTTGGGTATTCTTGATAAATCAGGTGGAGAGGAGGTCACCTCCTTTATTGTCTCTGACAGAAAACCAGCGGACCTTAAACAGTTCCTTAAACAATATTCGCTCCAACAACTGACTCTCTTCTTCTGCCAATCAATAGTAGGGTTGTGTTTCACCAACCATGGGTAGCCTAGAATGAACTGTGGTGAGGGAGAGTGAAAAACCATGAACTCACCCAGTTCTCTGTGGTTTCCCGAGATGATAAATGGTAATCCAGTTACTTCCTGGGTGATACTGGTGATGTTTCTTCCTGTGACTCCCACTACAGGAATGGGATATGGAAGATCTCTGGTAGGTATCTGCAGCTCCTCCACCAAATCCTGAGAAATAAGATTCTTCTCTGCTCCAGAGTCAATGAGGGCCTCAATGGAATACTGTCTTTGTTGAAGGATAATTCTGGCAGGAAGACAAAAACGTGAATCAGGGGCACAACGAGCTTCACTCACCAGGATCCCCTGAATGGCTGGTGAGGGCTGGAGTTTAACTTGTTCGGGCAGGATCGCACGAAATGTCCCTTTTTCCCACAGTAGAAACATTCACATGCTGCTAGTTGTCGTTGCCTCTCCTGCACCGTGAGTCGGGTTCGTCCAATCTGCATTGGTTCATCATGAGTGGTACCTAGTTGTGATGTGGTTTCTTTGATAGCAGAAAACGCTGACGGAAATGTTGACCCGGATGTCATCGGTTCCACTTGGCCCCGCCTCTCCCGAAGGCGATTATCAATCTTGATTGCCAAACTGATGAGATCATCCAATGTCTCCGGCTCCTCTCGGAGTGCCAATTGATACTTTATTTGATCAGAAAGTGAGTTAGAGAATGTCCCCTTTAGTGCCACCTCATCCCACCTGGTCTTCTCCGCCATTACCCGGAAATGGATGGCATACTCAGCCACAGTAGCTTGACCCTGCTTTATTGCCAGCAGGCGGCGGGACGTCTCCTCCTGGTGGATAGGAACATGAAACACACGCTTGAAATCTCTAACAAAATCCTCAAACGACAATGAAGCCACTGGGTGTGACTGAAGGTAGGCATGAGCCCAATCTAGAGGCATACCTCTTAATGAAGTAACGATGTAAGTGATCCTAGATGCAGGGTTTGAGAACATGGAGGGTGAACGGGCAAATGCCAGTTCACATTGAAGGAGAAAACCATTGAATTGTTCTGGGTTACCTTCAAATACTGTAGCCGGACGAATCTCCGGTTCACGGAGTTGTTCCAAGCGGGCGGTGCTTAGCGCTGACGGCGCTACTGGTGGTGTGACAGTCGGCACGGGTAGAGTTAGTGTGCCCATTTTATCGCCGATGGATTGAATCATACCACCCACCGTTTCCAGATTTGACTGCGTAGTCCTGTGTTGAGCGATTAATTCCTGTAGGAGTCCTTCATTTCTCCTTACCCTCTCCTCAAGGGTTACTCGGTCAGCACCTAAACCGTTCTTTGACATATTTTGGCCGGAACAAACTGTTAGGGTCTGTGGGTGTCTGTCAAAGGCGAACGGATTAGAGATACAGGCAGGACACTCTGCGGTATAAAGAACAATATATATTTATTAGGGTTAGTTAAGTTGGAGAACTCCAGCCCAGAGGAATCCACTGTGGGGACAGAGGGGAGTCAGGCGGTGAATGACACTTTGTCTTTGAGTGGAACTGGACCGGAATTGAATTGAATCAAAAAATAACTGGCTTACTTGTTGTTGTCGTTCCTGGAGTGTGAGGGCTAGGAGACAGGACCAGGATCCAATAATCCACAGTGTGACCTGGTGAGTATATTTACAGTGCAACCCAAAGATCGAGGCGTTGGTGAGGGAACCCAGGGAGGGAGGAGAAGGTGAGGGCTCAGGAGTAGAAATACCAGGAACCAGGTGAGGCTCAGGAGGCGAGACGTAGTGCAGGAACAGCTGCTGCTGCAGTGACGGGTCCAATGGGGAGCGTGAAGTCTGCCAGCCGCCAGACCACTTGAGCATAAACACTATGAGAGCACAAGAGAGAATACTGAGACCTGGATACATAAATGACACGGAGTCGCAGTGAGCCAGGTAAAGTCAAACCTAAGTAATTCTTTGTTCCGGCGCTGGTCTGGAGTGAGGCTCCACCTTAAATAGCTCCCCCTCAAGGTCCCGGTAATAGGCAGCAGCTGTGGAAAAAGTAATTAGGGAGAGCAAGACAACAGGGAAAAGAGAGGTAGAGGAACCAACCTCTACAAAACCAATATTAAACTACTGCCAAACTAGCACACTATCTGTGACTGATTATTGTGAAGCAGTGCTGTCTGTGACTGTGTGTGATAACTGTGTGTGTGTGTTCTTTTTGTAGTCTAGCTCAATATGGACATGAACATGTTTGTTGATCCACTGAGAACAACCCCTTTTCCTGGTCCTTTGTATCAGAGGGTCGGAGACCCCATCATCACCTATTACTTAAAGGGGAATCTATCAGTGGAAGTACAACTAGTAGAACCCAACGAGTTGCACACCACAGCAGGTAGCAGGTATCAATACCGTATGCACCTTTTGTCCTCCTCCAGCGTGTTCTTCAAGTGGAATGCATATTTGTTTTAAAATTGTTCATACTCTAAAAGAGAAAGAACAACAAAAGGCTTAGTTGCGAGTGACCATCTCTTTCCAACTTTGACTTCAAGTGGGAAACTGGAATGCAATCAATTCTGACACTTCCATTTCTGAGTTCCGATGTAAATGGAAAAGGCAGCTAAATTAGCAGGAAGTGCTAATTGGGTTATACCAAGACCTAAAGGTAATAAGGGAAAAAGAGATTTTTTTTTGTCCTAAATGTATTTGTAATTTGTCACAGATTTGTTTAGATTTAGAAATCTTTTGCTTTTGTTTATATTATGATGTTTGAATTTCTTAACATACTAACTGTACTGGTTTTCTGTCTTTGTTATTATTTGCCTTATTCTTTTAGTTGAGGTCTGATCAGTCACGACCTTTATCCCGTGTATTCCTTGTTTTTTAGATCAATTTTGCTTTTTTAGTTTGATATATTGAAATCTAACATTTTTGACTTAAGATCAGTTTTGTAAATATGAACTCTTATGAGCCTAAAATTTTCTTTGTAAAACTAAAATTGGTGTTGGATGCACATTTTCACCTGGAATCACACTGAAAACCACATTTGCACAGACTCCTCACAAAATTTAGGCTATACATATTGACAAAAAATACAACAGTGGTGCTGTGGAATCACAGAAAAAAAACTAAAAAGATTTTGAAAATCTAAATGTCAGAGTTACTGTTAAAGAAAACTCAGATTAAATCTTTACTTGAGTTAGAGACTTTAGTCAAGATTTATCATGACAAACTACAGAAAATATAAACAAGGAACACGTGAACAACGAGTTGACTAACAAACAGGCCAACAAACTGATGAGTGAATGAAAACTGAGAGAATAAGTTGGCTGGGAGGAATGATTACTAATGGTGACAGTTGAGACTAATGAACAAGAGGAGCAGGTGTCAATGGTTAACTAAAGGCAAGAATAACAGAGGGAAAAATGGCTCATGACATGGGAGACAAATGTAAACATAACTACAAAAGGCATAAAGCAAAACAGCAACGAACAAAAAAACCTCAGGGTTGTGACATTTATGGGGTAAAATCTTCTGTCCTTTCTCTGACAAAGAGTTTGATAATTAGGTCCATTAGGTGATAACAACACAAATATGATTCAAATCACTTTAAACTGTGGGAAAGTCAAAAAAAGAATATAGTTCAGATGTCTAAATGTATTGTGATTTTTATAGAAACATCAGGAGATTGTGTCACACTGACACAATTATACATTAATTAATGAAAATTTTAAATTCTTAAAATGTAACTTTTATCAGAATAAATGTGTTCTGAGCAGATTCTAGACATCTTTGAAGGCTGATCCTTGTGGTTGATGTTCACCAGCCAGACTTACTGATGTTTTGCACTCAACTCCTCTGTATGGGGTCCTTAATGTTTCCTGATTTTTAGGAATGTAGTGAAAACTACACTTTGCCAAACTGTCTGTGCGGTTAGAACATCTTTTAACTCAACATGAAACAACCATTGGGACTACAGTCAAAAACAGCCTCCAGTAAAAAAACAAACTGTTACCTCTGCCATGACTGAAGCTCTTGCCTATTGCAATGGCAAAGAAAGGGGGAGTGTCTGGAAGTGTGACGTCTCAGGGCAACTATGTGTTAGAGACTCTAACCTGAAAGCATATATCATTCTTACTCTTCTCAGCAAGCGGTGGGTGCTGCCGTGGGCGCCCCTCCCCCTTATCCCAAAGCACTCACAGACGGCAAAGTCCTTCCAGCTGCAAGAAATACTCACCACTCCTCGTCCAGACTGCTAATGAATCGTGCAAAGCTGCTGTTGACTGACCCATGACGAAATGTAAATGTAGAAATTTATTTGTCTAAAATAAATCACTGTCCCAAGCCTGGATACAGGAGAAGAGTTGGAACTGTGACATTAAGTAAAACAAAAATCGACAGAAGAAAGTTTCTTTATTTATAGTGTTCTTTTACTCACTTTTTGTCTCGCCTATGAAATTATTCCTTTTTCCTACAGTGTCTATTACAATTACAAACATTTGGCCAGTTCTGTAAATTAGGTGAAAACATCATTCAGAGACTTCTAATGACCTTTACAACAACCAGTAGCTACTTTCCTTACCGAGTAGTTCGCTATACTGTTTCTAGTCTGTTTAAAATAGAATAATGAAAATATGGAGCTTCATCAACATATATAAGAAGCCAATTAGCAGTAAAATAACATGAGCTCACTTTTTTCTCTTCTTTTTGCCGTTTGTGTGTGGTTTCTGATTGCCAGTCACAGTGAAATCAGATCAGAACATTGCACAGATGCCTTCACAATCAGCTTTCAATCACAATTATAAACACTGCTTTAAATTCTATTAATAATCATTTCTAGATATTTTAATCTCACCATCTGGTGTTTAAAGACCCTGATTAAAATGTGTGTAACTCCTGTTCACAGTAACGTTCACAAATACAGATCAGGAATACAGGTCAGCATAGCGTTGACAAACACCAACTGTTGTTTAAAACAGCATTATTTAAAATAGACTAGTGATAATAAAGACATCTTTTTGCAGAAATAACATGCCAAACCCTGTGATCTATGGAGATAAACTGTCTCTGTGATTGTCTGCATAAACTTAGAAAAAAGAGGAAGGGTCAAGTATTTAGCCGGCATGTTCATGTGACAAAACGGCGTGGCTTATAAGACATTGCATGGCTGTGTTTCTCTTTAATTTAATGTTTGTTCTGGTTGTTTTCGGGCCCACTGTGGTCACTTTGTGCCATAATGTGCTGTCAGTTGAACAACAGTATATCTATTCACCTAATTAAACAAAGAGCAAATGTTCCGTTCGCAGTGAAGCTGAGTAGAGAACAGCTGACAGCTGTCAAGGCATGGTGGATTTTTACAGATTAAAATCTCCAGTCTTTGCTCTGACACAGAGCACTGTGCAGTCTTATAGTTGTCCCTCCGACTCTCTGGAACTTTTTGCTCTTTCAACTATGTTCTATGGACTGTGGATTTATTTAGGACACAGCTGAGAACTCTTCTTTTGAGACTGGCATATCAGGATTATTCTGTTTTATGTTTTTTCCCCTTGATTTTATATTGTTTTTTTTTAATATTGTTGCTTTTATTTTACCTTGTGTCTTAAGTTACTGTAATTTGGTCTGAAACACCTTGTGATTTTACCTTGAAAGGGGCTAAATAAATAAAATGTACTTACTCTGATGTCACTAATCACTGTATGTTTGCCTTTATTTCTCTGAGTTTGTGTCTGTTAGGTAATTAAGCTCATCAACAGAGAACTCTGCAAATATGTAGACATAAATCAGAACCATGTTCATGTCAAAATAACCCAGACTAGATGTCTGAATGTGTTGTTTATTACAGAAGCATGTCCTGTTTGTTGCTCACTGACTGCTCTTTGTGTGCAGTGGCTGTGTGTGTATCTACAGACAGTCACAAAATGTTTTGGAGCAGAAAATTAACCACCAAAATTGAACAGAAGTTTCAGTGCTGACCACTTACAATCAAATCAACTGAAACAAATTTGTAACAAGTATTTATTGTATTTTATTGTTGATCTTATATCCAGTTGCACTATAACGATATAAAAATAAAAAATATGAAATTATTGTTAGCTTACTATTTTAACTGTAAAAAAAAATAGATGTTTGCTAATTACAGTTGTGTATTGAGTAATTTGTTTATACCTAAACAACTTGCTTCTGCAGTGCAGGGCTGATGAAATTTCAGCCAAAAGCAAAGGAGCAAAGGGGAATGGTGCATAAAAGAGCCGCAGAATGAAGTAACTTCAGACCTGAGAGGAAATCAGAGGAAGATTTGTTCCACTTCTAAATCTAAATCCCAACACTGGGACAGTGTGCAGCCTGCTGGGACAGCTGAGCTACGAACCTTAAGGAGTTTTACACATAAATGGCCCCAAAATTAAGAACACGTGGCGCTTTAAGCAGGAAGAGTCTACCCCCACACCAAAACTGAAAAGAAAAGAGACAGAAAGGACAAAGCCTGCCTCACATCTGCCAAGACAAACAAAAAGGAGGGGGAGGGGGAGAGTAAATCTTTAGTCTAATGAATGAGCACTCCCAAAAATATGTCACCCACTGGCCATGCACGAGGTAAACATTCAGGCCGAGCCACACAGGAGGTCTTTGTTGGCTGCCCCCCTTCCACATGCGCACACACTGACAATCACATGACTGCAAGAGAGCTTCTTTAGCTGCTGTTGTTCCTATTTTGTCCTGCTGAAAAAACTGCACTGTCTGTGAGCCTAATTAGTTGACACCTTCCTATTTGTCAGGTTAAAACGTGTTCAATCTGGCAACTTTTATCATAGAAATCACTGAATTTTATTGCCCACTGCCAAAAGACAAAAGCCAATGTTAGTTTTGCCCATGCCTGTGTGCGTGTTCTGGTATTTGACTTGTTCTCTCATAAACAACTGGGTGGATTTTCATGTAACTTTCAAGAAATAATCATCTACAGCTGATGAACTTTGAACTTTTGGAGCCAAGCCAATTCAAGATGGCCATCACAACCAATTGACCTTAGGAAACACAAAAATGGCTATAACTCAGTCAGTTTTACACATATTGATCTAAAAATTGGCATGGTTGTAGAGTCGTTCATTACACAGTCTCTCAATGGGACATTTTGTGATATCGCGTGAGATTGCGCACAATGTCCCTTTCAAGATTTGACCAAACAACTCTGTCATTTGTCAACATAAAATGATATTGGTCAAAAACTCTGGCATGTAAGGCAGCGGTGTGATGTACATTCCTTAAAAGAAAGCTAGGCCTTTATTTTCAAAAAGCATGTACTGTAGTTTTATTCTTTGTGTTATATAGATTACCACCAAGTAAAGTTTTGAAATATTTTTAAAAGAAAAAAGGAGCAGCTGTTTAAGATCTGGCAGCTGCCTTCTTTTTTTCTTTTTTTTTAAACAAAATAAGATAAAATGATGGGTGTAGTCAGATTATTGATACCTAAGCTTTAGAATTATTAGGGAGATGCAACAACAGCATTCTCAGATATGAAAAGAGGGCGTAAACCAGAGGCTTTGTGCCGCCGTACAAACAGGTTCTCAGGTATCAGCGCAGCATATGCCAGACGTGTGTCCCACAGAGAGGACGCCTTTTGCTCCATCTCAGCATGACTGCCCGTGGTGTAAAAGTGCTGTGATCATCCGAAACAAGCCTGCACTGTTTGTGCATGAAATTTAACACGACCACGGGTCTTTTGAGGCAAGTCAGAGAAGTCTGTTTGCCTTTGTGGCAGAGAGCTCACAGGCGGACAAATACCTTTGTGGTGTTTGTCAGCACCGCTCTGAATTAAAGAGCAGGGTGGATAACAAGTTGCTGCCTGCGTTGAATAGATTCTCCTGATTTTTGAAGCTTGTTATTGTTTTATGTCTTGAAAGAACAGGAGATGGCAAAAAGTAAAACAAAATCAATTTGCCTTTGTAAGAATCCATCCAATAGTGCAGACTGTTATCTCTGCAAATCTACAAACTGAAAAAAATCTTTTCAAAATTTAGAGAAAGCAAAATAAGGAAATGATGGCAGCATGTGAGTCATTATATATATATATATATATATATATATATATATATATATATATATATATATATATATATATATATATATACTATATTTTATACAGCTTAAAGACCCTATTATAGAGGTTCTCCAAATAGCGAACCGGGGTTTGGATCCAGACTTAACTGAAGTTGTATCTAAACCCAGGTTGGTTGTTAAATTTTAGATATTGAAATATTTATCCATATATGCACACATACATAGACATGTATACATACAGACATGGTCAAATTGATTTGTGTCTTCTTCATACAGGAAGAACAACCCACAAAGGTCACTGATATAACCTGAAACTGACAAATGTAATATAAAAAGCACTTTGAAATGCCTTGCTGCTGAAATGTGCTATACAAATAAAATTTGATTGATTGATTGATTGAAAAAAACTGAAAATTAACTAATGAAAATTAGTTGCTTCAGTCACTTTAATCAAGTGAGTTCTGTAACTCTGTCTGAGACTTCGGCTCCTGTCCTCAGGTATTTTGGTCCACTCCTCATAAACAAACTGCTCCATCTTTCTCAGGTTTGAAGGGTTCCTTGTCCAGATGTTTCAGCTCCTTACACAGATGTTCAACAGGATTTAGATCAGGGCTCAGAGGCCACTTCAGAATAGTCCAGTGTTTTGTTCTGAGTCATTCTTGGATGTTTTTAGCTGTGTGTTTTGAGTTGTTATCCTGTTGGACTCATAACCTGTGACTGAGACCAAGCTTTCTGACATTGAGCAGCACATTGAACTCCAGAATGTCTTGATAGTCTTGAGATTTCATTGAACCCTGAACAGATTCAAGACTGTGTCAGATGCAGTAAAGCAGGCCCAGAACAGAACCAAACATCCCCCATGTTTCACTGTAAGTACAGGATTCTTTTCTTTTTCAGTTTCATTTTTGAGTATGTTAACATGGAGCTGATGGGCCCTGTTGCCAAAAAGCTCAAGTTTTGTCTCATCTGTCCAAAGGACATTCTCCTTAAAGCTTTTTGCTTTGGTAATATGAAATAATTACAGAAATCACTTGATTGAAGCAACAGTATCAAACTGTTTAGCAAAAAAATATTAAGTTAGGGACCATCCTTTTATCAAGGCCAGTTCCATTAGTTTGTTTTTAAAATAATTTTGTTAAACCAACATTCAAAAGCAATGACTGATTTTCATTAGTTGTTTTTTAGTATTTTATAAATTATTAATATTTTAGTCAGTTTCGAGATATTTCAGTGACCTTTTTTTTCTTTATTTCTTTAACAAAAGGGTACAAACAAATCTGTCTGTGTCTGTACATAAGCACCGAACTTCACCTCAGACTTTAGTGAATAAATATTCACATCATCTCAAAAACTCTACTTTCTTTACAAATTGTACTCTAATTGTGTATGATGAAATTCCTTGGGTTAACTCTCATCCCTCAACTCAGTTTACTGTGCAGAGCCTGCCCAAAAAGAAAAACAGCAGTGGTCACTTTCAAAATAAAAGCCATTTCATCATTTCTTACATCTTTGTAAACAATTCTGACAAATCCAAGGTTTGAGAATTATGCTACCTCACAAAATTAAGATACTTTTCTTTTTTTCAGGGGTGGTGATTTAAAATTTAGGAGTGATTCATCTTTCATAAAAGTAGCCTAAATGGCCAATGTTCAGTCCCATCTTTGAAATCCAGTTTGTTTTTTTGTTTTTTTTTTCAGAAATTGTATGTAGGGGCCAAAGTTGTGGCAGAAAAAACAAAGCAAATGACTATAAAATATAGATGCACCATGAGTGGAGCTGAGCACTCTTGCTCAAACTGAAACAAGTTTGATTTGCTGTAATTTCTGTGGCTTTCTGAAACTTCACAACTGAATGATTCAATGCTGTGTTTGGTTCTTCACAACTAAAGTGCAGGGTTTTTTTTTCCAAGGCCCCAACATCAGAGTGTGAAGTCTCTTTAATGAAAGAGAATGAAAGATCAATGTTTAACAGTGACTGATGGAAACACAAGAGGAAGGAAGAATCCAATTTGCAGATGGCATCGTTGAACATCTGTCACCCTACATCCCATATATGTCTCATATAATTTTGCGACATCTCTTCACTGTCACAACTTAACAGGGAAACTATTTACTTCATAGGAATACACCATTTTTCTCTCTCTAATATATATATATATATATATATATTTTTTTTTTAGAAATATTGATATAAGTTTGTGCTGTGAAGGCTTACTCTGTATGCTGAGGATGCAACAAAAACTAAACCTTCCAAGTTTTCAAAAATGAATTAATCCTGAAATCCAGTGAACATGACAGAGTGAAGAGACATACCTCTGTGGATACAGAACATGGAGCTCTAATGAAGCACATCATCGTTCAGAGAAATGTCACTTTCTTTTCCAGGCTGAAGTAGAAAGAGAATCTCATGACTGCATTAACTATGAGGCTGGAGACTGCCGACACTTGGTTTAGTTTAACATCAAGACTGGAAGCTGAGAAAAACAGCTACCCCAACTTTATTCAGGCTTCAATTTTTACTTAACAACACCCCAAAAGTTCACTTTTTGTTATCCTAAAATGATAACTTTTGGGCGGCACAGCGATCTAGTTAGTCCCCTCCCAGGAAAAAGGTCCTGTGTTTGAGTCCTTTCTGTGTGGCATTCAGGTACTCCTGCATCCTCCCACACTGAAAACAAGTTAGGTTAATTAGAAATTTTGAATTGTTTTTATCAGATTTTATTTTTTATAGTTTTTATTGTTATTTTATATGTTTTTCTTCTTTGCTTTTTTATTTTTTTTAGCTTTAGTTGTATATTTCTATCTTGTGTGACTCAAGTTTTATTGTCTGCCATGTACATCACTTTAGTGCCTATGGCTCTTTAAAGTGCTTTACAAATAAAGTTGGATTGTAGTGGATTGGATATGTGAATGTGTGTGGGTGTGTGTACGTGTGTGTACTAGGTTGTTATTGTCTGCCATCTAAAGACAAAAGAATAATGTGTTTGTGTCCCTGTTTGCTACTAAAATATTTTGTGAACTACTGAAGAGATTTTAATAAAAGATTCAGAAAATAATCATTGGCTGTACATCAACAACTGATTAACCTTTACAGTCAACCCAACTCAAACTCAAGATGGCTGCCACAGCCTACTAATTTGAGAAATCACAAAAATGACTGTAGTTTATTCAGTTTTACAGATAATGTGCTAAGTTTTGGTGTGGTAGTAGCTGAGAATCATTCACAACCTATACTGTGAATGTGACGTCTCATAATATTGCATGAGATCTCACGTAAAGTTATTTTTAAGGTTTGATCAAAACACTGACAATTTCATCATTCCTCATCATAAGATGATCTTAGTCAAAAACTAAAATATGAAAGGCAGTGGGCAATATGCACCCCTTCAAGTAATGCTAGGCCTTTAATGAGTTTAGTTCCACTTCTGACTTGTTCAGACTCCGGTTCTCACTCTGCATTCAGACTGATTTCTGGCTCAGCTCAGTGGGTGGAGAAGACCTTGTCCCCCTCTCCCCTCCCCAATTCCCATCTGTCTCGTGTGAGCTAACAGCATGGTAATGAGATGGTGGCAGATGCTCACGTGCCTTTACAATCCTCCCAACCCCTGAAGCACGCCAAAACGTCCCGTCCACCTGATGGGGCAGACAGGCTGAATATCAACTTACAAGCCCAGAGATAAATGTGTTGATTCCAACTGAGCTCTTATTGAACATTAAACCCTGCTGGGGTTCAGACTCACATCTTTTGTTCTCCTTTTTTTATTCCCCGTTGCAGAAGGAAATAATGTTTTTGCTTATTTGTGTGTGTGTCTGTGCATCTGTGTTTGTTCGTCAATCTGTTTGCAAAATATCTTGTCAATCACTGGGCAGATTTTAATGAAACCTTCATAAAATGATGATTGGATGTACATCTACAATTAAAAAACTTTTGAACCCAACCCAATCAATTCAAGATGGCTGCCATAGCCACCTGACCTTAGAAAACACAAAAATGGCTATAATTTAGTGCAGATATTGGGCTAATATTTCTTGTGGTAATAGCTGAAACTCATTCACAATGCATACTTCATGCACTACTATTTGCTCAAGATCTTTGCTTAAATGTTTAGGAATATCTGTTGGAGTAAATTAAATATTTTGTCTTTTGGCAAAATACTTCATGAATCTTAGGGCAGATTTTAGTGAAAGTTTCAGAAAATAACAACTAAATGTCCAATTACAACATATTAACTTTTGGAGTCAATATAGCTTCTAGCCCATCAATGAATTTTTCCCAGTTCAGGGAATTTGATCACTTTGTTTTGTTACTTCTAAACATGAACATGGCCAAAAAAATAAATGTATAAAGAAAGAGGGAGTGCATGGATTCCCATGATGTCAAATGTTCGGACGCAACAAAAAGCTACAACCTGCAGCGTTCCCCTCCTCCAGCCCAGCCGCCCTATCTCCACCTGCTACGCTGTCTTTGTCTGAAGGATCTCCAGCTTCATTTCAATGACAAAGTTTCTGAGCCCCACACCCTGCAGCCCTGCACCCATCTCTAAAGTCCCTGCAGTCATTTTATGGTCCCCGAGGGCAAAATGTCTGCAGTCCCCCCATCACCCCATCACCGAGCTGCTGGGAGGCTCCGCCAGCTTCTCTAATCTGCTTCATAACAAACATCAATGGAAGGATCATGTATCTCTCAGCTCCTGGGTCACGCCTCTGATATATTTTTTTCTTTTCTTATCTGGGACATGATTTTAAGACATGTTATTTGTTGAATATAAACAGAGCCTAAAAGTCTTTAGTTGTGGTCCAAGAACACGGTTCAGAATGTTAAGACACATTTTTGGGCTCTTGAAATCACTGTTGGTGCAAAACCACAAATTTATTGCTTTTTACGCTGCTAACTTTACAAAAACTTTGACTTGACAAATTAGCTAAATAACAACAAAACAATATGTGTTAAATACTTTTATTTGCTTATAAATATGTAGCTTGCTATTTGTGGACAACAACAGTTTGTTCGTTAAATTTTAAAACATTTCTGTTTTTATGATGGATCTTTTACTTCAGGTATAAGCTGTCTGATATTCTGCTGACATTTTTGTTGTGCAAAAAAAAAAGTCATTTTTTTTGTCGAGCAAAAAAATCATCCAAAAATCTTTGGTCATGAGCTTGAATCAGTGGTCAGTGGGTCAGTGATCAATCAGTGTGACGGACTCTCACGACCAAAGATGACCTCCTACAAATATCAAGCAGTGTCAGAAATTGCCTGTGAAAATAATGTGACTTCTGCTGAGACTGACCTTTCTTTTCCAGCCATGAGCCATCCACATCCATCTTTTAATTTGTCCTCCTCCCTCTCTGTTTACATTCTGTATGTAATAATTAGTCTGAGCCGAAAAATTGCACATTGTGACATTATCAGTCAAGTGGGAGCCAAACTTAATGTGGACAAACCAAAACTGGACTGAACTGAGTAAAAAAGCAGCCAAAGTCCAATGAAATAATTAAATAGACTAATCACCTGAAACAATTACAACAATTTGATCTTTAAGGGCAAAATATGAAAACTAGGGCTGACTAGGTTCTAAATCACAGAAAATAAACCTCTAAGCAGTCAAATGTGAGGGTGAACGGGGTAGAAACACATGAACATGTTGTGGACTCTGGCCTCTGTGAGTCACACCGTCCGTGTGTTTGTCTGCAGCCAATGTCCATGTGTTTGCTCTGAGACAGATGGCGGCGCAGAGAGCCCGTTCCCACGGCTCACACATAGGAATTTAAAATGCAGATAAAATCCATCACACAGACACGTCCTCGTCCAGCTCATGTGCTGTTCTGAAACCAAACAGTGTGGACCACTGTTCTGAACTCCAAATGAAGCTTATCAGTGTCTGTGCTGGACTTGAAGAGGAAGGTTTGTGGAAACTGTATATAAACAGAAATGCCTGAAAAGATGTGAACTTTAGCACATTTTAAAGTTGATCATCATTTGTAATCAAAGGATTCATCAGCCCTAATCTGCCCCCAATAAAACATAATACAATTTAAATAAATCCGCTCAAAGTGGACTGACTGGCTTACATCAATATGTTGTTTTTGTCTCTTCATTTTAATAGCAGCAAGTGGAAAATGTAAGATTTGATCTATCCAGAGCTTGGGCTAATTTTCTCCAGTCCGTACTCAAGTGGGGGTCTGACAGGGTCTGACCCTCTTATAGTTTTGAATTGTCTGATTCTCAGGCCAGATGGCCGGGTGCTCCTTGTTTCTCTCTGCAGGATGATCAGGATGTGGAGGCTTTCAGAACAACACTGCTATGCTGCTGAAACATGAAGGGGGTGGGGGTCAGCTGACAGAATGGTGGGGTGTACCTTTAGCTGCGCTACTGACAAAGGTCCAGTACAGCCTGAGTCATTTCACATAACCTAAGGAAAAATAGTTTCAGCAGATAGTATCATCTTGTACTCAATATCTGTTTTATGATTGCTCACTGCCAAAAGGCCAAGGCAGACAATAATGTTTTTGTCCATATCTGTGTGCATCTGTTGACAAAATATATCATGAAATACTGAACAAATGTGTAATTAAACTTTCACAAAGGAACTATTGCATGTCCAACCCCAGTCCTGAAAAGAAATGGAACATGAATGCAATGATTTGCAAATTTCACAAACCAATATTTTATTTGCAATAAAACATAGTAAACATATCAAACATTTTCACTGGGAAATTATACTTTATTTTTATTTATTTGGAGGGGTGGGGTAGTTAAGGTAATTTTGAGTTTGATGGCAGCAACACATCTCTTTAAAGTTGTTCCAGGTCCATGGTTCCCACTGTGAAGCATCCCCTCTTCTTTTAACAACAGTCCGTAAACATCTAGGAGCTGAGGAAAGCAGCTGCTGGAGGTTTTAGAGGGAATGATGTCTAATTCCTGTCTGATGTCTGATGGGGGATTCTAGGTGTTCAACAGTCCTGGGTCTTCTGTGCTTGATTTTGCTTCATGAAGCATCCAATGTTTTCAGTTAATAAGAGGTCTGGACTGAAGGCAGGTCAGTTAGGCACCCGGACTCCTCTACTATAAAGCGATTTTTTCTACTTAAATGGTCACAGTTGTTTAGCACTATTTTGCTGAAATATGTAAAGCCTTCCCTGAAAATGCCTTTTCTGGATGGGAGCATAGATTTTTCTAAAATCTGTATATAGTTCTTTACATTAATGGTGCCTTTCCACATGTGCAAGCTGTCCATGCGAAAGGCACTAATTCACCCCTATACCATCAGAGAAGTTAATACAGAGAACCTGACCACTGTGGTCCTTCACACCATAATGCCTTTATTGAGAAAGTTACTTTATGAACCTGAAATACTGTTAAAAACCAAACAGACAAAAAAGGCCCTTTGGCTAGCCATTAGCCTAGCCTGGAAGGTGACTTCTGCCCTTTCCTCCAACCTCTATCAGCCTTGACATCAGTCATGGAACACAAAGTACTAACTATCGATAACTATTTGATAGAACATCACTTCAAAAATAATCAGACTATCCCTTTAAATACCAACATGACTGATTATCCCAATTATTTTTATCTTCACTGAGACATACTGGAAGGTACTAGTTTGTAGCTTTATTCATACATACAAATTGATAATTGGTCATTTTCATTTTTGGGGGTTTATTTTGTTTTTTTGTTTTTTTTATTATCATGTCCTGGTCATCCACGGAGAGGCTGAACCTTTTCTTCCTTCTGTGTTTCTTTTTTGTTTAGCTGGAAATGACTAAAGATGGGAGCTGACAGACGATGTGAACACAAGTCTAACAATGGAAGTCTGCCGAGGTCAGTGGGGTGGGGAGTGGGGGGTGTCAAAGTGCCAGAGCTCCGAATAAGTTTTCCTCTGCTTCATTGTTACGACACACTTTTAATTCGGAGGTGTATTCTGTGCCATGTGGGGGAGAAAGTAGGGGAACGGGGCTCCATGAATAATCCCTCCTGTGCTGCTCGAAGGAGGACATTCTGGTGATTTAGAAGGGGAGGGGTGTTGTATGTGTGTGCGGGCGTGTGTGTGTGTGTGTGTGTGCAGATGAAAGCCTCAGAAATGGAGTTGAGAAGAGTGAGGGGTGATGCTGTCAGAGAATGAANGGGGGGGGGGGGTAGAGCGCGTGGAGCAAGTCTCAGGCGCGCGCGCACACACACGCTCCATCTTTTCTTTCTCTCTCTCTCTCTCCTCTTGAGTCTGGGCGAAAGCTGCGCCTTTCTTCTCCCAGACGCACACACACGCATTCTCACTCATCCAGACACACACACACTGAGGAGGAAGAGGAGGAGACGGAGGCAACAGTTCAGTCTGCTGGAGCAGCGCGCGGATCTGTCTGTGCGCTTCAACACAGCGCACTTCTCTCCTGTTTATCTGTTTATCTTTTGTTTGTTTGTTTACTTTTACCAGCGCACAGTAGCTGTGGATTTAACATGCCAGACTTTTAAGGATATATCGTCCACTCCCTCCTCTTCCTCTGTGGAAGTAATCGCCACCGTGCGCGCACCGAAGATGGGGCCAAAAGTGCTCCAAACCAAAGGAGTTGTCTTTTCCGTTGCACCGCTGCAGCTGCTGCTGCTGCTCGCCTCTCTGCATGGCTCCGCCGGGAAAACCCTCAAATATAAAGTTTATGAGGAGCAGAAAGTGGGAACAGTTATCGCCCGATTAAAGGAGGACGTCTCTGGGGTTCTGTCCAAGCTGCCCGGTTCCTTGAGCTTTCGGTTCCGCGCCATGCAGAGGGGCAGCGCGCCGCTGCTCTCCGTCCGTGAGGAGGACGGCGAGATCAGCATCGGCACCAAAATAGACCGCGAGAAGCTCTGCGAGAAAAACCTGAACTGCTCCATCGAATTCGACGTGGTGACTCTGCCCACGGAATACCTGCAGCTGTTTCACGTGGAGGTGGAGGTGCTGGACATCAACGACAACTCCCCGCACTTCTCACGCGCCATCGTGCCCATCGAGATCTCCGAGAGCGCGTCCGTCGGGACGCGCGTCCCGCTAGACGGCGCCGTGGACGCAGACGTGGGTGAGAACTCGCTCCACACCTACTCACTGACGCCCAACAACTTCTTCAAGATCGACGTGAGGACCAGGACGGACGGGGCCAAGTACGCAGAGCTGGTGGTGATGAGAGAACTGGACCGGGAGGTGCAGTCCAGCTACCAGCTGCAGCTCACGGCCTCAGATAATGGTGTACCCCCCAAGTCAGGGTCCACTTTACTCAAGATAAGCATCTCAGATTCCAATGACAATAGCCCTGTTTTTGATGAGCAGGCTTATGTCATCAGTTTGCTGGAAAACTCCCCTCTTGGGACTCTAATCATTGATTTAAACGCCACAGATCCAGATGAGGGCACAAATGGTAAAATCGTCTACTCTTTCAGCAGCCACGTTTCACCTAAGATCTTGGAAACATTTAAGATAAACCCAGAAACTGGCCACATAACTCTCATTAAAAAAGTGGACTACGAAACCACTGTGTCATATGAGCTAGATGTTCAGGCCCAGGACCTGGGTCCAAATTCTATCCCCGAACTTTGTAAAATTGTGGTAAAAGTGGTTGATGTGAACGACAACAAACCAGAAATAAACATCAATCTGATGACTCAAGGCAAAGAGGAAGTTGCTTACATTTCAGAAGGGGCCCCGGTGGACACGTTCATTGCACTAGTACGTGTTGATGACAATGACGCTGGCCCCAATGGGGAAGTGGTATGCAGACTGCATGGCCACGGCCACTTCAGACTCCAGAAAACCCATGAGAAGAACTACATGATTCTCACCAATGTCTCACTGGACAGGGAGAAGAGGTCAGAGTACAGTCTGACGGTTATAGCTGAGGACAGGGGCTCCCCAAGCCTGTCTACTATCAAACACTTCACTGTTCAAGTGTTGGATGAAAACGATAATCCTCCACATTTTGAAAAGAACCGCTATGAGATTTTTAAATCTGAGAACAACTCTCCTGGTGCCTACCTGATGACAGTGGTGGCCTCAGATCTGGATTTGGGGACAAACGGTCATGTCACCTACACCATCATAGATGCTCTGATTCAAGAGAGTCCCATTTCTACCTACGTCACCATTGACCTTTCTAATGGTGCCATCTATGCCTTGCGCAGCTTTGACCATGAAGATGTCAGCCGGATAGCCTTCACTGTTCAGGCTCGTGACGGGGGGAACCCTGCTCTGTCAGCCAACACTACTGTCCTGCTCACGGTTCTGGATGAAAATGACAACCCACCTATCATCCACTCTCCTTCTCTCAGGAATCATACCGCTGAGCTTCCTCTGTGGAAGTATGCGTCTCCTGGTCAGCTGGTCACGGCGCTTAAAGTCACAGACCGTGACTCTGGTGCCAATGGAGAGGTGAGCTGTGCCATTGTTAGTGGGAACGAGGATGGGTTGTTTGTGATGGATGCTCGGCGGTGCGAGCTCAGAACCAATGCCAGTCTAGAGCAGACTTCACGGGATATGATGGAGATTAGAGTGGAAGTACAGGACAGGGGCACCACCAGTTTAACCACAGGAGCCCTCCTCAGGCTCTCCCTGCAGGAAAACATGGATATTCTCCCCCCTCTCTACCCCACCAGCTCCAGCCAAGCTTCACTTGATCTGTCGCTCATTGTCATCATTTCTCTTGTCGCTGTTTGTGCTCTGCTACTAATTGTTATGGTGATGTTTGCAACCACCCGCTGCAGCCAGGAGAAGAAGGACCCCAGGCACAATTACAACTGTCGTGTGGCAGAGAACAGCTATCAGAACCACCCCAAAAAGCCCTCCAGGCAGATCCATAAGGCAGACATTACCCTGGTCCCCACTGTTAATGGAACTTTACCTGTGCGATCTCACCCACGATCCCCCTTGCCTTCCCCTACACCTGAGAGAGGCACTCTGGGAAGCAGACAAAGCCATCACAGCCGGCAGTCACTCAACAGCCTAGTTACAATCTCCTCCAATCATGTGCCAGAGAACTTTGCCCTGGAGTTGGCCCACACTACTCCTCCTGTAGAGGTAAGATGTCTACCTTTTCTTTTCTTGCCCATTTCTCCTAATTTAAATGGATACTTTAAAAGTATATTAGTTTAAATGTACCATTTGCCAAAAGTAACACAAATGTTGATTTTGATTTAAATAATATTAATCTGAAATGCTGCACGATAAATAATTATTCTGTGTTTTATGAAGTTTTGTTATGAATTTTATCTGTTGGTCCTGTATTTTGTTATCCTCAATCCTCCCTGTCATGATTTTTTGACCATCACATTTAGCAACATATCACAGACTTATGTCACCTCTGTCCTTTAGTCCTTCCCCATATTGCCTCCTACCACCCAGCATTGTCTTGTGGTCTTGGTTATTTGACTCCATTCATTTTCCCTCTTCATTTTTTCCTTTTATTTTTGTCTCTTTTTTTTTTTCTTTCTTTTTTTTATGGTTTCTCTGGGGATTGTAGCAAGTCTCACAGCTTCTGTCCATGCTCCATCAGGGCCAGTACCAGCCACGACCAAGCTTCAGAGGCAACAAATACACCAGAAGCTACAGGTAATGTACAAATACATAACTCCCTTTGAGAACCTCTGCGATATCACAACAAATCCCTTTCATAAGACGTAGCTGTTGGTACTTTCACAAAAGGTAGATCATTATATCTTGAACCAGTAGTTTTCTGGTTTGGACTCAAACTGCTCAAAAACTTCACATCTGTATAATTTCATGCACTGTAAAAAGGAATTTAGGAGAGATTTAAATACTACATTTAAAGATTATTTCACTTTTAATCAAGCGTTTAAGCTAGTAAATATATTTTACAAAAATGGTCAAATTTGAATAGTTAACTATTTATTTTTAGTAAGAACTGCAACCTAAAATTTGTAATTAAAATGTAACCAAAGATATTGGTTATGCAGTACAACACACATCATCAGCATTTAAGTGAACAGTTAACTTCACCCTAAAAACAAACTGTTGAAATCCAAACAATAAAATTGGTGTAAAAATTGCACTTAGTTAATTTCACTAGCTTATAACCAACATTTTAAAGTTAAAATTACCCAAATGTATCAGCTATTGTACATTACACTTAAATTAGTTACATTTCAACCAATTCAATTTTTTTACTTAGTTATATCAGATATGCTCTTGCTAAATATTTATGCATGTAACTTCTCAAAAATTTGTCAAGTCTTCACTTTTTTTCATCATTCTAGTTGAATAAATTGGGTAATGATCAAATCAAATTTATTTACAGTATATAGCACATTTAAAAAAAAAAAACTGCCGTACTTCACACAAAAAGTAAAAAGATACCACCAAACCCAAGACACCATAAAACAAACTAAATAACTAAAAACAATCAAAAAATTATAAAATGTTAAAATGATGGAAGAAATATGTATATACTTGATGTCACTTAGCTATGTTGGTTGAACTTAAATAAACTCAGGACGTAATTATTCAAAATAGTAAAATTAGAACTAGTTTGCTTGAACATGTAATTTAAATTTTAGACCAAAGAGACAATATTTATACTAATTAATATTTTTTATTCAAAGGGAGGTATAAAATACATTAAAGTACAATTACAGACAAAATAGCATTTGGACATTTAACAGCTCATTATCAATTATGAGCCTCCAACATCCAGGAATTTCTTATATTTATGATAAAATAATTGTGTAACAGGAAAAAAGAAGGGTGTAAATGTTTGTGCAAAGAAAAAAACTAATTGATCCCAAACATGTGGACATAGGTTTGTGATTAGTAGATAAAGTCCGCTAATGCAAGGCAGATACATAAGCACTGCACTTCATTATCACACCTCAAGGATAGAAATGTAAAAACAGAACCTTCCCACCAAAAGTTTTAGAACAGTTCCTAAAGTTAGCTTTAACTACGTTATTTATATTCCTAATCCCATCACAAGAAAGACTTAGGTCTGCTTCATACTTAGTAAAAAAAAAAAAAAAATCAGATCTCACTCGTAGTTGCATAATGAAAATTGCATCATTTTGTTCTCCTGGTTGCCTTGGCTGCCACCTTCTTGACACAAGGTCCAGGTAGAACTTTTTCTCACAGAGGTATCATTCTCTGTTTGACTCTGCAGACAGCCAGTGAACCATTGACCCAACAGTTCCTTCTGCAAGCTACTCTCTTTCTCTGCTCCTTTTTATCTTATTTTATCAGTTGTGTGTCTTCTACATGGTTTTATTAGTATTACAGCTATGATCAATGCATCAAATCACTTTCTGGCTCTGTGCAGATATGCCCTGAATGAGATGGACAAGTTCAGTCTGAAGGACAGCGGCCGTGGAGACAGCGAAGCTGGAGACAGTGACTATGAACCTGGCAGGGAGTCCCCCATGGATAGGCTCCTCGGTGAGGCCTTTACTGACCTATATTCTCCCAGTGGGCAGCACAGACTGCATGCAGGTACAACCCAGTCCCCAACCCACCACAGCCATTAACCCCCGTCTCCTTGTTTTACTGCATTCCACAGCCCTCATGTCATTTCCCACCACCTCCCTCATATGGCCTTAGCCTTGAGGTTCAAAGCTGACGTCTCGTCATAATATTTAATCAACATTTTATGCCTTTTTTAACTCTTTCAAAAACTACATCTGCAATATTTGGGTAAAGATTGCAAGGGTATAATCAACAATTTTTTTACCATTTATTTCATACCTCCATTCATTTATTTTCTTTGTTCCTGTTTAGGGTTGCAGGCAGCTGGTTTTTACTTCAGCGATCAATGGGCTCAAATCCAGTGACCAAATATGGCAACTATTTTATTCATAAAATTCTAGAAATATAGAAATAGTGAACTTATTAAAGGTGGTAGATTTGGTTGACGTCATGGTCTCGGGTTAATCTGAGTCACTTACTAAAGTGATTTAGTTCACTTGAGTCACTCACCTCCCAAAAAAAGAAAAAAAACAAACAAAACAAAAAAACTATCGCAGTGGATGTGAAAAATTCACATCTGCATTTTTCAGAGATGTTTATTTTATATTTCCACACACCAATAAACAAACAACATACAAATGATGGACCAAAACAAATGAGAAAACTTAAAATGTGCAAATCATACATAAGTTATAAGTTAAAACACACAGACACATAGGCAAAAACATTACAGCCTACCTTTGCTTTTCAGGAGCAGACGATGATCATAAACAGTCAGTACAATCTAGTTATAATACGATTATTTAGTATATGACAAAATGCCAAAAATGAAATCATTGTCTATATACCCAGCAGCATCAAAACTTCACTTTGATGCAGTTGTTCATTCTGAGCAACCACAGAGGCAAAGCTGGAAAAAAATTACTTCCTCTCAACAGGAAGAACCCTCCATTAGAACCAGAAGTTAGATGGCCATCTGCCTTGACCAACTGGGGGTTGAGAGGACAGAACTCTTCTAGTACTAGTTTATACCTTTCCAGCACAGCTACATTACTTTCCACTAAAAGATGAGGACAAAAATTACATAACCAGATCAGTTTAGGGCTTCAGAAGTCTCCAGAGCCTCCTAAACCAAACAGCAAGGCATTTTATAAAGTCTATTTTTTTCTAGTCAGTTTTTAAAGGCACAAAACAAGAGGTTCCCATAAACATGTCTGCAGGTATAGAAGATAGCTTAAAACTGAAAAACTCTCTTTGAGTTTTATTAACTTCTAGGATTCACATTTTTACTAAAGGAGATCAGTATGTTCATTTTAACTTAATGGCACCTACTAGTGGCTAATGGTACGTTAAGACCAACGTGTACAGCTTTGATCATCTTCTTAAGACAGAACTCAGTAACCACATAATATAAAATGATGAAACTATTGTTAGTAGGATTGTGATTTTGTGGTTTGAAAAAAAGGTTAAAAAATTCTACAGTAAAATATTTATTTACAGTATTTGCTGAGATTTAGTGAATTTGTATTTCCCTTGGAGGATTGTGAATGAAAGTGTATGAATTCAACCTGCAAGTTTTTTCTCAGTGTCACTAAAATCTTGAAATATCTATTCAGAAAGCTCAAGTGATTCTGTGCTACAGCAACCCTTGGCTTCTCTCTGCTGTCACTCTCTGTGGACTTCCCATTCCCTCCACAGCTGCATTAACAAGCAAGAGCTTTACCACTTGTTGACTAACCCATCTGACTTTAAAATATTCTGCCCCTCAAGCATCAAACATCTGCCAGGTTTCACAGATGTGTTAAGTGAGAAGCACTTGGTCATATCCTCAGAATGTCTCCATTGGTGTCTCAGCAGACATCACACAGGTTGCATGGTGCACCCTTTTCTCTGAGCTGCTGCTTCGTTCCAGTCAGCTTCCCACACAGCCATCACTCCATACTGAATTCAAGCTACATCCCAATTAAAGTTGATTCAGACAGGCACACAGTGTCATCACTAACACCCTCTCCCCTCTCTCCCCTCCTTTACAGCGGTGTGAAGGAGCTCAGCTCATTAGTCACTGTGCATTTTTTCCAGCTTCACTTTCAGCCATTGAAGCCGAGGTCCTCAGGCTTTTCAGTATAAAAAAGTGCCATTTAATTGCCATGTGGTGAATAGGTGCTGTGGAGTCAGTTCTGAGTAGTGCTCATGATTAAGGCTTGAAGAATATAATTACACCTCCAAACTCACCTTTCTCCCAGTGTACGTTCAGCCTAGCTCCCACCCCCGCGTCCACTGCAGCAGGAAGGGTTCAGAGCACCGTTTTGTCACCTCTTTGTCATAATGTCTGAAGCCTTTAACGATCTGCTAAATGTGGCACAAACCGTAACCTGTGTAGGAACAACAACTAGCCTTGTCCAAATTTTTTGTCTGAATTCAGCATATTGTTTTCCTGTTTGTAGTTTCTTTGTTCCATTTTTTGCTGTCAAACTACATTGACATACTTTGTGCCATTCTGTGCTATGACTTTTGTTTTTTGTAACTTTATACTTTTAAAACTATTTAACTTCATTTAAAAGAAAAATACTCCAAAGAAATACATTGAAATTTATTTAAATCCTTCAGAAACATATCTGTCTCTTAGAAATCTGCTTCAGGATATGTGCTCTATTTTTGTCTTCTTATGCTACTTTTAGTTTTTACCTGCCATTTTTATATTTTTGCGTTTAGCTTCCGCTTGCTCCTTTTAACTTTTAGCTACAATTTTTCTCATTTTACCTACTGTTTTAGCCACCTCTTCCCCAGATCTGGCTCTAGGGGGAAGCCCTGGTATCCCTGGTTTAGGTAAGGTGTCATGGTAGTATTCATCATAAGAGTTTAATCATACTCTGCTGGCCCCTTGCTCCAAACCAGTTTGCCATATGAAACCCTATTAGGGCAAACACTTTGGGTTGTTACCTTGCAACCTAGTCTTGGATAAGTGGCAGAGGCTTGATGATGGATGTATGGGTGGATGGGTTGATAGACTGATGTCATAAGCAGTATTGTGAGATTTTTAATTTTACAGTAGCAACTAAAAGTTAACAAATCACTTCCTGTGCAGCTTCTATTTGGTGGTTGTTAGTCAGACTTCTTTAAATGCAGAAACATCCCAAAACTCCAGAACCAAACTCTTGATTAGGTCCTTTAAACATGTCTTCTTATCAGAGTCCCGAGTCTATTGTAAACTGGTCCAGTTGTCCCTGCTGACACTGCTTAGTGCATTTCAGGGTCCTCTTATCAATCAGAGATTCAATTCTGACTTCAAACAAAGTCTGTGTAGGAGCCCTTCCTGATTCGGTGTAAGTCAGTGGTGTCCAGTCCTGGTCCTGGAGGGCCACTATCCTGCATGTTTTAGAAGTTTCCCTGCTGTTATTCCCTGCAGGTAGTCAAACAGATTTCAGTTAACATCAAGTCCTTTCAAAAGAAATCATCCACCAATAGGAATAAGCACACCTGGGATGAATCTCCCATCAGCTAGAGTCTGCTTCTAAGGCCATTCTGGTCTGCAACAGTGGTTGAAAACATCAAGACAAAATCAGTTCAACAACAAAAAAAAAAAAACATTTCAAAAAATGTTTAAGAAAAATTTAAAACCTTTTATAAATCCTTATTATACATTACAAATATGCAATCTATTTAGACCGATTTTGTGGCTTGTAGTTTAAATCCACAATCCTACTTTTGGTGAAACATTCTAAGCATATTTCCTTTTTGTATGAAAAGAGGGATATGATCAAATTTAAAAGCTTGTAAAAATGATGGATCACTGTTAAGCTGTTGTAAAAAAATGTCTCTGGTCATGGGATAACTAACATTACCTGTATGGATTGCATTTTTATGTTCTGTGAACCTACGTAGTAAGTGTTTTTTGGTTCTACCTATTTAAAAAAAAACTTTGCAATTTGGGCATTCTAGTCTACAGATTACTAAAACATCATCATTTTCAACTCAAAATTGTTGCTTGATAAACTATAAAATCAATACAATCTAAAGTAAACAGTTGCAATATTGGTGATTTATCTGTGAATTCTCAAGGGTAAAAATAGTAAAATATTTTGCTGGCAAGTAAATCAGTCACTTAAACTGACACACAGTGAAGCTCTCAGTTAAAATGTGTCTGATGCTTTCTTTTTTTCATGTTCACTCATGGATCAGAAGGGTTAAATCTTTCATGTCTATCCTTTCATCAGCAGGGCAACCAATCAGCTGCTGCCTACACACATTTTTCCTTCCAGTGCACCCAAATGCACTTTTCATCTGCTCTAAGATGTATTATAAATGTTTCTTTCATGTTAATGAGGGGATAATAAAGTCCCTCAATAGCACAAGTGAAAAGCGGCGCACTTCTTTTAATGAAGGATTTAGGTTGGCATATTTGATTTGTCTAATTTATTCTTCTGAGATTTTGTATTTGAAGATTTAATGTTGAAAAGAGAGACTTGAAAGGGGAAAATGCGGGGAATTTATTCTGAATGTATAATAGGCATTGATTGGTTTGGCTGAATTGTCTCTGTGGTAAATACACTGGAAGGTCTCCTGCAGAGAACCTTTCAGACTAATTAGGGCAGATTTCCACTGTGAAAAAAAGAAAAGAAAAGACAAACACACAGAAACAGGAGAGCAAATATTAGTATTATTCACAAAAAAGGTCAAAAAACATTTTTGTTAAAATTATTACCTGCTGAGATAATGCTTTTGCCCATGTGTGCGTGTTCTATATGTTTGTTAGCAAAATATCTCATGACCCACTGGATTAATTTCAGTGAAACTTTTCAGAAAGTAATAAATGCGTGTACAGAAACAGCTGATTATTGTTTGAAGTGAATCCAATTCAAGATGGTTGCCACAGCCAACTGACCTTAGGAAACACAAAATCCATCCATCCATCCATTTCCATTTACTTCTCCTTTCTGGGTTGTTGGAAAATGGTTCTAAGTTTGTCAATTTTGAGTGAAAATTAGATGTGGTAGTAGCTTAAAGACATCTCCGACACATATTTTGAGCACTAACTGATCACACAAGACGTGCTTTTAAAACTTTGCCAGGGCCTATTGAAGTCAACACAGTCGGTCTGTTAGCAAAATATGTCTGAACCACAGGATATATTTCAGTAAAGCCTTTTTTGAAAAAATAGAAAACTTAAACTGTGATAAATGCCATGATTTACTTAAATGTGAAAATTTTACAAAACATTTATTTTTAAGCAATGTTTAGTACAAACCAAAAATAATTCTCAGCAATTAGCTCCATGTTGGTGTCAATAAGATTATTATAAAGGGATTTTATTTCTACTTTTTATAAAATTGTTGGTATCTTTTGCTTCTAAATCCAATGAATTCAATGTTTTTACTCTATTCTGTCTGACTCATTGCCAGAAAAAAGATGCAGAACAGCTATAAAGATTTTTTTTAAAAATTCAAATTAATTTTTTTTTCACTTCTCCACAACAGAATGCTGTCTGAGTAGCGAGGCAGCAGCTACTGCTTAACTGAATCAACTCAAAGCTGAGTTGTAGGATGTAGTGATTCTTTTCAATATACATTTTTTAGTCTGTAACTAAGAAAGTAAAACTAGAATCAGTAAAGCACTGCATGCTTTTGTCTTATTGCTGGGAGTGATAACAGTTTTATGTAAAAATAAAAAATGGGAGAGCAAATACATAAGTTTGCACCCCTACTTTAGAAAATGGGGGGAGCAGCTGCTTCTTTGAGCAGTACCTTTTTGAACTAACAACCACCACAGCAAACTGGCAATAAAAAATGAAACAAGTTAAAACATTTTTAGATATTGAGCTAAAATTTGTTGCATTAGTGGCTGAGCATTACCAACACATATAACAAGCACTACATATTGTGCACCATTTTTTACTGTCAACACTGCTTGACTGTTAGCATAATATCTCATAAACCACTAAAGATATTTCAATGAAACTCAAAAATCATTTGATGTACAACAATAATTCAAGATGGCCACCACCGGTAACTGCGCTTTGGAAACACAAAAACTACTCTTAACTTATCCAGTTTTAGATATATTGAGCAAAAATGTATTGTAGTATTAGGTGATAGTCAACCCTAACAGTTATTCTGAGCAATAACACTTTGCAGTACACCTTGTGATAATGTGTGGTATCATACATAACTTTATTTTCAGTTTTGATTAAAATTATTATAACTCAAGCAACACAAGATTATATTAATTCAGTGGTGCCCAATCCTGGTCCTCTCGGACCCTAACCTGCATTCTTTAGATGTTTCTCTGCTTTGACACATCTGATTTGATTGAATAAGTGATTAACAGGCTCCTGTAGAACTTGAAGACATGCTAAAGAGCAAGAAAACAACTAACAACACTCAAAAACTAGGATTGGGCACCCCGTCCTAGTTTTAAACTCTGAAATGTTTTTTTAAAGCAGATGTGATGTTTTGGTGTCCCAATATTGTACTGATATTACATTTTTTTATCTTTTGATGTCAAACTGCTTTGTTTTAAATGGTGAAATTATTGACTGTTGTTTGATAACTACTTTTCTTTAAAAAACAAACAAACATTTGCAGCACACATTATTAATAACTCATGAGTATTTCTGTTTGTTTTTTACAGCAATGAAACTTTGCACGGAGGAGTGTCGTGTTTTGGGTCACTCAGACCAGTGCTGGATGCCTCCCCTGGCCTTACAAGCCTCATCCTCTGCTGACTACCGAAGCAACCTCTACATTCCTGGGGAAGAAGCCCACCAAGCACCTGACATCTCTCAGGAAAAGATCCCACAACCCTGCACTGACACCTGTCCTACCCGGAACCAGAGCTTCTCCACCTTTGGTAAGGACCTTGGTGGGGAGGATGGTGGAGAAGAGGAGTGCGGAGAAGCAGGCCCATCTGAAGAAGGAGATGAAGATCTGTGTGGTACCACATCACTGCTGTCAGAGATGAGCAGTGTGTTCCAGAGGTTGCTACCACAAGGTCTGGATTCATACATACAGGTCAATGAGAACCAGAAGGGGACAAGCCTGAGTGGGGTCGGTGTACCAATGACTGGATCTTTAGATCGCAGAAGAGGCCATCTACCAGGGAAACCCAGTCCATCTGTCCACCAGCAGGGTGTAGCAGCTTGGGCTGCCAACACTCACTTCCAGAATCCAGGAAGCAGCATCTGTGCTTCTGGTCAGCACCAAGTTGGCAGCTACCACACCCTCAAACCCAACATCAAGCTCAGCTCACAGAGCAGCAGCCAAAAGGGGTCCCAGGCACCCAAAAACAGTCCCCAAAACAGTGGACATGCTTCTAAAACCAACAGTAGTCCTCTGGTAACGGGGCTGGTTAACCAAACAATGGTGCAGCCGTCCTTGACCCAGGCCCCAGCCACTGGGCCCTCTTCCAAGTGGCTGCCAGCCATGGAGGAGATCCCAGAGAACTATGAGGAGGATGATTTTGAGTCGGTCCTCAGCCAACTTCAAGGCAAACGGAGTGACAGCCGACATGAGCTGGTGGATGCCAGCGAGCTGGTGGCCGAAATTAACAAACTCTTGCAGGATGTTCGGCAGAGCTAGATGCTCTTTCTTATTTATTTCTACACATTCACTGCCTCTTTTTAAAAAGAAAAAAAATGTGAGAGGTGAGTGTGTGTGTGTCAAAAGAAGAAGAAGAAAGAAAAAAAACCCAGCAACTTAAAAAACAAACTAAAAAAGACGTGCAATAGGGTTGGGCAAAATTTTGTCTACTGGCCATCGTTGATGCAATGACCAATGGCCAATGCTGTGAAAGTAGGCTGTTTGTGGCCAAAAAAGCCCCAACAAAACAGATTTTGTATTACTTTATTACTTTGATTCTAAATCAGATGTGTGCAACAACCTCTGGCCTACATGCTGGTGTAGATTCTCAGTCACCCAGGACATGGTAAATCTGAAAATAGAGTTAAACCTCTGGGCTGACATTAGAACCTACAGCCAATTTTCTCCCTGTGAGAAGGGAAATTTCGTCAGTTTCTAACTTGATGCTCTTATTGTCACATCCATCCATGCATTTTCTTTTCTCCTTTCTGGGTCATGGGGAGCTGGTGCCTATCTCCAGTCATTGTGCAAAAGGCCGGGGACATGCTGAACAGGTCACCAGTCCATCACGAGGACACATAGAAACAAACGAGACAAACCACCATTCACACTCTCACTGACACCTAGGGACAATTTTAGACTTACCAATAAACCTAACATGCATGTTTTTAGACTGTGAGAGGAAAACAGAGTACCCAGAGTAAATCCACATGTACACAGGGAGAACTTAGTCACAGCACACAATATTTTTAAAAGTTGTAACTAGCAGGAAATGTCTGTGCTGAGGAACACAGTGCACACAGATAAATCAAGGTGGAGACCAGGTGGATCTCAGAGCAAATGTGTCACCACCGACACTTATTAGTTCAGTTGTGAATCCTAATGGTAGCACATAACTGGGCTGTGACTGTTGGAGACTACTTGGTGACTCAAAATTGTGGCAAAAAGGGAGGAAGATGTATATGTATAAATTTTCTGTTGCAGGCTTACTGAACTCTGAGTGTTTGCAACTGAACAACCAGCTAGTTGCAACCATGTTTTAAATGACCAATTTTTGGAAATCATGACCCATTTTCATGTGCTTTCAAAATGTAATTTTTGGCTGCTATGGGCATTATCTTGTTACCCACTTGCTCCCACATCATGCCTACCATAGCAGCCCCCCTTTGGTTTATGATTTAACCTGCTAGAGTATACTATTAAATGAATACTAAGTAGATTGGACCAGTTTTTCAATAATTATAATTTATCACCAGCATGCTTTTAAGACCTAGACATTTGCCTTGGATGTTTTCTGTTAGAGGAAAGCTCTCATGTAGGTGTCAAAATACAGCTCTAGTGCTCTTGAGACGAGTTGGAAAGATCCACAATATAAATAAAATGTGTTTGACATGATGTTTGAGACCATTTTAAGAGAAAAAATGTTGCTTCAACTTTTTGAACATATTCAAAACTCAAGCAACAGGACTGTACATCTCTGAGTCACATGAGAAAATTGTTTATAAATTAGGCCATCAAAAGGGCATATTCAGCGCTATATTTCTTTTCTTTCTTTTGTGATAATTTTCTTTTTTGCCCTTAAATTTTATGTCTTGGCTGATCTTAAAGAAATACTAGGATCTGTTTGTTAAAATTCCAGTCAATAACAAGTAGTTTTAAGCAGACTCTAATGGCCAATGGTTGACACAGTTGTCTAATTGCCCAACCCTAGTGTGGAACTGTCATAAAAGTTGCATTTTGACTTAAATAACTGTGTTTTGTGAATGCTAATTATCCCAAAAAAATGTTTGTTAAATGCTGGTTTGGTACACAATGTACATATGTGGCAGTATTTATCTTTGTATTTTAAAAATACATTTGTATACTTATATTTATAAAAAGAAGTGTAAATAAATTTAATCAAAAGTCTATTTTTATAATTTAATGCATGTTGAGTACAAAAGCATTGAATCAAAACTTTGACATGCGATTGACATTCTGCATATTTAAATTGTCTTTTGTATTGTATTTTTTTTATTTGTCACTATTATATGTATTCATGAATATATTAATGAATTATTGGATACTTGTCTTTGTGATTTACTGTGAGGGATGGGTGCTAGACAAATAAATATCACACAAAAACTGGTGTCTGTCTTTTGCATTTGTGTTGTGTTGTAGGAATGAATGTTGAACAGGGTTTCATTTTTTCTTAATAACTATGTACTTTCTTGGAGTTTGACCATATTTATAGTGTTAGATGAATTAGTCTTTTATCCATTAATTTACATAACCTCATCTAAAGCCAAATATAGTCAATGTAAATTATTCTACAAATAAAAGCAAACAGAAGTAACTATTATATTATTCATGGGGCGTCAATGCTTTTCCACAGTGTTCCAATTCATCCAAACAAGTTCACAATTACTTGGATTCAGTGTTTCTCTTTATGAATAAAGTGTGTATAAAGTCTACAGAAAAGGCTTCATGTAAGACTTGGTTTCTTAGTATAAAAGAACTTTGAACTTAAAACAGATAAGAATGGACCAAAACATGGAAACCACACTTAATCGTTTGCTTTCTTTTATTATCAGGTAAATGATATATTTTGGTGTGTGTTATGGTTATTTGTTGATTTAAACTTTAAACTTTTAAGTGACTCAAAAGGCTCTGCATCAATCAGTAAAAAAATAGGCAATAGAGTCACCTAAACCCAACTACATAAAAAATGTTTTACACTTAAACTCAATGGAGAAAGGTCTGAAACCGCTTATCCAACACTAAAAATTTAGTATTGTTTTTTTTTTTTCAGCTCACAGAAATACAAAGCATGCTTTTATCAGTTTTAGAACTTTCTAAAAACAACAACAACAAAAGGTCTGAGCCCTGGCTGTGTGCTGGCTAATGGAAACAAATAGCTGTGGAAGCAGATGGAAATAGCTGCTGTGAAGAAAGAAAGAGGTGTTGAGAGTTTCATGGAGGATTTCATTTTGCTGAAACCCCTCCCCCTCCTTTGCTTCTTTTACAGCTAGATAATGAGTGACACCTAGAGGTGCACAGCGTGCACTGAAAACCTCTGACTCCAGCTCCCAGCTTATTTCACCACATTACTGTCTCTACCAACAGCAGCAAACACACCAGCACCAAACCAGAGAATCAGACACAGCAGATAACCAAACAGAGCCACCTGGAGGAGTTATTGGAACACTGCACCTTGTAATCACAGATATGTGGGAAAAAGTGAGGGTCATGTAATAACACCACAACAGTTAGAATTTAGCTTATTATAAATCAAGACACCTGTAGCTCATCAGTCTTTTTCAAATGTACTGCAATAGAGATAAACAGTACTAACATTCTACATTTATAATAAACAGAATATGGACTGTTTATTGCATAAAGGCTGTCTGATCTGAAAGGCAGCATATTTCCCCCATGCTTATATTAAACAAAAATAAAATAGAGAACTTTGTTGTATAAAAAATGTATTAATTTTAAATATACATACTCAGCTGAACAATAGCTGATGGCATCGGCAATAAAACCACAATAACACAATAGTGACAACAAAAAGACAACAGTACCACAAAATGGCATAATAATAACAAAATAATAACAGAACAAAACATCATGGCCTCTTTACGATATGCCAATAGCACAATGCCTTATCAGTAACACAACATTAACACATCAATGACATATCAACAACACAATGACATCAATTACACAGCAATTACCTAATAAAAAACAAGAATCAATTTAATTAACACCAGAATAACACAACAATGACAAATAAATGACATAATGAAACAACAATAACACAAGAATGACACATAATAAAATATGAAAACAATTAAACTATGATGGAAATTGCACTCTTGTAACACTTTTGGTTTTAGACAAACAATTGATGCCTTAGAAAAGCCCTAGACTTTCTCTCAAATAGGCCCACCACCCAGATGTGTATGAGCAGCCACTAACAAAATTGTTCTATGGCAAGGGGTTTTATAGCTCTGGAGCACTGGAAGGGACTGTGCTCTTTCCTGCCTTGTTAACTTTGCACACCTCTGACCTCCAGTATAACTTTGGGCTTTGTCTTGTGATACTGCAAAAGTTGGTTTTGGCAGAGATGGAAAGGAAGGACAGTACATGAGCCTGGTTGAGGACTATGTGAAGAAAACTAAGGAGACGGTGGAGGACTTCTGAAAGATCAATTTTTACATATTTATCTTGTGTCTATTGAGGGGGTTGATGTGGAGGTGGTCAGGACTTATAAATATATGAGTCTTCAGCTGGATGACAAACAACTGGTCTGTAAAAAATATAGGCAATCCACATGAAAGGACAGGGTTGTCTGTACTTTCTGAGGTAACTGGGGTCCTTGCAGACATGGTTTTTCAGTGTAAGGTGTCCAGTGTTATCTCTTTTGCTGGGGTGTGCTGGGGAGAAAACAGCAAAATCACAGACATAACAAGACTGGACAGATTTGTGAGGATGGCTGTTTCTGTTGTGGACATAAAGTTGGACTCAGTAAGGATCGAAGCTGAGAGGAGAACCCTGGAGAAGCTGCTGGTCATACTAGACCACACTGAGCATTCTTTGCACAGCACCATCATCGGACAAAGGAGTGTTTGGTGACAAACTACTGCCACTACCATGCTCCATAGAAAGACTCATGAATTCATTTGTGCTCTAGTCCATTGTGGGGCTAAAACAAAAATAAAAATCCTTTGCCCCACACAGTAGTTCTTCATTATAAATATTGTAAACTAGAAATACTCAGAGAATGTAAACCTCCACCAAGGCCACAGCATGATTTAAAAAATAATGCAGATCATAATCTGGATCGCCACCAAAGTAGACAACCTGAACATTTCTTAAAAGTTTCATCCAAATCTGTTCGTTAGTTTTTATGTAATCTTGCTAACAGAACTAACTAACAGACACAACCGAAACACAACTTCCCTGGTGGAGGTCACAAAAGAGTCATTTTTAGGAGCATAGACAAGTTTACAATAAACTGGTAACCTGTGATCTTGACCTTTGACCCCATGAACCTTGAAATTAATGGTGACTACTCTTGACCTAAGAGGTGTCACCACCAACATTTAACCCTTGTTCCTTGTACCATGTTTGAAGTTTCCTGAAAATGTCATAAAAATCCATTCTTAACTTTTTGAGTAATTTTGTGCGCATGCAGACAGACAAACTACAGACGCCATCAAAAACATAACCTCCTTGGCGGAGGTAATTACTGTTTTGAATTTTTTTCTTTACTGAACCTCAGATAAGATTAATCTAAAGACACAATAAACTACAATCAAAGCACCTTTAGTATTTGGTATCTGAGAGAGAGAGGAAATCATACCCACATCCCCTTCTTTGATATGAGGAAGAGTTATATGTTCATTTATACATATCTTCTTTATCTTACAGTAAATGCCTCAGGACATTCTGTGGCCAATGCCTCATTCTGACTTGCCTATGGTGTGGGCACACAATGACAGGATGAGATAAGCAAACTGCTAGTCATGTAACGGTCACTCTCTTTCACTCTGTATGGATTATAGCAAAAACACATAGACACATCCAATACCTTTAATAATATACTAATTAAATTTGATTCTTCATAAAAAACAAGAGGAAGCACGTACAAACCTTTCCATGTAGTAAATGCAAACAGCTACACTCTAAACTGAGGGGAGTATGGCTGATTCTGTTTACATCTTTTTAAGTAAGGTAATATAAACACACCACAAGAACAAAATACAGGCCATATAGGTGCCATGAACCAGGATTTTAGTCGAGAGAGCGGAGCCGAAACCAGACACGGGCACTGAGTAAAAGGTAAGTCATTTTATTTACAGGTGCAGATTATTTACAGTGAGGGGCGACCAGGAATAATCTGAAATGCAAGGAGGAGTAAGGTGAGTCTCAGGTAGAGGATAGTTTGCCAGCATTGAAGGAGTTGAGAGTGATTGTTTTCTTCCCTTACAGGTTCGAGGAATGTACGTGGCGTTGAGGCGAAGGCAGTGTTATCCAGCGGCAGTCCAGGAGGTAAGGAGTCCAGCAATCCGGCAAAGGTAAGTTTGTCCAGTTCGACAACAGGTAAGTTCAAGGCAGGTAGTGATCACAGAGGTTGAGCGCTTTAACCTGAGATGAGACGCACACATCAACATGCAGGAGCTGCTCATCAGGGGCAATCGGCTGCAGCTGGAGAAGGAGAGTTAGTTGCACCGCCCAACGGGCGAAGACTAACTCCAGATCCTCACAATAGGCATCACATTATCATCCTCACTCAGTTAAGGATCTGAACTAAGGAAGTCATGAGGGTGAGGGGTTTAAACCTCCTGAGTGATTTCATTTTGGGGAAGCTGTTGATTAAGCATAGTTTTGTGATGGCTGTGTTAACTGTTTTTATTAACAAACCTTTAAACCTACAACAATAAGAATTGCAAGGAAAACATCCATTCATTTATCCATTTTCTTTACCCACTTTGCGGGGAGCTGGTGCCTATCCCCAGCAGTCACTGTGCGAGAGGCGGGGGGCACCCTGGTCAGGTCGCAAGTCCATCACAGGGCCACAAAATTTAAGGAATATGGATCTGATCAGCTGGTTTCTCAACGCAATTGATACAATTTCCACGACTGGGTGAAGGAGAGTCCAGTCTCGGGATATGTCTCGCTGGGTATACAGTGGATTCCTGGCAGGAGTGGAAGACTGTGTACCTACCGACGTGGAGGTTCCTTTTATATTTGGGTTTTTGATAACAGGATTTCTGCTCTTTGGACCAGACAGTTACCTGGATTATCGTCAAATTTGTGGATGGGTTCCTGGATCGACCAGCACTCAGACTGTAAACGGGAACGGGAGCAAAATTACAAACTACTCCAAACTGGCTGATATTCCATCATCAAAGACAATGATCTCTGGACTAAATGCAATTTCTGGACTCAGAATATGGAAAAGGTTAAAATCTTGGAGAAGCTGCTCGTTTCGGAACAACAGTTTTGACCTTAAATTCGGCTTATTGGATTCGAGAATGTACCAGCAAAGACTTCAAGGCAGACTCAAAACAAAGTCAGCCTGTTCCAAAACAACTGTTATTATCTACATTTGGCTTCCCGATGTGGCCTTGAAGGCCAAAGTCTTATCAATTCTCCCTGGAATTTATGTCAACAGAAGCTCATTGCCCTCTTGCCTGTGAACATCTGTGAATGTGATTCATGGACTTTTCTGCAAACACACACACACACACACAGACACACACAAATGCATCATACCGCCTCCTACCGTCTGGAAACAAACATGCACGTTCTCATACTCATATTCTGCTGTCGCATCTGAACGTCCAATGACAGTTACACTGGACCCACCCCAGCATGTCACTTGTTGTCTAGAAGATGACACTGACCTTTAGTCAGCTGACACTTATTGCTTGGGCATTACTTGTGAGTGTAGTCTGTCATCTGTTGCTGAGGTGCATTGTTATCATAGGTTTGGTCATCTTGGTAGTTGTGTGTGTTTGAAGAGAAGTCACCATCGGGCCTTTGGGACTTGCTTTTTGTAAATAGTGTGTATCTATGTGGCTCTCTCTGCAATCTTAATGGCAGTGTGTCTGACTAATAATGTTTGAAATGGTCCTTGCCACTCTTTTGATCACCAGTGCTTTCTTCTAAACTCTTTCACCATTAACCAGTCTCCAGGTTGGATGTCAAGAAGGGGTTCACTGGCAGGTAATGGCAGTGCTTATTGTTTAAACTGAGAGGAAACTTGAGAAAGCAAATAAAGTATTGGTGTTGCAATAGTTCAACATTGTATCATCACATTGGCTAGTAAAGAGATGTGATCTTTCTAGTGTTCCAGTCCGAGTGTTGGTGGTCTGCTAAACAAGATCTCAAAAGGGCTTACATTTAACTTAGGTCTTTTCCTCATTCCTATATATCAAAATCAAAGGAAGGGCCCTGGGCCATGACAGACCTGTTTATTCACAACATTTCAATTCAATTCAAAGATACTTTATTAATCCCAAAGGGAAATTAAATGTTGTTGTAGCTCATAATCCTGTACACACTCACAAACAGTACAACAAGAAGAACCAGACAATACATGAAGGCAACACAGTCACTAAAGAGGATTGGAGACTGACAGACCATATGGACAGAGGTTAATGAGGAGATTGTAGACATGTGACCAAATGCTGACAGGGAGCAGGTGTAGATGGACATGGCAGGCTGACAATGAAAAATTACTGATCGAGGAGGGAAATGACTAATGGCTCAGAAAAGAACACAGGGAAACAAAACCCAACACCACAACTAAACTCAATAAGAAAAGGAATAGAAGAAAACACAAAAAACAACCAAATAGCAGATCCAGACAATTTTCGGTTAGTCCATCTTTTTTTCTTTTACTTGATCTAAAAAGGTATGTGTGACTGTCTACAACAATTATATTTCTTTTTTTTCTCGAAAGTTGGAGTTTTAAAAATAATTGTGGCATGTCTGTGATTTTTTAATTTTTATACAAAATCAAACAATTGAAAGAACATCCTCCAAAAGTGGTGATTCCATAATTTTTCCAGGGGTTGTAAAGTCAGCCTGAAAGTGAGTCTTGGGTCTAGTATAATTTCAGGCATATATACAGCAGGTTTAACATTTATTGCTTTTCCCTCAGGCATCTCTTTAGGCATTTCTTTACTTGTTTGTTTCTTTTCTCTATTATTTGCTTCAACTTTCCACATTTCCATTCTCTTTGTGATTTTCCATCATCTCCAAACGTTTGACTCTAATATTTTTCTATTTTCTTTCTCCTTTGCTTTTTTTTTAGTTTACTTTCTTACACCCAGTTTCACCAAACCTAATGAACCTCAAATTGGGAACCCAAACGTTTTGCCCAAGTAGTTTAACTGTGACACACTTTCTGGCCAATGTTTTCACTATCAGATTCTCTATGGCAATGTCAGGCAGTGCATCCGACACCCTTTTACCTGCCATATTTCCCATTCTCCCAGAATATGACTGTCTACAGTTTAATATAACATATTTTTCTTTGTGATGGTTAGTTTCACCAGTTAAACTAACTAAACTTTACTGAGGTCCCAGACACTCAGGTTCTAGAGTTCCTGACTATTAAATGAGATAAGATAACCCAAATTGACCGACTATATTGTTTCTTTAAATAAATAAGGTTCTCATTGGGTTTAGTAGCCAGTTTATTTGTTTGATTCCAGCAAAGACAGCCAGAGATTCTGATTGGTCTACCAACAAGTTTGCCACAAGATCTGGAGGCTGGTCTTACCAGAATACAGGGTCACCGTTTGACAGCTCCAGTAGACACTCGTGGAATCCTGTCATAACGCCAAGTTTGTCATGATGACAAGATTCACTGTAAGGATCCGGTAAATTAACCACAACACAGGAGTGAAAGTTAACGAGACTTTATTGGACCGCAGAGAGAATGTTAACCTCAGAAGTGGGAGGAGAGCGACCGCCGGGAGCGGAGGCTTGGTTCGGCAGACACAGCAGGTGAGCAGTAGAGACTGGAACTTGCTCGTGGTCAGACAGGCATAGGTCGGTACTGTAAAAGCTGAGAGCGGCACACTTATCCAGTGGGGCAGGCGAAGAGTCTAGGTCCGAGTCACAGGCACAGGTCGTAGTCCAGATTTCAGTCCACCAGCAGTAGTCAGATAGGGGCAAGGCACAAGGAGTAAACAAGGAGACGTGACCAGGGTCAAAGCACAGGAAGACAATCGGGAAACGCTGGAAAACTACTGGCATATGCTTTCGATAATCTAACACTGGAAGAGAAGAGAAAGGGAAAATATAGGGCGTGGGCCAGGTGTGGGAGAGACAATAAGGGAAGGGACGCAGGTGATTTGAATGAACATGATTGAGAGACGTGGCAAGGCATGGCAGGGAAACAAACATACAGAAAATGCCTCAAGACATCCTATGGCCAACAACTCATTCTGCCTTGCCTATGGTGTGGTCACACAATGACATGATGAGATAAGCAAACTGTTTGTCATGTAGTGGCCAATCTCTCTTTCACTCTGCATGGGTCACAGCTAACACACACAAACATACAGCAAATAACTTTATTTATAGATAAATTAAATAAAATAAAGCATCCCAATAATATTACTTGGCTTGCTATGCATTGTTTTGGTCTGTGCGTTTTTCAAATAGTTGGACATTTTTAATGGAAGTTAAAAGGGTTTTTGGTGAATCATTCTCAGTTTTCCTTATTTGCAGTTATGGGGCAGGACAAGTCCCTGTCTGCATTCATCAGTAGATTTATCATATTGCCCTGTCAGCAGTGACTAGAGTTGGAGAAAAAATTGCAACCTGTGGACACATTCTGATAGTTTTAGCTCTTTAATACGGGCACTACTAACTAGTGCTGGGCGATATGGAAAAAATCCTATATCACGATATGGATAATTTTATATCACGATAGCGATATATATCACCATATACCCCAATTATGTACATTGTCAGTTATTCTCTGAAAAATATGAAAAAAATAATCTCATTTCTTACCGTTTTCAAGCTTTATTTCAAAGTGACATTTAACTGAACTTTCACAAATGAGATCTGCTGCATTTTAGTGCAGCAATATATATGTACCTGTTACGACGTAACAGTATCAAATGACAACAGACTCCATTATCTTCCTNCCGGCTATAGTTTTCCTTTTCGCAACTTTCCCCGGCTCTTTTACAACTTGTTTGACCTTGCACTTTTTGGATTGTTAAATATTCTTTTTCGTGGTTCTTCTTTAAGTGATAGAAGAGGTTTGTTGTGTTGGCGTCAGATGAGAAAACGGTCTAATAGCAGAGTTAGCATTAGCATTAGCAGAGTTAGCACATTACCTTTTTCTGCTCCGTGTCGAACTTCTTGAACCAAATCACAGACGTCCCCCCTCGTTTTGGTAAAAGTCTTTCTTCTTGGGCTGCCTGCTAGCTGTCTCTACTTGTTGTGACCCCGAGTTTGATACTCCATGCGGGCCGCACAGAAAGCCCCTGCCGTAAAGCGTGTCGCAAACCGACACGTAAAGCAGCGTCATGTCGCAAAATGAAGGTTCTTCGCAAAATAGTTATTTTTTCTTCTTATTTATCACTTATATAAACTGAATTTATGCAAAGTGACAACACTAATACATTCGTCGTAGCCTACGTTATGAAATATTTACATGAATCATTGATACAATTATGATAGAAACGATAGAAACTATAGAGACGATAGAAATGATAGAGACGATATAAGAAAATATATCACGATAGACACTTTTCTATCGTCCCCACGATATGTATCGTTATATCGCCCAGCACTACTACTAACGCTATTTTATTCTCAGTTTTTCTCCTGTTTTTGTGATTGTTAGGAAGATTATCTTGTAGGTTTGTATTTTTCTTTCTGTGGATTTAGGTAAGTTTACTTTTACTTATGGTAGGGCTGTTTTGTTTGTTATGTTGGCCTGAGCTCTCCCTGAAGTTTTGACAGTCTGAACTGTACCAGATAACCTGCTGTAAAATAAAACATCTTAACTGTCAAACCGCCTCCTCACTGCTAGAATTTATGTTAGCTCCCTTCTCTACTCCTAGACTAAGCTAAGGGGACGTAACAATGCCGTGCAGGGGCTTATTTTTCCATTATGGTTCCTTGTTAAACTCTTCTACTTTGAGTTCTGCTGCCTGAGACATTTACTTACTCTCTGTAGGTACTTGGTTGTGGGTGACTTCCTTACGACCTCATCCTGGTTGCCATTTGTCTACGGATTTCCAAGGTACTTGTAGCTGTCCTGGACATCTGCAATGTTGCCTTCAGGTAGTCCAACCCCTTCAGTTGTGATCACCTTGCCTCTCTTGGACACCATTTGGCTGCACTTATCAAGTCCGAATGACATACCAATGTCCTTGCTGTATATCCTGGTGAGATGGATGAGTGAATCAAGATCTTACTCACTTTTGGCATACAGCTTGATATCATCCATGTAGAGGAGGTCACTGATGACTGTTCCACTTTGGAACCGGTATCTAAAGCCACTCTTTGCAATCATCTGGCTAAGGGGGTTCAGGCCTATGTAGAACAGGAGTGGGGACAAAGCATCACCTTGGTATATGCCACATTTGGTGCTGACTTGTGCAATTGGCTTTGAATTGGCCTCCAGCGTTGTCTTCCACATTCCCATTGAGTTCTCAATGAAGGCTCTTAGTGTCCTGTGTGTGTGTATACACGCATACATGCACACTGCATTCAAAATTGCCTTAAGTCTTTGTGGTATAGATTCAATATTCCTTAGAGATTTTGATTCATGTTGACATGTTAGCATCACACAGTTGCTGCAGAATGTCCTCTGCACATTCATGTTGTAAATCTCCTATTCCACTACATTCAATATTTCCAGTCTCTTATTGTCTAATTTTGTTGAGCCTGTGATAATTGTGTTTTCTTGCTTTTAACTGAGAGGAATGACATCACGTCTGGTCTACTGTTGTTGTAGCCCATCTGCTTTAACCCTTTGATGCACAACATATGCACACTCCTTCTAATGCACACCATGGGTCAAAAATGACCCCCATTCATTTTACAGGTTATTTCATGCTGACTGAGTTTTTCTTTGCTCTATCTTTTGAAATGAATTTATTTTATGTTTGAATATTCCAAGTATTCTTTAAATATCTTGTTTTTAAATATCACAGATTAATAATTTATTTTTTTAATTTCCTACTTTATGAACAAAAATACTTTTTTTTATTACTACACATGGGTCATCCAAGCGTGATTTAAAATTAAATGTCTTAAGACAATAATAAAATTTTGTTTCAAGTAATTCCTTGAGCAGTGAATGGGGGCCAAACAGTTATTTATTTAATATTTGCAACATTTTTGTCATTTTGTCACACAAACACATACCTCCTGATAACATAACAGCTATTTAACTGAACTTTATCTGTGGTTTAACAGCTGTAAACTTGTGAAATGTGATCAAACAAAACAAAACACAATTGAACACACCACTAGAACACAAACTGCCATCTCAATTTTTTTACATGCCTCACAAATGATTACTAAGAGTTTGTGCTCCCTGCACACAGGCCTGGTGCACTGGGAACACCAGCTGCTGGCTTTTCTGTATTTCAAAACTGGGCAGATAGTGCACCTCTTCCTCTTCCTTTGGCCCTCCTGTCTGATGTCTTCTTGTACATGGGTAGTGGCTGTGTTTTTTTGTTTTTTTTAACCCACACCATGAATTTTTCTTTATCATTGCTTCTTCATTCTTTCCCTTTTGCTGTGGCTGTTCTTCGTCTCTCTAAGTTGGTGCATATTGTCACCCATGAACATACCCCAGGCATCTTTTGGTAAAACAGCTCTGGATCCAGGTGTATGTCCTGGGCATCTCCTCAGAATGTTATGGCTTCTTGAGTGGGGGGGATTCTCATTCCAGTAAGATCCATTTTTACTGAATCTATTGGACTGGGTCTTAGTTTCCTCTTCAGAGGAATCATCAGATGAGTCTTCTTCATGTGATAGAGCTGGATTCCAACACACACCCACAACTCCAGCTTGACCCTGTGTCAAGTAGTCTGGGTCATCATCATCAGAGGTTTCTGACTCTGAACCAGGACAAATTGCTTCCTCATCTGGTTCTTCCTGCAGCATCGCTACAACCATGTCAGCAGTAAAATGAGCAGCCATACTCTGGATAAAGAAAATCAAAAGCGCAATAATAATTTCAGATGCACATCAAAATACATAAACATGCATAGTTATATTTTGCTGACTTGGCTAAGTAGCTTCACTAACTATGTAGCTAACTACTTTGCTTAGTAGCCTAGCAATATACTTAGCTAAGGTAACTACAATAAAATTAGCTAATGTCGCTGTGGTAGCTGTAGAATATGTCAACAGCTAGCTAGCTAATGGTAATTACTTGGAACCTTCTGACAAGTAATCAACTCACTCTCAAGGTAACCTAAACATGATCAATTTTTTTCTAAGGTAATGTTAGAACAATTGAAAAACAATACTTACATGTATTAGATGGGTAAAGGGTGCTGTGCTGAGCTGTGAAATATCTGATACAATTCACAGTTCCCACCAAATGCTGTAGAAAATGCATGCGGGTCGTTTCTGACCCATGTGTATAAACTTGATGTAGAATTACAAAAGCTGTGCTTGTTCATAACTAAAGAAAGGAAAAAAAAATGATTTGTGCTAAACAAATACAAAAGATATGTATTGCATATTTGGAAAAGTAAATGATAAAATTAATTTATTTCAAAAGTATATCATAGAAACACTCAAGCATACATGAAGTAACCTGTAAAATGAATGCGGGTCATTTTGACCCATGTTGTGCATTAGAAGGGTAGTGATACAAAAACATTTTTTATACAAAAAGTAAGAAAGGAAAAAATAAAATAAGGATGTATGATGATCAAAAACAAGTTAATTGAGGAATACCTTGAATGCTGAATGATAAAATTATTTTATTGCAAAGATATAGAAGATAAAAACTCAGCCGGGTCACTTTTGAGCCATGTTATGCATCAAAGAGTTAAGGTTGGATGTGTTGTGTGTAGAGATGGTATTCTGCAGACCTTGGTCAAAACAAGCTACAGTTGCCTTTCTATCATCTCAAAGCAGTCTGCTCATTATCCTCTCACCTCTAACATCATCAAGGCATTTTTGTCTACACAACTGTTGCTCACTGGATGTTTTTTTCTTTATTTTGACAATTCTCTGTAAATTCTTCAGATGGTTGAGTGTGCAAATCCCAGTACATCAGCAGTTTCTGAAATACTCAGACCAGCTCATCTGGCACTAACAACAATGCCACATTCAAAGCCTCTTAAATCCCCTTTACTCCCTTTTCTTATGCCTGGTTTAAACTTTAGCGAGTCATCTTCACCACATCTAGATGCATAGTGTGGCTGCCATATGATTGGCTGATTTGGTATTTGTGGTAACCAAACAATTGAACAGGTGGACCTAAAAGAGTGGCCAGTGAGTATGTTTGTGTGTTAATGTCATTGTTAACATTTGCTGAAATTACATTACTTACAATCACTCTCATTAATTCTTTTGAAATATTCTTCAAACATTTAATTTTCTTTATTATATTGTAAATATTCATACCATGCCATTGTACTTTACAGCTAAGCTCAATATAGCAAAGCAAGTAATGTTAAAAACCATGGAGCAAAAACAAAACTGCAAAATATCTGAAATATTTTCTCACTTAGGTTCAGGTTTCTTGGCATGCAGCATCAAAGAGCAGTAGCTGCTGAAGCTTGTTTGCCAGCTGAAGTGAGGTCTTTGAATGCTTTTACTTATACACCTCCTGATTTACAAAGTAACTAATGGAAATCAAAGAAATCACAATGTTTTTTACTTGGATACATCTTTAGTACTAGGCACCTTACTTTTCCATCAGCATTTCAGAAGACTGGAACAACATCTACACGCAATAAAAGCTTCTCATCTGAGCTACAGCGACAACACTGCACAACCTGGCACCTCAAGCTAAGTGCTTCAGAAGGACCTGGTATGGTACTGCAGATAATCAGTCTGTTTTCATTTTTGTTTTCACCTTTCACAAAGCAACATGGTTGCTCTCTGCTGTCAAGACAATACGCTTGTGTTTTCATTACAGCAATACCAAAAGATGTTTTTCACTTGGACTGAATCTTCAACAATGGTTGCTTTGTGTGCTTACATGCAGGGGGATGTGTACTTCTTTCTGTGTGAAGCAAATGTGGTGACACTAAAGTGTGACAGAAAGCTTATAGCCACAGTGGGAGGTGTACTATCCACAAAGTACACACAGTCTACACACAAGCACACCATGATGAGGAGGGCTGGCAGTGGTTAGATAATGGACCATCAGCTGAACAATAGCTGCTGAGTGTGTGTTTCTCTGTGTGTAAATGTCTGTTATCTCAGTGTGTATATGTGCAGCTTTATCTTTTTCTGTCCTTTACTTTGACTGCAATCATTTCTGATTTTTTATTGTTTTGTGTTACACATTTTGTGTAATGGTATGTGTTTGGAGTGGGCTGACACATCAGTGTGCCTCTCTGTGTGTTTAATTTTAGTCAATATCTGTCCACTGTGTTTCTGCTTTTTGGACCTGTAGACGTGTGTGTGAGTGGTAACAAAGAACACAATGGGGAGTGTGTGTGTGTTAGAGCTCAATAAGCCGATGTAATCTTTGTGTATATGTCAGTAAACACCTTGCTGGGTTTCTGGCCACTGTCTGTGAACACACAGGGGAGGCTGCAGCAGATTAGGCTGATATGAGTGTGTGTATGTGACACTATGTGTCAAATATACAAAGATAATATAGGCTGGTGTGAACAGGTTTATTTTTTATTTTTGTGATGGACAGTATGAGGCTCCTGTTTGTATGTATGTGAAATATTGAGTATTAAAACATCCATCAGTCCATCCATTTTTCTGCTTCTCCTTTCCAGGTCGTGGGGTATTAAAACAGTAGGCCTTGAGTTTTGAAGGGAAAATAATCTGAAAAAGATTGGTTTGAGTCATTTCCTGAATAATAAGTTAAGACCATCAGTATTGATGTTCCTCAGAAGAAAAAAATAATCAAAAAATATCTTATTTTGCTTATTTTGCTAAATATCCCTTCTGCCACCATCATAGAGACCAATAAACTGGTATGCACCACAACTTGGAATGCTTGGCTATGACATCAAGCCTACAATTACTAAAGAGCATTGTTCCCTTTGGAGGAGGAGGTTGTTGGGAGCTCAGGAGCTAAGGTTCTAGAAACTGTCAAATAATGCCTTAATGCTCTGGTTACTTTCCTGAGGAGGAAAAGTGGAAAGGTGTTTTGATCAACTAAAAAAATTTTTTTTTTTTTAACCTTGAACACTAAAGTCAAATGACAGAAGTTCTTTGAGGAAAAGTGGGAAATTGTTGAACCTGTTGAGTATGTTCCTGGGGTGCAGTTTGATGTTCGCAGAGATCAAACAGGACATATACACCCATACTGGGAACTCTTAAGCCTATGTTCAGGTGGTCAGACTTAAAAGTGAGAGTAAAGTGAAGTACAGCTGCACATCACCTCTCATCCAATGTTAAACACCACTTCCTGTACATGAGTTACACATTATTACTGAAAATGAATGAAGTGAACCCGAGGTGCAGATCTGCCAGCTGTGCACTTCTGAACCTGAGACATTTCTAACTTTACATGTGTTTAATACCATAATTACTGTAAACATTTAGTTATTCAGGAGCTTGGTAGAACTTAGAGGCTTATTTATTAAATAGTTGATATCAAGAAATGAGTCCCTGCACATCAACCAAGTGTTTCAGGCATGGTGTAGGGGAATGTGATATATCTGCTCATCATATGGATGAGGCTGTCCCATACGACTGTCATGGCACGGCTCAGGGACGATTGTGGAATACCTGTCAGCCAGCTCCTCCTGAAAGGCTCTGGTCCCAAGGAACCCCAGCGTGGTGAAGACTTGAACTGGCACCGGCAATGCATGGCTCCTTCAGGTTTCCCTCTGTGTAATACTGGGGCCAGTGGGCACAGAGTTCCAAAATAATTGACCCGAGACTCTAAATTAGATAATAAACCAGACATCATCCTGTACCAGAAGATCAGTGTAATTGCTGAAAACATGCTCCCTCCCAATTCTGTCACTGGCAATGTTCTCCAGCAGCACCATAGCTGCCATTGTTACTCAATTACGCACAACTTTACACAGCTATATATGGGCATGTGTCATTATCTAGATCTTATCGACCATAGGAATTATCGCACCTGACTTGTTCTGAATTAATATGCTGATCGGACACCATTTTTTTCTCAGTAAATATAGAAGTGTCCCTTAGACAATTCACATGCATTTCATGTGTGTAGGGGCAAGCATGGAATGCATTAATTAATTTGATTAGTTTAGGTCACCACTCTTGCACAGGAGAACAAAGAACATTAGTCAATTGATCAGTCTCATTATCTCAAGGATCAAAACCTTTAATTTTATGAGTTGTTTTTGTTTGATTTGAACCACAAAACCATACAAAAAAGGCAGCTTACACTGAGAAATACATTTCGGTTGTAACTTTATTATAAGAATAGAAAATTACATGGTTTAACATGATTGTGGATAATTACAGAAAGACATTGTGATCTGATATCAAATGTAATAAAATATTTAAAAAAAATTGAAGAAATAAATTTAGACAATGATAGCTTTGAGGCCAGAGCAGAGTCAACAATACCTTTGTGTCAGGATTTAGGTTTTCTTTCGGTTTTCTTCTGTATTTAGGTTTATTGTTTTTTTTTTTTTTTCATGTTTCTGAAGTTCTGTTTTCTTTCTGGTTGATTCCGTGTTCAGTTTAACAAGTTCTTGTGTGTTGGGTTTTATTTTTTTTCATGTTTCTAGTTTTGTGTGATCTGTGTTTTGTCCTTTCCCTGTTTTATAGTCTGCTCCCTGTACTCTTTGTGTTCCTGTCATCATTCATCTGTCCTCAGCCAATCACTAGTTTGTCTGTCACCCCATCTACACCTGCCCCAAGTTAGTAATTACTCACTTGTATCCACTTACCTATCATCATCTGTTCATGTTTTTCACTTACTCATTGGTTCATTTGTTCTGTCGCTTTCATGTGCTGTCTGGTTTTCCTTGTGTCTCGCCTCTCGTGTTCCTTCCAAAATGGATTTTTCAAGTTTTCGTTATTTAATTTATGTTGCTGCCACGTCAGCCTTTTGTTTTTGTTTATTTTTTGTAAATGAATTAGTTTTCTTTTGAAGCTCTCAGTCTCAGTCTGCATCTAGGGTCCAACCCATCCACCATCCACCTAACCCGACACTTTGTTGGGAAAATTTGGTGAAAGAAAAATGACTAGAAGGCAAATTAAATTAAACAGAGTCAAGGAGAACTGGGTTCTGAGAGTAAACCTCTCTGACCACCAAGAAATCAATCTGCCACAGCATACAGGTCATTAACCACAGGTCACCTTACTTTTTGGGGCAGAATTCACTTTTGCCTGTGAGTGTCAGCTGACAGGCATGTTGGCTGGAGTGGAGCGTCCCCAGGCTATTAGCTGCAGTGATGAGAAGTGGGTCATCTCCTGATACGTGGTTCTGCAGTAAGTGATCAGTGGCTTCCAGTGACTGGATCAGTGAAGATAAGTTTCCATGAGTCAGGAACCACTGGAGTTTGGAGGTCAGTGAACTACGCTGTGGTTTGAAGGATTATGTCTGGTCCAACAGGCAGGATGTGAGCAAAACCGGATTAAATTATATTTCTGTCACTTTTATTATCTAGCTGTGTCTGAATAGAAATGACAGTTTTTTGGGGTTTTTTTGGACAGTGTTGCTAAACTTTCAAAAAGTTTCTAGTGACAAGCGAGTTACAAAAAGAGAAGACAACTTAAAATTGAACAGGAAAACTCTGACGAGCAGGAAAAAAAAAAAACACAAGGCAGACACGTAAACAAAAAAAACCCAACTAAATTAAGAATGATGAACAACAAAAAAGAAAAAGAAAAACAAGAGGACAGGGGAGAAAGCAAGAGAGCATTTTAGCATCCATGCTTGGTTTTTGAGATGTGCTTAGGGGCATTTCTGGGCAGTCTCATCCCTCAAGCCAATGAAACCATTGGGTTGTCTGAGGGGTGGTGAATTTCAACAGTCTCAAAACCAATCAGGTCTTATTTAGTCCTTAAGGCATTTCTACAGACTTGCATGTAAGGGAGAAGTATCTGCATGGTATTCTTTAGATCTTTGCCTCAAATAAAATAAAAAAAAAGTAAACAGGAGTTGCAAAGAAACATGTTATAAGTTTACATTCTTTGGAGTAAAAAAAAATATTTTAACCATGCAAAAAAACAAAAAACAAGCAAACAAACAAAAAAACCCCCAACAACAATAGGATAAAGGATAAAGCAACTAAGATCCAGGAGTATGTCAGCAAAATACCCCACAGTAATGATCTGCTGAAGTGAATGTTTTAGGCAGCAGAAACACAATGTGGAAGAGGAGAAAGAGGAACCCTCGTGGAAGGACAAGCCCCTGTACAACATGTACCACCGACAGATTGGGGAAGTGGCTGATCTCAACAAGTACTACCAGTGGCTAGAAAGGGCTGGACTGAAGGACAGCACAGAGGCACTAATCATGACAGCATGACGATGACGTTTCAGGATTTATAAAAAGAAAAAAGGTACACTGCTTACCAATTAAAAGAGAATCTCAAGATCACTTAACATTTTTTCTTGAAACTTTCAAAGGTAAATATTGGATGTACATCTCTAACTGATTAACTTTTGGAGTCAACTCAATTTTAGTTGGTCAACACAGCTAATCGACCTTAGCCTATACATAAACAGCTTTAGTCAATTTTGCATCTATTGAGCAAAAATGTTGTATGGTAATTGCCTAAATTTATTTACAACACATACTCTGAGCACTAATTGATCTCACAAGATCTCACAATAATGCCTGCGATTGTGCATAATGTTATGTTCAAGGTTTGACTAAAATGGCTAAAACTTAGTCATTTACATTCCTTCAAGAATTGCCTTTAGTTTCATAAACATCTAAATGATGTCAATCGTTCCCTGCTTAGTTTCTCCCCAGTTAAACTGAATTTTTTGAGATAACTAAATAAACTTTATTTATTTATTTTTTTTAATGTAAAACTTCATCTACCTGCATTGCTGCCTTGTTAAATGAGTTTTGACAATAAACTGAGTGAAGTGACCTTTAAAGAACAGACACTCATGAATACGCTCCTGCAGTATCGCTGTTTCTGCAGTTTCTAACAGCAACGCAGCTGTTATTGGCCTCTGTACGCTTTTAACATCCACATAAATGATATGCCTTACACTGTGTGTGAGCGCGTATGTGTGTGCAGCACATCTCACTGCTTGCCAAGAAGCAGTCTTTTGGTAGACACAGTAACACTCAGCTTGGCAGACTGTATTACCTGCTGTGCAGCGTTCCCTTCTCTATGGTGAACTGCATCACCAGCGTCTGATATGAAAGACCAAAACAAACAGAAGTACAAATACGATACGATTGCTGAGGGATTGTTCTTTAAATAATGGTCTAGCATTCCTAAAATGAATGCATATCACCCGCTGCCTTTCATGCCAGAGATTCAGAATAAGATCATCTTAAGTTGAGAAGGGACACAGTTGTAGCCATTTTAAAACTCAAAAATAACATTATGTACAATCTTGTGTGATACTGCAACATGTTGAAAACAACTCTATGACCACACCATATCTTAGGTCAGTATCTGTAAAACGGACAGAGTTACAGCCATTTTTGTGTTTTTTAAAGTCAGTTAGCTGTGCCGACTGTCCTAAATTGCATTGACTCTGAAAGTTAACCAGTTGTAAATGTCCATCCAGGGATCACTTTCTGTAAGTTGCATTAAAGTCTGCCCAGTGGTTCCTGTGATATTTTGCTAACAGATGGATTTGTGCCTGAACCACATTGACCACACTGTGTGCTTTCCATTGCCAGAGATTTTTCTCACCACTAGGTGGAGCTGTTGCTTTTCCTTTTGGAGCCTCCCCTTGCTCGCCGCTCCTGTTCTTCCTCCCTGTGAGTGCAGCTGCCAACTCTCCGACTAAAGCAGCAAACGGCTCAGCAGCAGAATAACAAAAGGATGAATATGATCCCTGGATATCCCCTCTGTCTCTGACTCTGTCCTCCTCTCCACCTGGCAGCGGCAGCATGTGTCTCATATCTGGCGCGAGTCTCTGCTCTGGTTTAGCAGGATTACACTTTCACCTGGTGTTAAAATGCATCTGCAGTATAAACACACTTAAATTGGATTTTGTTCCCCCTCACCAAAAGCTTCAACAGATTGTTGCTCACATCTGTTGTCATTTTCCCTTTTTGACACTGACTGCGATGCAGGAATAATGAGTTCAAAGCATCAGCTACAGTTTCTATGCCTCCTCTGCTTCGCAGCGTTGCCAAGCAGACGTGTTTTGGCACGGCACTAAGCCAGCGGGTAATCGTCGCGTCCCAATCAAACAGATTTAAACGCTCACATGATGATGTTTTGATCCAAACACAACACTGTTTATTGTTCAATGCCATAAACGTTGCTCCATAAAAACAACAGGACAAGTGGAATTAATAACCTTAAATACAGGCCTAGCATATGCTTATCGCCTGCCGCTTTCATCCCAAAGTTAAACTCAACTAAGATCAACTCATGTTGAGAAATGATAGAGATGTAATTGTTTTGGTCAAACCTTGAAGATAACGTTGTGAGATTTCTTAGATCTCAGAGTATGTGCAGTGGATAGCTGTCAGCTACTACCACACCAGATTTTAGCTGAATATTTTCAAAATTGACTGACGTGTAGCCATTTACATGCTGGATAAAGTCTATTAGGTGTGGCAGTCTTCTTCAGTTGGATTGAGTTAAAAAATTAATCAGTTGTAGATGTGCATACCATGATCAATTTTTGAGAGTTTTGTTGAAATCTGTTCAGTAATTCATGGAATATTTATATATATAACAGACAAATAAAGTTAACTCCAATAGTTAATGGCAAAGTTTCAAAAACAGATGTTGTGCAATCAGTAAGCCCTTCTAGTATGTGTTTTAAATGAGTCTCAACTACTACCACGCCAACTTTTATCTCAGTATGTGTAAAGTTATAGTAATTTTTGTGACGGCTAATGTTGATTACCTGTGGTGGCCATAAAAATTAACCAGTTATAGATGTGCATCTACTGATTATTATTTTCAATGATAATTTTCCAGTGGTTCATGAGATCCAAACGAATAAACACACAGGCACAGACAAAAGCAAAAACATAACCACTCCTTTGCCTTCGGCGAGTAGTGATAAAAATACATTGATGCTATGTTTGGCTTCTCTGCTATAAAAAACGGAAAGGTCGAAAAGAGGGTTATTGTGAAATTTAGGCTGATAAAAGCCAATAATTAGTTTTACTTGTTTATCACCCACTCGTACTCTCTGAGTCAGAGCCAAATGAACACAGCTTTTGGGCTCATTTGACCTCTGTGTTTCTCCTGCACTCTTCGTCTTCTGTTTGTTGGGATTGCATTTGCCTTCCTTGATTAGTATGCACCACACATGCATATAGAAAATGGAATAATGAAGGTCTTTAAGCCTCAGAGCAAAGCCTAAATTCATCTGTTTCCATAATTTCAGTAACAATTTTTTTTAATCAAATTAAAGCAGCAGAATACATTTTTGAAGCAAAATGAAAATTATTATCCATGCTGGCATTTAAAGTGGGTGCCCCCCTTTTCAAAAACAAAACAAAACAGAATTTAACACTTTCTATGGATCAGTAAGTTGTGCTTTCACCTTCATTTTATAGTTTCTTATGACACAACCCCCCCGCCTCTCGCATAGTGACTGCTGGGGACAGGCACCAGCTCCCCGCGACCCGGAATGGAGAAGCGGGTAAAGAAAATGGATGGATGGATGTATGACACAAACCAGCTGCTCTAAAACAACCCTCTCATATAGTATCCGTGTTGGTGTGATGACTCAACTGTACTACGTGTCACTAAATTGAACAAAAATGGCAAAAAAAAACAGAAATTTAAATATTTGTTTACAGTTTGTGAGATTAGGGAGAATTTTCTTAAACTGAAAATACAAAAGAAGTGAAAGCCTTTATGTGAGGACACTACCTGTTCCAGGCTTATTCCTCCATTTTTTTCTCCCTTTAGGTGGCGCTGTGGGTCAGTGTTACGGTCCGCATAGGACCCACAACATAAGGAGTTCAGACCAAGTTACAAATAACAAAAATGTTTTATTTTACCCAAGTCTGGACACAGTGGTACAGGGAATCGTGGCAAAATAAACAAAAGTGTGGGAGCGCTCACGAACCAGCCAGCAGTTGACCGTCGGATTCGGGCCGCTCCCCTCACCCTGCCTCACAGGATCACAAGCCCTACAAACAAAAACCGGAAACCCCAGCTTAGCCTACGATTCCCTGACCAAACAACACAAACAGGTCATCAACCAACAAAAGGTGGCATCAATCAGGAGGAGCGGGAGCGAGGCTCAGAGTTCCACAAACACAGGGCACTCATCCGAACCTCCTTCCCCTGGTGGGTGGGGCTTGAGCCTTTTAAACCCTTTCCAACCAATCAACTGCAAGAAAACACAACCATTAAACAGGCACTCATTCACATCAAATGACAGGGCACGTCAGTCAGCTACATGATTCTCTTCTCTTCCTGTACCAACCCCCTTCTTGTTCCAGCCGTCACACCTGATCCCTATCAACATCATCTTTTCTGTCTACATAGCTAAGAACGGATCTCTTTGCTGGATTGTAGCATCATATCGATGATCATAGTGGCGAGGTTGTGCTTGCATTTTCATGACTTCTTATGATTCATAGAGATTTTTGTACTTACCTCAACTTGTGACAGAGGTGGGAGGATTACACCTTGTGAAGCTTCTTACTGAATAGTTTCAAAGCCTCAAAAACACACTGTGCGGGGAAGGTGGCGGCTGTGGCTCAGTGGTTTTGGGCAGTTGTTCTATAACAAGACACTTGCACTTCAGTTGCACAAAAAAAAACAAATAAACAAACAAACAAAAACAACAACAAAAAGTTTTGCTCCATGCCTGACAGCGACTGGACTCCTGCAGGTTGTCCAAAAACAGGGTCACCTTGCCGTATGCAACATGCCTCGGGGGTCAGAGGGTATGTGGTCTTTACAAAACTTTAAACTGGAGTTTTTCCAGACTGGTCAAAAAAATCCTTTTGGGGCATCATGAGATGGGAAATTCATGCATTCAAAAATTGCAAAAAAAAAAAAAAACAGCTGAAAGAAAAAAAAAAAAGCACTGTAACTGACAGAGGCCAAACTTGTGCAGGCTTAACCAAAAAACTGAATTGTGGAGTTTTGCAAAACTAAAGGCCATTAAAGGTCTAAAATAACAATAACAAGTCATTTAAATTTGATATTTATATTTCAGGCAGATATAGCTTTAAAAGACTGACTAGTTTATGGGGACAAAAATATTAATAAATAGTAACTTTCAGTAGTTATGAAAGATGGTCAATGTTTTTTGTTTTGGTTGGTTTTTATCCAGGAACAGCTATTGTCATAAAGTTAAAAGACCTTCAGAAGGTTAAGTTTTCTTCTAACGTTATGAAGCGAGGGGTGACAACGAACACTTTGTGTCTCTTAAAAATGAATGAAATTGCACAAAAGATTTGAACAAGTCATCTCACTCTCTGTTTCATTGTGACATAAAAATCCTCACACGTCATTGGTCACGTGATCAAAGAGATTTGCTACAAGGCTCGTCACCGTGTTTCCAACAAGTCTGCTTCAAAAGAGTGAAACAGGCTTTGGAGTCTCAGTATCAAATGTCACATCTCTAACTTGTGGCTTTTTCTGTGCTGAATCCTGACTGTTGAACAAAGAAATACTATGCTTCCTAGATTGTTGAAGCTCATCTCCTAGTTTAAGTCAGTACACTCACCTAGAAAGATACTCACCTCCTCACAATCCTGTCTGACCCATTCTCCTTTGCTCCACTGTCCCAGTCCTCAGATGCCAGGATCTGTCTACCTTCTCTTTGGAAATCTAAAAGTAAAAAACAGAAACAAGAAAGAACAACAAGAACACATATTCTCTGGATTTATCTTCAAAGCGATTCCTAATATAACACATTTCCCTTTCAGAGAAGACAACTTTCAGAACTACCTTCATTGATTATTCATTTATGCTGTACATATACTGAAATAAGCCCTTTTAAATCTTCTCCTTGTGTCAGTTCCTGGTTTTAGCACAGGGTGTATTTTTGGGTTAAAAGATGACACTTTGAGAAATGTTTGAATCAACTCAACACCCCCACCCCCCAACCCCAACCAAAGCAGAACAAACTTAGCCGTGTAAAATCTAACTAATAAAATAAGAATTCAATTTTTCAAAACTTCATGTCTGTAATTTAATATCATAAGTCCAGTGGGGGGCAGGCATGCTCTATACATACAGCCTGGTTGTAACTATAGCATTACAATCTCTGTCTTGTCTGTATTTCTTCAGACCTCACAAACTTTGTCTTAATGTATATTCATGAGACCAGATGTTTTCTTTTCTCAAACCATCCAAGGGGTTGAACAGTATTCTAATCAAATATAGATTAGTCAATGTGAGGTGTAACTATGGAGGCCCAATAAATGAGGGTTCAACAATGACAATAAAGGAATAAAAAAATCTATGTGACTTGTTCAAACCTTTCATGCAATTTCATTCATTATGAAGAGACATCAAAAAACATCACACTCCTCAGTTGACTAAACTAGTCCTCACTGTCAGCTGAAAACACTTGGGACGCAAGAAAAATTGAGTGAAAAAATAGAACCAAACAAAAAATTATCCTTTATATAGAGAGATTATAATCTCTTTTAAAATGTCTAACCCAAACAGGACAGCTCTGCCGAGTCTCTTTTTTATTCAATTGGCATTCACTTGTCAACAAGACTGACAAAATAAGGCTGAGGGTATTCTCCGATAAGACCTACAGTTGGATGATAATATTAAGGGAAACTTGGCTGGACAACACCATTGCTGATGAGGCTATTTGGGTAGCTGGCTATGCCGTTTACTGGGCCGACAGGACTGCAAGCTCTGGTAAGAGCAGAGGTGGAGTCATGTTCATGTATATAAATAAAACTTGCTGTATGGCTCTAGACATCATTGGGACTCACTTCTCTCCAGACCTGGAATATCTGGCAGTAAAATGCTGACCTTTCTATTTTCTGAGGGAGTTTCTGTCATCCTCATCACAGCTGGTTACATCCCACCGAACACAAACGTTAAGGTAGCCCTGGACAAGCTGAATGCCCTTCTAGGAGGAGTGGTGATTTTGGCAGGGGGGTTCAATCATGGTGAGCTCAAAACAGCGGCCCAAGCGCCATAAACACATACATTTTCCCACAAGAGACAGCAGTATTCTAGATCAGGTATACTGAAACATCTGTAGAACCTACAGAGCTTCAAATCCCTGTCTACGACACCATGCTACAGATAAGTAGTGTGCAGAAGCACACTGTGGTAAAATGGTCGACCATAAACTTTGCCAACCTCAGCATGTTGAGTGTACAGGACACATTAATGCTTGCTCAGATTAATATGTACACCCACATCAGTTTCACTTCATGTTTAACTATGTGGCAAAAAACTCAATTTTATCTCCTGCATGTTAGAACAGAAACAAATCAAAAGAGCACAATGCATTAAATGTGTGATGGATGTCTGCCTCGTATCGTTTTCAAAACATGACATATTAACTCAGTTTAGTGATTGTCTTTGAGGTTAACAAATGTTTTTAAAAGAAACAGCAGGGGTGAGTTGGCTTCAACCCACTAGTCACCTTCACCCATTTACAAATCATACCAAGGCAGCCAGAAGGTGCCTAAGTCCTGACTTGATGTGTTTTGAGAAAGTGTCTCCTGTGTGAAACCTTCTGCAGCAAGAAGGAGCACTGCACAACAACAGAAGATCGCCATTCTCCAAATTACCTGGAAAGGTAAATAAATGATAAAACAAAACTTGTTCAGGGTGCAAATGAGACATATTCCCTATATTAAAAATTGCTACTGGGTGCAAGAAGCAAGTCAATCAGTTACATTAATTCAAAGTTAGTATTTCTTTCAGTCAGTTACCATGTAAAATGAATTCAACAAAGCTTTACTGATCTAGAATCAATTTATACAACCTGTTCTATGAATTGTTCAATTTTGTGTATAAAAAAAAAATCACAGACGTGCTACAAAACTTTCATTTTTAAAATTCCAACTTTCTGGTATTAAGAAACAATAAAAACAGAAAGCATAACATTTTAGTCAGTCACATATTTGAGGAAAAGAACTTTGGTTTCGTTCTGTAATTTGTAGTTCTAAAACAAACACCTGCAATAAATTAAAACTACCTGAAGACCTGATGTCTTCAGGTAAAAGGAGAGAGCTCCCACTTTGGAGAGCTACTGCACCAAAGGGATTGACATGAATCATGGCTCTAACACAACATAGGAGAGGATCACAAAACTTCTTCAAGAAGATAAATCATCTCAGAATGTTGCAAAAGATGTTGAATGTTCCAAGTCAGCTGTGTCAGGTGTGTGTAAAATCTGGACCAAGTACAGACAAAATGGGTAGGTTTTAAAAGGCCAGCATACTGCTGGACCAAGGAAGACATCAAACCATCAAGAAAGAAAACCTAAAGCAAAATGTTTCTAAAAAGAAAATGAACAATTAAACAAATGAGAAACAATTAGGTAGAAACTGGAATCAATGTCCAAACTGTAACAAATCACAGAAAAGTCAAACAAAAGCCATCATTATGACTGCCTGAAGGAAGCATAAATTTCCACAGACCCTGATGATTTTAGCTTCATGTCAGGTACAGGAACGGGACAGACGGCAGTCATTACATCTTCAATAAATGCTAACGTTTACATTGTAATTTTGGGCACTTTTCTTATTCCATCAGTTGATAGTATGTTTGGTGACTTAAATTTTCATGATGATAATGTTTTGTTTTTTTTGCCTTTATCATCATGATAAGGGCAAAAGTGATGAAAACTTTCCTTCAGGAAAGACATAATGTCAATGGCATGGCCTACTTATAGTCTGGGTCTCAATCCAGTTAAAAATCACCTGTGGAAAATAAAGAAAAAGGTCAATGTCAAGACTGTAACCTGCAAAGCTGATCTGGCAACAACAGTAAGAGACAGTTGGAGCCCGACTGATGAAGAGCTCTGTTAGTCATGATTTAGGTCCATGCCTCAAAGAATTCAAGCTTTTATAAAAGTCAGAGGTGGTGCAACAAAATACTAATGGGGCTCATGACTCTCAGATTGTTTTCCTCTAATTGATAAAAAAAAGTAATTGTGACTAACTACAACAGTTATATTTCTTTTTTGTTTCTTAATGCCAGGAGGTTGAAATTTGGAAAAATTAGTTTTGTGGCATGTCTGTGACTTCTTTATATACAAAAATAAACAATTTAAAAAACAGCCTTCAAGAGAGAAGATTCCATATATATATACATACATATATATATATATATATATATATATATATATAAAAAAATTCCCTTCTCACCCTCCGCGGGTGGTCTTTGTTTCATCCTCTGAGCTCGGGTCCTCTACCAGAGGCCTGGGAGCTTGAGGGTTCTGCGCAGTATCTTGGCTGCGCCTAGAACTGCACATTTCTGGACTGAGATGTCTGATGTTGTTCCTGGGATCTGTTGTAG
>NC_051438.1:3828572-3834077 GCF_001649575.2 Kryptolebias marmoratus
CCAGGCCTTTTCCAGTTCCTCTCTGAGGCCCTGGTATTTCTCCAGTTTCTCGTGCTCCTTTTTCCTGATGTTGCAATCACTCGGTATTGCTACATCCACCACAACTGCTTTTCTCTGTTGTTTATCCACCACCACAATGTCCGGTTGGTTCGCCATTACCATTTTGTCTGTCTGGATCTGGAAGTCCCACAGGATCTTAGCTCGGTCATTCTCCAATAACTGTCTGGATAGCTCAATGGGTAAGTCAAAGATACAACAGTGAAATTGAGCTATCCAGTCTGGGTCCCTAGGCAAGACCCTTTGAGTTACTGCCTACCTCATACCATGAGAGACATAAATATGTATCACATGCCGGCTCAGACGTCGCCCGGCCAAACAAGGTCTGCGTCAGGTGCTAGGGAACCAGAGCACCCTGATGAAAAATGGGCTACTGGAACAAGACGGAGGAAATGGATGAGAGGAAACATGGATCTGTTGGAATGCTACTACTCAAGTAACCCTAGTCAGAGAGGTTACATGCAAAGAATGCTGGAACAATGATTACTTCGCTGTCAACGCTGACTGCCAAACAACTAGTAGCTCATTGTTCCAATATCCACAAATGGCGTGTACACTGGTCTGAAACTTTTGATCAACTGAAAAAATCTTGTTTGAGTGTAAATGCAGTTGTCAATTAATTCCCCTCTCAAAAGTTTTTGTCTCTTACGCTGATTTCTTCTTTTATCATTGTGAAGCTCTACTTAGAACCTTCTGTTGTTCTAAATAGTGCAAATATATATATATATATATATATATATATATATTTTTTTTTTTTTTTTTAAATATATTTTTATATATATTTATATATATTTTTTTATATTTTTTTTGCCAGGGATTGTATTAACCAACAAAAAAGAATCTGAAAATTTGGAGGCACAACATTGGCTAAAAAAGAAATAGCATATGCAAAAAAGAATAATAAATGGCCCAAATTAAAACATTATAGGAAAAGTATAAGGTTTATTTGTGAACAAGGAGCTAGATTAACACTTTTTTTTTTTTTTTACTAACAGACATTTTATTATCTACTAAATCTCAATGCATTGTTTCATAATTGAACTGATTTGAACGGTCCTTTTCTGTCTCAGAAAAAAAATCAAAGTTTGCACTGTTATGTGTTATAATGGGCTGTGGCTGGGAGGAGCAAAAGAAGGCTGTTGTAGATTGAAAAAGTTCTAAATTCTTTTGGTTGAAATGTCTTGACAAACACACAAGTATGAGTCTTAATCACAACTTTGGCATCACAGGCTGTAATGAAGTAATACTGTACATTAACTGACACACATCAATGGCCTTCATTAATCTTTAAATACATTTTTTTATCTTGTATTTTTTATTATTCTTCAACCATAACAATATTTTTAGAGTTCCTGACATTAGAAGATTAGTATGTTAGGGCATCAAATAATTTTGCTCAAAAGAACAAAATATTTTTAAGTTTTGCCATGTAAAATGAAACATATAGTTTATATATTTCAGCATTGTCTTTAGGTTGGTAGTTTGTAGCAATGCAAATCAGATTTACTTGAGTTACATCCTTCCATTGATGCAGATTTCAGATGACTCTGGTGGACTTTGTCGACTCATCACACAGGTCAATTCACTTGCAGCCACTGTTCTGTAATAAAATTGGTTGTGGCCAAAGTTTCCAGAAGGAAAGTGCTTACTATAAAACACTGTAAGATAATGAACATAGCATTAGGGAGAGACTTTTATTAGTTTACCTGAGTAAGCAAGTAAGTACCCCTCAGGCCCCACTGCAATTGCAGGAAGCACTGTGAGGATCATGTTCTCTAATTTTTGTTTTTATATGATTCAGGGAATGAGGTGCTGCCTCAAATGGAGCAGTTTAAGTATGTTGGGGTCTTGTTTAAGAGATTGACAGGTGGATCGGTGCAGCTTACGCAGTATTGCATACTCTGTACCGGTTTGTTGTGGTGAAGAGGAAGCTGAGCTGCAAGGCAAAGCTCTCTGTTTACCGGTCAGTCTATGTTCTTACCCTCATTTATGGTCATGAACTTTGGGTAGTGACCAAAAGAACAAGATTTTGGATGAAGTGAGTGGAAAATTAGTTTATTCCGCAGGGTAGCTGGGCTCTCCCTTAAAGATAGGATAGGGTGAAAAGTTAGGTTATCCTGGAGGGACTCAGAGTAGACCCACTGCTCCTCCACATTGAGAGGAGCCTATAGAGGTGTTTTGGGCATCTGGTAAGGATGCCCTCTGGATGCCTTCCTAAGGAGGTGTTCCGGGCATGTCCAACTGAAAGAAGACCCCGGGTAAGACCCAGGACACGCTGGAGAGACTGTCTCCTGACTGGCCTGGGAATGCCTTGGAATCCTACTGAAAACACTGAAAGAGGTGGCTATTAAAAGAGATGTCTGGTTGTCCCTGCTCAAGCTGCTGCCCCTGTAACCCTACTCTGGAACAAGCAGTAGATGATGGATGGATGGATGGATGGATGGATGGATGGATGGATGGATGGATGGATGGATGGATGGATGGATGGATGGATGGATGGATGGATGGATGGATGGATGGATGGATGGATGGATGGATGGATGGATATGATTCAGTCTATACTACTATAAAACAAGTTTCAAAAATATGGACAATACTTCAGCAGCCAGTTGGATTATGGATTACCTAACAGATAAATCACAATTTGTGATGCTGAAGGTGTGTTTGTGTCCAAGCATAAATGGGCTGCCGGGGACTTACAGTTTCTCTTCATTCTGTATGTTAGGCTTCTAGTACAGCTCTGAGTTTTATCATCCACAGACACACTGAGGTGATGTTTCAGTGGTGAGGGTTATGGACAGAAGTCTGAGAACAGAAAACTAGTGGACCACTTTGTGGGCTATTGTGAGAACAATGATCTTATTGAAGAAGAAGTTGAAGATAGTGGAGGAACAGAGAAGACCCTCATCTTTGACAAGCCTACAGCAAGAAGACAGATAGAATGCAAAACAGGGCAACATTCAGTTGATAATTTTATCTATGACTTCAATGTGTTTCTTTCATGTCACAGTGAAAATTCTGTTACATTACTTTGCCCTATTTAATGTGTGATTTTAACAAGAAAAATCCATCCATCCATCTATCCATTTTCTTTACCCGCTTCTCCATTCCGGGTTGCGGGGAGCTGGTGCCTGTCCCCAGCAGTCACTGTGCGAAAGGCGGAGGACACCCTGGACAGGTCGCAAGTCCATCGCAGGGCCACATAGAGACTAACAAGACAAATAACCCTCTCACTCTCACTCACACCTAGGGACAATTTTAGAGTCATCAACAAGAAAAATGTTTATTCAAATCATGATACTACTGCGTCTTTTGAAGTTCCCTTTGGGATCAAAAAAGGGTCCAACAAACCAACCAACCAGATCATGTTCTAGGTCTTGGAAATTAGAATCACCTTTTACCCTACCATACATGTGTTTGGACTACTCAATATAATCAACTTAATGGCAAACCATCTGTACAACTTATTGACAATCTAACAGAGTTCTGTCAAAACTTTGTCAGCTTTGTTGCAGAAACGATTGGTACACAAAATTATTCCTGTCCACCAATATAACCTTTTACAATGACTCTTCAAGGCATGTGTAGATGAAGTATCTTGAAGCCCACTTCGAACTGGGTGATGACAATGGTGTGATGAGTTAGCTTAAAAACTTCTGTAGCAAGGTCATGGTGGATTTCATTCTTCTGGCAGTATATTGGGGTTCTGGTGGCAGCATATCCATGACAGGGCTTGGTAATTGAGACTTTGAAACAGGACTGGCCACACTACATAATGCCAAGGCTATGAACCCATTACTTCTACACATAGTGGTGGCATTGCATGATATGATATTCTAGCAGATAGCTGCATCCTGACAGTCCAAAAGAGTTATACCACTACAGGTGGGATGATGGACAACATTATAGTATTGTTGTAGGAACTTGATGCTCATCTATTGATGCAGGAGAGCATTTCAGAGACGCAAAAAAAATAACATAGCAGTATCATGATTAACTTCAGACTGATAAAGGTTTTACAATTTCGCTGTGATCCAGCCATTTTCTAAAAGACTGTGTCAGACATGGAGAGCGTAGTGGGGTTGTCATCCAGTGTGAAGGGTACCTTAGTTGTTTGAATCTTCAATAACCATCATTGTATTTGTTCTTTTTTTGGTATATGTGCTCATGGCACCAATTTAATTTGCCTCTGGTTTTATTAAAGTATCTTTCATTTTTAATGAAATGTAAATAAAACTGTCAAAAGTCAAACTGAGTAAGGGGTCACTCAGCACCAAACTGTAACTTAAATTAATGCTTTAAAGTGGCAGTGAACAATGCTCTACAACACTAAGTGAAAAATGGATGGGCAGAAACACTGGAGTTAAAATGGTAGATCTGTATCTAAAGCAGGATCAGGAACACCTAAATGAAGATGTGGCTGTTAAGCTGATGTCATAAATAAAAAAAGGAACTCAGAAAAAAAATAAGAGCTTGATATTCATGCACTATTCACACTTTTGGTAAAAATTACATCAGAGACATTTTGAATCAAATCTGGAATAACTGCATAATGCAAATAAATTGACAGGTATGAGAGTGACCATTTAATAATACATTCTACAATAATTGCATGCAGGCCCCCACCCCTCACCCCTCCATCATCTGTCACACATGCACAACCCCCTTACTCAGTATACTAGAAGAAAGAACACTCCACCACAGTGCTGCTGGAACATTGACATGTATAAACAACATAAACAGCACAGCTGCTGCCGCCCCCAACACACCTTCTCTCAAAATGCAAGTCTGCTCTGTATTTGCTCAGACATGATATTATGTTGCTAGGCAACGCATTGGTTGTTAACACTCTTGAATTTTAGTTCTCACCTCTCCTCCTGTCATTCAGCAAATCTTGCTTTATACATAATTCCTTAGAATCTGCCCAGGGTTTAACTTATTTGCTTCAAATTGTGCATAGATAATTTGATGCTATACTATACAATACAATCTCATACAATACAATGCTATACTACACTATACTATATGACTTATACTAAAGCTTTAGCCTTGACTTTAGATGTGAATATACTTGTAGCTGTATTCTATGAAAGTGCTCAAATAACAACATTCATATTTATGCTGTCTTTTTAAAATAAATAAAATGAATCAAACAATATTTTTTGGAATGGTAGAATAAATAGTAGAAAAATGTTGTCAGTTCATATGGACAATCCATATGGACTCCTTAAATTATCCAAAAAATTAACATATGAAATGAGTACTTAAAAATGTGACAGATAATTTGTGAGGCACTTTTATAAACACAGGGACTGACCCTGAGGTCATGAAGTAATTCACAGTATATATATATATATATATATATATATATATATATATATATATATATATATATATATATATATATATATATCCATCAGTCACCTCCTCTACATGGATGACATCAAG
>NC_051438.1:3834177-3836823 GCF_001649575.2 Kryptolebias marmoratus
GCTACAAACACTGAATGACTTCAAAGTTGCAGGCTGCTACTGAAAAATAAAAAAAAGACAGAGGGTGGGTGCTTTAAACATCAGTAACATATTGAAACCTCCTCCTGGTTACAAAACATTCTAAATTTTTTTGTCTGGCAAGTTCACTGAAGCTCAAAACCAGTTCTGCTTTTAGCCCAAATTAAGAAAAAAATGTCAAAGACATATACTGGAGGTAATCAGTATTTTAAAGTAAAATAAACTACAGACCTTCATAAAAAAATAAACCAAAACAGTAAACTCAGTCTCTTCAAAACTGGACTTGTTCTTTGATTCCTGGCTCCCATCTTCTCTTCCACCCTACCCCCCTACTGTTGTTAACTCACTTTCTTCTCAGCCATGTGTGATTGACTTGCACAGAGCTGATTGCTTCTAATTACTCCAACATGCCGTTGATTAAACCTGACACACGGTGGAGCACATGCACTGATGCACATATACACAGCTTTTTCACAGAAACACAGCTGCACACACAGTCTTCTGGCTTTTTTCATATTCTTATGAGGACCTCCCAAATCAAAAAATTACTCTTGGAAAAGGCTGCTTCGTTGAAATTAAAAAATAAAAGTTTGTGCTGTTTTTAAAACAAATTTGTTTTAGAGAATAAAGTCTAGAGTCAATGATTCTTTGTTTATCAAAAAATGAATGTAGGTAAAACATTTTGCCTCACTAAAAAAAAAAAAATGGCCATTTTCAATGGCTAATTTATTGAATCCTTCTCAAAGTTTATAAATCGAGTTTGAGCCATGTTACTTTTTTAATATAAATTACTGAAACCTTTCTGAAGGCAATGTGCAGCTCAGTTGTTAGAAACGTATTCACATTAGGGGTGCAAGTAGTAATGACAGCCATTCTAAATTTAATGTGTTTGTTCTCTCATTTAATACTGATGTCTACAAAATGTCAGAAAACATCACAAAATCCCTCCTAAAATATATTTCTGGACACTTGTCCAGCACCAACCATCATTGTGGTCCAGTAGAAGGTCTCTCCACCCATTTCCTCTAACTGAGGGAGCTTTGGAGGAGCTAAAGTCTTCAGCCTCACTCTCCAGTTGTTGAAAGGGTCCTGATGGGCCATCCAGATCTGCCTTGCCTGTTAAGCCAGTCTCTGGGTAAACCACTACAACTACCCATGTCTTGCCTGAAATATCCATTCAGACCCCTCTTCCTGCCAAGCTCGTTTTAGGTATTTACTTGTGGGACGGTCGGAGTCGTCCCTCATAGTGGGGAGGGTACTGTCATGGTTTGGTTTTGAAGAATGTTTTGTACGACACTTTAGACAGGCACTTTGTTGTGTTCTAAATTGTTAAATCATGTTTTTGCTTTTGCTGTCATCAGCCACCAAATCTCTTTACTCTTTACTGGATTTCAGGTATCCTCACACCTGTCAGCATGTGTCCTTATTCAACAATCACCCCTCCCCAGTGCTTATACTCTCAAGTTTCCTCGGATCATTGACAAATTCTTCAGTTTACACTGTGTTCTGAGTTCTCTGCAGTGTTAATTTCATTGAAAAATTATTTTTATCATACTTTTTGCCAACAACCTTTATGTCCCAGAATAAAATGAGATGATATCTTAAAAAAAGAAAGCATAAGGACTAAGACTAAGACCAAAGGTATTGACACTTTGTTGACGAATAAAAACGAGACAAAAATTTATGACAGTGACAAAATCCAATCAAATCTAATTTTGTGATGTGAAAAGGTTGGGCAAGTTAGGAAGATATTTAATGAGAACTAATCTCTGAGAAAAAGGAGAAGGTTGGTAGTTTCAGTTTTCTGAAATAATTACAGGGCAGTACAGTGGAGCAGTGGTTAGTACTGTTGCCTTCCAGCAAGACGGCTGCATGATTGCTTCCTGGCCTGAGGTTTATCTGGGTGGACTTTACATGTTCTCCCCATGCACCCATGGGCTTACCTCTTGTTCTTCAGTTTCCTCCCACAGACCAAAAACATGCACATTAGGTTAACTGGTAACTCTAAATTGTCCCTTGGTGAGAGTTTGAATGGTTATTTGTCTCAGTTGTCTATGTTGTGATGGACTGGAGACCTGTCCAGGGTGTACCCCGCCTTTTGCACAGTGACTTCTGAAGATAGGCACCAGCTGCCCGCAACCTGGAAAGGAAAAGTAGATAAAGAAAATGGATGTATGAGATAACTAGAGAAATTGCATTTCCTGCGAAAATGCAGTGTGAATGCTTTTTTGCTGAATGATTTGACTGAAAGCTGCTGAAGAAGCTGAAACTAGGCGGAACAAACCCTTAAAACTGCTGAAAAATGCTTAAAAGTAACAGAATAATCCTTAAAAATAACAGAACAATACTTAAAATTAGCAGAATGATCCTTAAAATTGCAGAACAATCCTTGAAACAGCACAAGAATCCTGAAAAATAGCTGAAAGAACCTTGAAAACATCCCAAAAAGCAGAACAGAACCTAAAAATAGCAAAACCTTAAGAACGCCTGAAAGGACATTAAAACAGCAGAACTATTAATAAAAAAGCAAAAAAATCCTTAAAAACAGCAGAACAGACCAGTAAAACTTCAGAACAAACCCTTAAAACAGCAGAACAATTTATAATAACACCTTAACAACCCTTAAAA
>NC_051438.1:3837172-3842524 GCF_001649575.2 Kryptolebias marmoratus
AATTGCTGAAAAACCTTAATATTTTAAAAACCTTAAAAGATATCAATACCAAAAGTCATAGCACCCTTCTCCTGAACGAGCTGAACGTTTTGATACCTGAATGGCTGAAATCGCTTAAAAATTGCGGCCTGCGATAGATGCCGAAAACATACGGAATAGTTAAAGAATAATAAAGAGAAACAGGAAAACAATGGTGTGAATGCTTAAAAGTATTCACACAATTACCAGTGGATGTTAAATTGATTACTGCCCACTGCTGAAAGGTGAAGGCAGATGATAATGCTTTTGCCTGTGTTTCTGTGTATATCTGTCATCAAAATAGCTCATAAACCACTCAACAAATTTTAATGAAACTTGCAGAAAGTAATCAATGAATGCACTTTTACACTTGATTAACTATTGGAATCAATCTGAATCAAGGTAGCTGCTATGACAAGCTAATCTTAAAAACACAGAAATGGCTATAGTATATTGATGTTGAGCTAAGATTTAGTTTGGTAGTACCAAAGACTTATTCCTAAACACTTATTCAGAGACATAATGTTACCAACATTGTTAAAAAAAGCATTAAATGAAAAATGTTAATTCATGTGCTTTATGAGCATATAAGTGGGTTTCTAAAGCTGTTGCAAGCTAAAATGAAAATAAAACAGAAACAAAAAGTGGTTGTCAAGGTATAGTCAGTGATAGGTTCAGTTGTGTAGATTATTTGAAAGTATTAGATTGTAGAACCAGCACAGAACATCTTTATTTAGCATATTTTTGATCAGTAGCTCAGTGGTCGGTGAAGTGGTCTCTCTGCACTGACAATCAATTTTTTTTGTGAAAGAGTGCTAGATTCTTTCCCAAAACACTTCTATTTTGTGACATAGCTGCAAAGATGAGGCCTTCTTTACACTGCCTCTGAACATTCATAAATCACCAATTAAGACAGCCACATCCTGCAAAGATGTGAGCATTGCATTCATCAATGAAACTGATATTGTGGAAGCAAAAGAGGCAAAGAGTATATCTCAGGAGTGCTGATGTGGAGCACTACTCATTAAATGTGTCAGACTTCTCCCATTTGAAATCAGCAGCCAACTGGTCACAGACCGTCTGTCAAAACTACATCACACCGCAAACCCAGCTTACCTTTTCATATGCCAGCCATTATAGTGCCGTTACTGCTTCGCTTAGTGGCTTAGAGGCATGACAGTGACGGGCTGACTTAAATCCCAGTGTTGCCTTGGTCCTTTCACAAATCCTACTTGTCACAACCAAAAAATATATCAATTGGCTTAAAGTGTTTTGTGACAGTTGTTATTTTTGCCTAATTTCTCATTATGCTGCTTTAGCTCACCTCAGAGGTGGGTGGTTCTGCTGATTGCTTTGTCATTAACAGCAAATTCTCTTTAGCAGTCTCACAGTTCATTTTAGAAAAAAAAAAAATCAATAAGCCAACATTGTGTCATTAGTGTGTTGTCTCGTGTCTAATTAAAGGGATACTCTGGTAATTTTTTTAAGTATTGTTCTGTCAAATAGTTATTAATGGTTAGTTAGAACTTTATGTGTGTGAAGCATAAGTAGACCTGGTTTATGTCCGGCCACAAAGGGTTTGAATTGCAGAAGGTGCAGATGAGAGTAGAAACCTTCACAGATTGGCTAAGCTGTGCCATATTATTTGGAATGGAGAGTTGTCAGTCTACTTGGTTCCAGATGCTGACTAAGGGATGGTGAGCTGAAGAAGAGGAGACCCAGTAAGGGGAAGGCAAGTGGTGCAGAAGTAACGAGACTGACAAAGTGGTGAGCAAAAAGGTACATAGTAGATGACTGTGGAGAGCGGATGGGGTTTTTGAGTCGACTGATGATGAGCAGAGAGGGGTAATTAATGCGCACAGGAAAACCTAAATTAAGTGTCCAAAATCTGAATTGATGAATACAGAAACTTGGTAAGTCACTTGATGGATGAGCTTAACTTGAACAAACAAGGGTAAGGCAAGAGGCAGAGTCGATGAATGCAAACTTGGTGTGTCTGCTTGTCCTCAGCTCCATCTGAGCCTTTTTTCCCCTTGAACCATTGTTTCAGTGTCCAGTGAAAGCTATTTAGCAGGAAAATATATGTGCACTTAGGAAACATTCGCATTCTTAATTTCTTTTTGTACCGATTGTCTTACTAAATGTTGACTAATCCCAAACAGTTGTACGAGCTCAAAACTAATAAGGTCACAACAATCAAATGTCAATATGGAGTTGACCAAACTATAAACTGTTGAGCTCTGTTGAGATTTATGCCACTTTAATTGAATGAGGGTATTTTTAAGGACTGATTGATAAAAGGAGATCAATGAAAATAATGTTTGTCTCTGTTTACAGCGGATATGTAGTTTCACTTTGTTTTAGAAGTAAGCATAAGAAAATAGTCCAACTTCTCTCCCTACACGCTGCAGAACGGATGTGCAACGATAAAAAAAGGAATAATTTCTTTGTCAAAACACCAAATTGCCCAAAATCAAGTCTGCAATAGTTTTTTGAGGGATGTGACACATTTTACATAATATAAATGCATGTCTTTGGTGTGTGAGGGGTCTTAAAATTTATTTGTTGAGGTCTTAAAAAGGTCCTTAAAAAGTCTTAAAATGCATTTTATAAATTGTGCAGGAACCCTGTAACTCAGACCAGCTGTTCTGGAATTGAAAACTCTAGAGTTTCACTTCACAGAGTAAGTCAACTCAAAGTTCAGGATTTGTTGAACCTCGTTTCTGGAATAGGATCTGTTTATGAGGTTTACTTGTTATTCTGCAAACTGACATGTAGAAATTAAACAAATTAAAAGGTAAGTGTAAATTCCACTAAACAAAAAGTATGGTAACAGATAAGTGTGAAACTAACATAAGAAATAAGCATATGTAAAGACAATTGGTTAAACAAGTAGCTAAGTTGCAGTCTAAGTTCAAAGTGCTAAGTTACAGTAATGTCTAGACATCATTAGCATGATTTGTATCCTTGAGGGACTGAACTCATTCTTGTATTTGTGTTTTGTAGTCAGCAGATGGTCCAGACCTCAATGACACTCTGGTGGCTCTTCTGACAGTCGTCACAGATGACACTACTGATGCAGCCCTGTTCAGCCCTGAGATCATCTGTATTGTCATGGAGGATGAAATACTTGTCAGTGGTCCCACAAATCTGACTGACTCATTTCTCCTGCCCTTTGGGTACATCTATGGGCTAGACCTACAGTACCCAAAGAATCTTGAGCTTACATTCACATTTATCCAAAAAGTTGTGATGCCTCTTGAGGACAACAAACCACTGAAAGGGCGTCTCCTGACACTGAAGAATGATTTGTTCAATGAATGAATCACTCAGAATGAACTATTTGTTGAAGTGAGTATTGAGGAAGTTGTTTTTTTTCCCTTCTACCTCAGATTTAATACATTGATTGTTAATAGATAAATATCACAACATGGGTGTATTGCTCAAAGTTTATGCACTGAATAACTTGTGGGAAACGACTGTTCAATTCATGCACTATACATGTTTAATGTTCTGTTGCTTAATGCCTACCTTGATGCACTACCTGATGTTGCCAGTTGAAGTACGGCAACGTAGAAACAAGTACTTTATTTGAGTGTCTTTTTTTTGAAGTTGCAGTAAATGATAAAAATGTTTGGCTCCACATTCTAATAGTTGTCGTTGTTGAGGATGAATTATACATATAATCTAGAATTTTATCATGAATCCTTTGTGAGTTTTTATCATAAGGTGCTGGAGTCATCTCCTTTTCCGTTTGTTTTAATTTATGATAAGCACTTAGTTTTGACTGAGCTACTTTGATTCGTGCCTTTTAAAAAGCACATTGTATTGAATAAAAAAAGTTATTAAATTGTCACTGTGTTGTCACTTTCATTATAGGATTAATTTTGAGTGCATGTCCCCCAGATTATGAGTTGAGTGATACTGAAAAATTTCAGACTATTTCCAGCTTTATATGAGTTGAAAATATTGAAAGATTTGAGTGTATTTTCAGCATTATATGAGTTGAAAATATTGAAGTACTCCCTAATCATAAGTTGAGAAATATCAATATTTATAAGATAACATTGAGATAATTTAAGTCAACTGCACATGTAATTTTTATTTTATGTAAACTTAAAACATTTCAAAACATTAATAAAATAGTTTTATGTAATCTGTTACAAAATAATTTTTGAGTTCTGTGAACTTATTAGGGTTTACAGTGTAACTGTGTGCCAAATGCTTTATGGCTGTAATTTTATCTTTCATCTGTCCATTTTAAAGGTTAGTTTTAGGCAGTTCAGCTTAACAAGCACCTTGATGCCAACTGCAAGGTGCACCTTGTGAATGAATTGTTCTCATTTCACACTAGATGTGACAAATAAAAACAGATAACAACTATGTAAATGAGACTCTGTGTTGACACACACATTGGCCAAAATTAGCATTGGTTTATTTTTCTCAGCTGTGACTGAGGAAAAATGCAAAACAGATGTATTGTTGTCTACTTTACAATTCAGAAGAACATATTGTGTCCTCCAAATGAAACAAACACCTCATGCTATTTATATGCACATTTTTATTATTACTTTTCAAAAATGTATTTTAATTTCCAGATGCACAAAACTAACGAAATGGTTGCCAAAAGCAAAATGCAATAGTAAAAGTGGTATGCATACTAAAATCTGGTGAAACGATTCATACTGGTTTTGAAACCCAGTTTACCTATTAAATGCTGATTTCTGAGGTTCTGTGCCTGAAAACTATTGAGGGTAAAATGCTATTGACTGTTCTGTTTAGTTTGAGAAGTTTCTTGATGAATAAAAAGATAAATGTTTAATGGCCATAATATTTTGGCTCATTCAGTCGGTGGATAAAAGAGGCCTTGTCACCGAAATATTATTTTTGTAAAAACAGACAAAATGTGTTTAGAATTTAGAGTTTATATCGTTGCTATTGTAGTGGTATAGAAACGCCTAATTCCATGCAAATAGTTTCCAGGTGAGAAGCCCGGTTCTTAAGGTGGGCGTGGTGTATACAGGTGCTGGTCATAAAATTAGAATATCATGAAAAAGTAGATTGATTTCAGTAATTCCATTTAAAAAGTGAAACTTGTATATTATATTCATACATTACATACAAACTCATATATTTCAAATGTTTATTTCGTTTAATTTTGATGATTACAAATGACAACATATGAAAATCTCAAATTCATCATATCAGAAAATTAGAATATTACTGAAGACCAATAAAAACAAAGGATTTATAGAAATGTTGGCCAACTGAAAAGTATGAACATGAAAAGTATGAGCATGTACAGCACTCAGTATTTAGTTGGGCCTCCTTTGG
>NC_051438.1:3843791-3867716 GCF_001649575.2 Kryptolebias marmoratus
GTGAAAAAGCAACAAAACGCTGGCTGGTACGTGTTGCGTTGATATCCTGGTGGTAGGTGTTCTCCCTCCCTGCACTTTAGCTGATCTTGGTCAAATCTAATTTGGAGTGTGATCATATATAAAACGTCACGGCGCTGCGCTCCTTCTCTTCCTCGTTCTGCGAGTGTGTGTGCATGTTTGTGGATCGGCAGGTAAGAAATTAATACTCATTTAAGCTTCAGTTTGTTATAGTTTTATTTAAAATGGTGACTGATTATTTTTCATAGGCTCCCCACAGTTGGACCATTGCTGCTCTGTTCTGCCCTGCGTTCGTCTCCCTGATTTCTGTACCATCGTTTTAAAGTTGGACTGCGACGGTGTTATCCGCTCTTATTGAAGCGGTGTTTTGGGTGTGGCATCAACGCGCCTGGTTCACCTCCCGCTGCGGCGTGGCAGGAGGGCCACGCCTGGTCCTGATGTTTTAAAGCGTTTTGTCTATTGTTAATTTTGATTTCTGTACTTATTTCGTTTACAGCCCTTTTGTTCTTTATTTAGTCGGGCTGATATTGTTATATTGGTTAATTGTTTGTTTGCAGTTGCTGAGGTACGGTGACGGTGTTGGTGTGGTGACGGCGTCTCCCTCTTCTGCGTGCTGTGATCCTTGAGTGTGGGGTTGTCTCACTCGTTTGGTGTTAAAGGTTTTTATTTTTTGGGGGGTTTGCTGTGTTTGGTAGATGTCGTCCCCCTATCCCCCCTCTGGCCGGTAACCTCAGCTACTGCAGCTTTTCTATTTTTCTTTTATTCCTGTTTGTTTTTAGTCTTAAACTGATTTTAAAAAGAACATTTTAACGAATTTTAATAAATGGATTTTGCAAACTTTAAACTGTCTCAGATGTTCTAATCCTCGCATGACTGAACCTGTGTGCCTTAAACCAAAGGTAATATTCTCTGGGCGAAATTCCCAGGGTGGCGTTGTTGAGCAACCAATTAAAACTCCACAAAATCTGAGTTCCATCTAGGGTTGCCACATTTTTGGTGTTGTTGGAAGGATCATGCTTTTTATGAACATCTGAGACGAGTATTTGTTTGTTGTTTTTTAATATTTGTGTTTGTTTTTTTTATTTTCGGTGCAGATTGGCCGATCCAGAGACAGAGCAGCAGTGGTTCATGCTGAGCTTCAAAGTGGTGGGTGAGGTGTTAATAGTTTAACCTTAAGTTTTTTTTTGTTTTGTTTTTTTCTTTGGCACTGCAGCACTCGCAAGAATCAGCATAAGCTTGTGATAATTATGGAAGAAGAAATTCAGGAACTTAGAAAGCTGGTAGCAAGCTTAAGAGCTGACAATGAGCAGTTGCAACAAGGGCAGGCTAGCTTAAGTGCTCAGCCGTCCACTTCTTCAGCATTACCTAATGCCCCTCCTACACCTAGTCTCCCTGTAGCAGAGAGACTGATTTTTGTGCCTAGAGATAGGAAATGTCCCATCTTTAGGGGAAGGACAGGCATAGGATTGAGTGAGTGGATGGAGGAAGCGAAAGTGTGTATGAGAGCGCGACATCTATCTGTGGCTGACCAAGCATTTTTCCTGTTCGATCACTTGGACGGAGAGGCTAGAGATGAAATAAAGTATCGCTCTAGTGCAGAGAGAGAGGACCCTGCTAGAATATTTGCAATCCTACAGGAATTGTATGGTTGCTCTGAGTCATATGTTGCTCTGCAAGAAGCCTTCTTTTCCAGAAGACAACAAGAGGGAGAGAGTCTTCAGGAGTTCTCCCTCGCATTATTGGGCCTTATGGAGAAGGTAAAGCAACGCGCACCTGCTGGTATGTTGAATTCGGAGACGTTGCTAAGAGATCAGTTTGTTGAACAGGTGTTGGATGGTTCCCTGCGTCGTGAGCTGAAGCAGCTGGTACACGGGAGGCCAGACAGCACTTTGCTTGATGTAAGGACTGCAGCAATCCAGTGGGAGCGCGAAGGGGTACCTTATCCTGTGAGAAGCCGTAGCCAGTCGGTTCCTTTAGTTTATGGTGTCCAGTATGGGGTTCATGGTGGTCCTCAGGTAGCTTCTTTGACATCAGCAACAGAAATGAGTCAGATAAGAAAAATGCTAAAGCATCAGCAAAAGCAGCTTCAGCAGCTTAGCGAGAGCATTTCTCAGTTGCAGAATTTCCGTCGTCCTAACCGTCCACCCGTCACTGGTCCGGTTATCTGTAGGCGGTGTAATCAGCCTGGTCATTTTGCACGAGAGTGTGATGGGGTGCGTGTCCCCCGTCGAACCCAGGTTCAGTCAGATTTAGCTACTCAGTCCCATTCTGCTTCAGCGGCGGAAAACTAGTTCCCACCGAACTGCAGAGCCACAGTTTGGGTGGGGGTGCTACTGGCTCACAAGCTGCTATTGGAGGGTTGGGTGCTTCTAAATTGATCTCAGCTTGTCCTCATGCAGATGTAATCATGGGTGGTGTAACAGTCACGTGCTTAGTTGATACTGGTTCGATGGTGTCCACGGTCTTGGAAAGCTTTTTTCGCCAGCATATGGAGTCTTGGGGTTTAGAGCGCCTCCAGTCGTGTCATTGGTTGGAGCTTAGAGCTGCCAATGGTCTTAAGATTCCTTATGTTGGCTATTTAGAGCTTGATGTACAACTTTGTGGCAAATTGATTTCCAACTGTGGTGTTTTGGTGGTGCAGGATCTTTGTGGTGAGCTCCCAGCTAGGGTCCCAGGTGTTTTGGGGATGAATGTGATCAGGAAGTGTTATCAGGAACTGTTTGGGCTGCATGGTGTAGCTTGGTCATCGGTGTCTGGTGTTTCTGAGGCCCCTCAGTCAGTCCTGCAGGCACTGCAGCAGTGTCAGTCTGCCTACTTACAAGAGCCTCATAGCTCTGGAAGGGTTAAGGTCAGGGGTAAAAAGGGTTGTCGGATTCCTGGTGGAGTCATGAAAATTGTGGCTGCCACATGTTCTGATGGGTACTCGGGCGCTACCGCTCTTTTTGAACCTTTACAGTCTGGATTGCCTTCTGGTTTGCTTGCTTCCCCTGCCTTGGTTCTAGTAATTAGGGGTACAGCTTATGTGCCCATTATTAACGTTGGTTTGACTGAGGTGGTGTTATACCCCCGCACTGTTGTTGGAACACAAAATGTTGTTAATGTGGTGAGTCTCCCTGCAGGAATTACTGAAGTCCCAGCAAAAGTAGCCACGATGGGGTGCCAGACGGCTTCAGCTAGTGTGCAACAGCAGGTGAAAGACTTGGATTTGTCTTCCTTGTCTGTGGAAGAACAAGGTCGGGTGAGATCATTGCTCCAGCAGTACATGACAGTTTTCTCATCTCATGATGGTGACCTGGGCTGTACTAGTTTGATAGCGCATGACAGTCCTTTGGTTGACGATGTCCCAGTTAAACAACGCTATAGGCGAATTCCCCCTTCTGATTATGAGGTGGTGAAGGATCACATCAACCAATTACTTGCTTCACAGATCATTAGAGAGAGTAGCAGCCCGTATGCCTCTCCCATAGTGTTAGTGAGAAAGAAAGATGGAAGTATTCGACATTTCTGTTTAAATCACAAAGCTCTTGTAAAAGTGACCATCTTTTACATCTCCACAGAGCACCTTTTGGTCCAGAATGGCACAGTTTTTATTTGTTGTTGTTCTTATTCTTTCAGCTGTTCCCTTCTTCAGGGGTTGCCACAGCAGACAACTGTTTTACACCGGATGCCCCTCCTGCTGCACCCTGGGATCGAACCTGCAACCTCAGGATTACAAGACCATAGCACTTACCACCGAACTGCTGCAGTAGTTTTTAATTTATTATTTGACAAAGGAGAATGCAGTAATTATCAATGAAACGCATCACTTATTGATATAAGCCTGTAAGCAAAGAAACACCTTGCAACTCGTGTTTTCCCTGAGCAGCCTTTTGCTCTGCAGCAGGCTGTATTTTTTAAGTTTACCACCTCTGGCAGATGTGCATTAGCCTTCCTGTGGACTGAGACATGAGTCACTGCCTTTACTGGACGCTGTTTCCCTTGAACTGAAATATCTTCGTCATCTTCTTGCTCTGAAATATCAGAGTTAACATTGTCTTGCTGAGCCAAGAATGTCATGGCCACTTCCATATGAAATTCAAGGAACTGCATGATGTTCTTCTTTGGTGTGCCACATACAGTGAGGTCTTTGCTGTACAATAGCCAGCTGTTGGCTGAAGCCAGATCCCTAAAGTGCATAAGCATCCGCAGTGTCCATTTCTTTGTACGGCCACTCATGAGATAGTAACTCATCATTCTATCGACAAGGTCAACTCCACCCATCTTGGAGTTGTATTCACGAATGATGCTTGGTCGCAAGATGGTCACATATTGTTTCAATTTTTTGTCCCATCGCAGGCAGGTGTCTTCTGGCTCTCTTTCATGAACAGTAGACATTATCAATACTGGTTTCTTGTCATACCAGTTCATCACAGAAAGTTTTTCATCCTCAGTGGTAGCTTGTGCTGAGGTACCTCTTCTGTTCTTTTTCATTGTTTTGTCAGTTGGTAGCTTCTGCAATGCTGAAGCGACCCAATTTTTCATAACTGTACCAGTTACATACATCTGCTTCTTCATCATGTGTTCCCCACCATGGATGGATGTGAGGATTGATCACAGTAAATATTTGTGTTAGGATGCAGAGTCTGAGACAGATGATCTGTCACTAAGCATCCCAAACTGAGATCTTCTGGTTCTTCACCTGGCTCAATGAGTGCATCTGCACCTTGATAAATCTCAAAGTCCAGCACAATGTCATCTGCTGTTGCACAACGTTTTTTATGCCAACTGGGTTTGATTTCAATGGCAGACATTGTCGAAATGGACAAGCTCCTTGGAATAGTATAATCTGCTCATCAATGGAAACAAAGTCTGGTCAAGCCTGAGACTTGCAGTCTTTCAAAATGTGGATCAGAAAAGGCCTCACCTTGCAGAATTTATCACACTTCAGGTTTCCCCCAGAAAAGAGGCTAAGCCCAGTGGTAGGTGGCCATTTGCCAGCCAAGCGCCGGCCGACTGTGATTTAGTAAAAAAAAAGATTAAAGTTGACAGGAAAGTTAAAAATATGGCTATTTATTATGTGCTATATAAAGATATTTGTGCAAAATATTTTCACAATTACAGTTTTAAAAAAAAAACACTTTTGAAATACTTTTTTAAACAAAAATACAATTAAAATAAATAATAATTCATTGCACCTAATTTGAATTCTAATTTAAGTCACATTTACAAATAAATCAAATTACAATAAAGGAAAAAGTGCAAACAAAGCACCAACACACGTCTCACATCAAGGCCAATGAATAACAAGAGAGAATTCTGAAAAATAGACAGATACTGTACTGTACTGTGCTTTTTGTGGCACAGGCTGCATGTTGGATCACTACATGTAACAACAAAACAAAGCATATCTAATGCTGAATTTAATAGCATCATTTTACTTGTAAACAAGGATAAATTAGCATGCGTCATATTAATATTTTGACTAAGTACAAAACACGCTTACCATATTCGGTCTTGTAAAGCCAGCCGCTGAATTTCGGCTCAACTAACCATTTTTGATTTAACCCGCTTGTTCGATGTTTATTGCTGCAGCACCGATGATGGGCTAACTCCAGCGGAAGCTGAAGGTGACTTGGCCTCAGGGCTCATTAGAGTCCCGCAGGGCTCCGTGAACGACACGGACCTGAGCGCGGTGGAGGCATTTATAGTTGGCGCTTATGTCGGTGCAGTATTCGCCAAAAAGATGGGGCAATATGCTATGTAACCGGTGGAAATATGGTTAAAAAAAGAGAGAGCAGTTTTTCTGGCTGTGATACAGAGAGGATGTTTAAACTTAAAGCACTCAGTTTGACTTTCATTGATTTATTTGCTTTAGTTGTGATTCGCCCATCATAGGGCTAATATTTCTTCCCTCTGTGGTCTGTAAACACTCTTTTTATTGGCTGCAGCAATAATCTCCTTCTGTGAGTTTTGAACCGTTTGATTATCCTTTTGATCTCTCATAGAGGGAACATACAAATGCTAATACAGGCGAACTAGCTCCACTAGAGCACCAAAATCGTCCATTTTGAACAGAGCGCGGCACGCGTGGTCCACCCGCGATGTTACAAGAATTGGGAGGTGAACGACCACACAACGCAACATCGCGTGGAACCTTCGCGCAGGGGCAGGGACAGCGCGATTGCGTCACTGTTGGCACGCGCAACGTGATCAACGCTTCAAGTTCATGCGGGTAGTAAAAAAAAGTGTATATAAAATGACGTATATTATAATAAACAAGCAGAGCTTAGCCTGGCAGCGGGGTAGGGGATGCCTGGCGGCTCGCCAGGCTTATAATACACTGGGGGAAACTCTGCTCTTTTTCAGATCTTCTGGAACATCCTCATCAATGAGTACTTTGAGTGATCACCTCAAGTTTGAAAAATCTATCATCAATCTCAAGGTTGTGGACCAGTATATCATGATTGCAAGATACGGTACACAAGACATCAAAATACAGGCACCAAAAAGATGATAAATTTTGACAGTTGATGTGTTGAGCTGGTCCCCACTTCTAGCCAGGGATATAGCATTAGAGCAATCTGCAATCATTTTCATAAAATCTTTATCAATATACTGTTCTATGTAGTCAAGTGGGGTCCAGTCTTCTCTGTCTTCCACAGTTTCCTCCTTATGCTCAAACTGGGCTTGATTTGGTGTTAGCGGAAAAGCCCTCCATCGCATCCCACGCCCTTTCTTGGACTGGTCTGGACTACTTGGTCCTGGTGTTGTCTTGTCAAGGAGATTGCTTGGGACATCAGCCTCATCTTGCAGGGTCTGAGAGCGATGTCTGGGAGTGCGTGATCTGGCAATGTCACGATCTTAACCATATCTGTCTATTCATCACAGAGACGTTTACATCCTCTGATAGGCTTAGAGGGTTGTGGAATGGGATCTTTACACCCACTACTGTCTTCCTCACTGCTGCTTGGTTCCGGTTGTTAGGGTTGATAGTCAGTATCCTCTACGGGATCATCAACGTCTGACAAATTTTCCATCTCTGTTTTCTCTATCATTTAACCCCAGTAATTCCATTACTTCTGACAGAGAATAACGCTCTGTGAAAAAAAAAAAAAATCATAAGTAAAATGAAATAATGAAAAAATCTATGTACATTTATTTCTAAAACATGTTATGCCTGCTTGCACTGTAGTAAACTATTGTTTTCTACCAAACTTAATAGAAAATGTAATTTTTATCTTACATTTTGTTGCCAGCAGTTATGATAATATGTAAATATTTTTAACAAAACATACTCCATATGTCCACATTTGTGGACATTTTCAGCAAAGCTACCATAGCTAAGTCCCTATGTCTACATACCTGTACATCATGTTTAGCAGCATGGCAAATCATTATATTTATTAACTTTTGTAAAATTCAACTTCCTTAACAAACAATGAACACCTAAAAAATATCTAAACAAGAATCAGCCATGGAATGTGATTGAATTTTTTACCTGAGCGAATTTTGGATTGTGAGTTGCCATCTGAACTTCTGGGTGTGTTGGCAGTCATCTTGAATCTAACCTGTAATGTGTTATACTCTTCTGCCACCACTAATTGGCAGTATATAGTCCTCATGTGTGGAAACCAGGCCTTTGTAGAGCAAGATTTAGATTGTGGTCTATACAGCCCAAAATGTGATGTCCACATATGTGGAGACAGGGTCCTAGTAAAATGTCCGGAGAATGATCTGTGTGGAGACTCTGATGACAGTATTTGTGCTTGTCAAGCAGTATTTGTGTCTGATGTCTGAGATGGAGGGAAGCAGCATATTTGTGCATATGGTTCTTTGATTACCCGCTCCATGAATTTTGGTGGACCACCTTCTCTTGGTCAGTTTTCTGCAGCAGCATCATCTTTCCATTTTCTATTAACAGATTTAATGGAGCTCCACGGGATTTTCAGGGTTTGTGATATTTTTTATAACGCAACCCTTTTTTGTACTTCTCTACAGCTGTCTCTGACCTATGTAGAGAGTTCCTTCGGCTTCATGCAGTCTCTTGTTTGGTGGTAGCCCTTACTACTTAGAGGTGTTGGACTGCAGTTGATTCTGGGGGCTGTCAGAACAGATGGCTTTATATTGAAAACATCTGACAGTTATTTAGCCTTTGAAGGTAATGGTTGAGGCTTCAAAGCAGTAAGGTGACTACATATGCATGCATCATCTTTTAGTTTTTTTTTTATTTATTATTTAAAAAAAAAGATTTCCAGCCATTTAACTTTATAAATTTATTGTCAGGATCGCAGGACACGGGAAAGAACCCTGAGTGCAGACTCATAGTAAAATAAACTAATTTAATAACTAAAGAAAAATAATTAAACAAAAGCTGACGGGGCAGCAAACAAAAACAGAACAAAAACCAATAAGCACGGTGGGACAAGACATCAGGGAACCAAGGCACGGAGACAGCTACAACCAACAAAGGACAAACAATGAACCAGCAGATAGTGAGAGAAGTGACCGGGTTTTTGAATACTGAGGGTGACGAGGTAAGTAGAAACAGGTGAGTGGAGATAATTACGGACAGGTGGAGATGGGCGTGGCAAGGAGGGCAAAAGAGTGACGGGGGGAGGAGTGAATACTGAGCAGGAACACAAACAGGAAAAAACCAAACTGAAAACAACCACAAGAATAAATAAAGGAAACAAAACCGAAAACACAAAAATCCAAATCCTCATATTTATAGTGTTTTAAGAGAGGCTGAGGTAGCTGCTGATCAGTGCTGAGATCTTGTCATCCTGAAACTGCAGGTTTGAGCCCATGTTGCATCAGGAAAGGCGTCTGGCATTAAACAATTGACAAATTGCTCAATCAAGTTCACTTGCTGTGGCAACCCTTGCAGAAGGTAGCAGTCAAAAGAAAAATAATATCAATATGGAGTATTTTTACAAGCTGTTTTTAATCTAAATTAAAATTCTAACTAGAAAAAGAGCTTTGTCTGTGAAAATGCAGCCTAAGTGCTCAAAGGATGCTGAAATTTGTAGAAGTTGTTAAAACTGTTGGTAAAGTTAAGACAAGCTGAACACAGACTAAGATGAGCAAAATGCAAACTAAAATGAGTAAGCAAGCTAAACACAGCAAAACAGTAGCTAGATGCTAAAACCAGCAGCACAGTAAAAGTAGTTAAACTGTTGGCAAATGTAAACTTAGCAAAACAAATGCTAAAATGAGCAAAACAGCAACCAAATATGGCAAAATTGCAGGTACAAATTACAAATAGCAGAATGGCAACTAAAAATAGCAAAAGCTAGCTAAAGAAGAAAAGTAGCATAAAAAGACAAAAAATAGATAGACAAAAATATTGTTCAAAAAGAACAATGTTTTTTTAATGAAGAGGTCTTTCTCTATTTTTATGGGGAATTATGTTTTAAATAAAGGGAAACATTTTGAAAACCATAAAAGTTACAGAAACTAAAAGACATAGTACACTATTCTAGATCGAGCTGAATAATTGGTAAAATAGCACAAAGTATGCTGAAGTAGTTTGATTGCCAAAAACGTATGGAAGAAACCAGGGGTGGAAATTAAAAATTTTGACAAAATTTTTTACCAGCCACTGAAATATTTTACCAGCCATTATTTTTTGTTGTGACAAAAAGTTATTTCATATGATGATGATGATGGAGGTGGGTGGAAGCAGTTGTGCTGCCCTACAAGATGAACAACACCTCTTTCTGGACATATCATGGAAATAACTAGATTTTTCCCTTTTTTATTTTTTAATTTTAAACCATTAAAAGATGCATATCTGTACATACAAAAATCAGACAAGTAAAATTTATTTCTGTGGAGTGTTTTTGAAGTTTTTTTTTTCTTTGTGCTTTTGTAAGTTTTTGTATGTAAGTTGTAATGTTTTTCAGACACTTGCTGCTTCATAGATATATTTGTGCGACTGCTTATATTTAACAGGTAGGGTATTCTGATAAAGGAAGTGATTTTTGTGGTTTTAGAAAGGTTTTCGTTGTGGATATAAATTTTTCCAATGCTATGCTAACTCCTAAGCTTACACTTCAGTATCCGATGATATTTAACATTAACACAAACCACTATAGTTTTTGGTTTGTAAACATGACGGTAGCAGTTTTTGACGGGTAGCACCGACCGTTAGACATAGCTGTTTGGCTGTGCTACGGTAGGAAAATCTGATGAGGAAGCACAGATTGTCAGAACACCAGCCGTAGGCGCAAATGCACACTGACCGACGTCATAACGTCATTGATTTAGTTAAAAAAAAACGTTGTTTAACTTTCGGTTCTTCCCTCGACTACTCTTGAAAAACATTTTTGTTGTCTGCCACCCGCTTAACTCCCGAAATGTTCCGCCCAATTGCTAATAATACTCCTCAAATTGTTTCTTCTTCTTCTTCTTGATTTTTATTGGTGGTTGGTAAACACTTGAAGGAATCAATACCGCCACCAACTGGTAAAGAGTGTCTGCTAAACTTTTCTCCTTTTTGCATTTAGCAGCAACTCGAGCACATTACTGCCCCCTATATGTAAAGAGGACAAATAACACCTTTTCTGTTCAAATTGCCAACCTGCCACAGCGGGGTATGTGTTGATCAAATTCACTTCAAATATTTACCCGCATTTGGCCAGTGGCGGGTGCTAATTTCCACCCCTGGAAGAAACTATAAACATTAAAGCAATAATGTGAATGTTGACTCAGACAAAGTAGAAAGCAAACTGGGAGTGATGAATATTTTTGCAAAGCTGTGAATCAACAAATTACAAACTAACACACAGTATTCCTCCCACTGGACTTTAACTTAACAACAATGCCAGTTTTAAATATGACCTATGCAGGACTCAGTTTGTACTTTGCCAGTTTGTCTGTGAAATGAACAGCACCTCTGGGAAATAATCAACCAGTTTCACAGATTCCGGTACAGATTCAGTCATGTACTTTTTGCTTTTGTATATTTTATCTCAAACGCTGCTGAGGCAGTTTGAATGGAGGAGCTGTGCCTGAGATTATTAGAGTACTTTGCCACCCAGCAGCATGATTCATCTATGTATCTGACGTTCTGTAGTCGATTTGATGAGCCAGTGAAAGGAAGCTGCTCTCAGTGAATAGCAGCTGTGCCTGCACCCCTCGCATGAACCTTATAAATGAGTGCAAAAGAAAAAAGGAAGAAATCACTGAACTTATCAGATGAGTCATAGTCGCTTTTTACTGATCAGATCGGGAAGTTACAAAAATGTGTTTGTGTGTGTTTGCGTGCAAGTATTTGGCTGCCAATTAACTGTGGAGAAGTCATTTAGAGCAAAACTTTCTTTATGGCAAAATGAAATGAGAACTCCAGACACTGGTAGCAGCAGAGCTCAGTTAGAAGATGGCTGACAGCTGAGATGTTTAACGGAGATGAAAAGAAGATTAGATAAAGGAGGGGTGCATAAAAGATGGACTGAAAGGCAAAGTAATAAAACAAAGACAAAAGAAGTGAGACTACAGGCTGATTGGCACAGAGAAAGTTGATAAAAAATATTTGTTGTTGACATTGTGCGTCTAATTATTCTGAGTGTTGGAAAGTGGAGGTGGCGAAGAAAACAGATTACCCCCCTTAACTGTGAAGGAAAATAGACTAAATATGAGGAACATTTTATTCATTATTGAAGGAGTGATGAGGATTTTGCCCATGTGTGTGTGTGTTTCTGTTCTGCTGGCAAAATACCTTGTGAATCACTCAACAGATTTTAATGAAACTTTGCAAAGGTAATCATTGGATGAACATCTACAAGTTTTGGAGCTTTTGGAGTCAACCTGTTTCAAGATGGCCACCACAGCAAACCGGGCTTAATAAACATAAAAATAGCTATAACTCAACCAACTTTACAGCTACTGAGCGGAAATCTGGTGTGGTAGTAGTTGAGCATCATCTCTCATGTGCAATATATTTGCTTAAACCCTTGGCATTAACTGTTGGAGTCAAAGCTATTTGTCTGTTAGCAAAATATCTCATGATCCACAGCAGGAGATATGCATTCCTTTAAGGAATGCTCAGCCTTTAATTATAAACTGAATAAACTTCTTCCTCTTGTTCCTTTTGTATATTTAACCCATGGAGCCCTTTTCTCACATAACTCTTTGGATTGTTAGCAGTGAATGGTTTGTTCTGTGTGAGAATCAAGGTATTCTGCACTTCTTTGATAAGTAATGCCCAGCCAAACAATCTGACAACAGACAGAAGAACGGCAATAGAAACACTAAGTCAGTTTTCTCTAAATATTTCTTAGGTACAGAACGAATTTGTAGTTTTTGCCCATGTATGTGCTTGTAACATTAGCAAACTATTTCATCAACCACTGGGCAAATTTTATTGAAACTCCCAGAAAGTAATCATTGAATATACATTTACAATTGATTAACTTTTAGAACCAATCCCATTCAAGATAGCCACCACAACTAAGTTAAATCAGAAAAACCAATAATTGCCACAACTCAGACAATTTTACAGATACTGAGAAACAATTTGGTGTGATTGTAGCTAAGAGTGATTCACAACACATACTCCGAGGTCTAACTGTTCACATGGAATCTGTTTTTTAAAACTCTGCCATTAACCATTGGAGTCAACTGTGCCTTTTTGTTAGCAAAATATTTCATAAACCACTAGAAATATTTTAAAGAAACTCTCAGAAAGCAATTGTTGGGTGCACATCAATGAATTATTATCTTCTGGTGTCAACCCAACTCAAGATGGCCACCAAAGCCAACTGACCTAACATCTTGTGCGATCATAAAATATTGCACAAGCTCACACATAACACCATTTGCAGTACAAAGTTTGATCAAAACAGCAATAATTCTGTCTCTTCTCAGCATTAGTCTACAAGTTTGGCATGAAAGGTGGTGGACGATAATTCCTTTAAGGAGTGCACGGCTTTTCACCCAGCTAATGTTTGTTGTTGTGGGGGTGTATACAGAACAAGTTAAAACATTTTTCCAGAACAGAAGTCATTCAGATGCTCAGAGAAGTAGTAATAGACTTTCACCCCACACAGGGCAGAAACAGACTACACAGAAAAATGTTTTAAATCCTGACAGTCAAAGAGGAAGAAAATAAAACACCCTGCTCATTCTTATGCACAATCTTTTGTCTTTCTCTGAAGCAATAATGTCTGACAGATGGGACACGAAATTATAAATCTGCTCAGAGGAACATTTTTATTCTTCATAATGATGTATATTTCATACACACATACACACTCTGCAGGAAAAAAGAAAAAAACAGGCTCTTTACTTTTACCAAAGCCGTATTTTGGAGCTTCCACTCAGTGACTGTTAGATATATGAAAGCACTTTTTTTGCCATATAATTTGGATTTGTTATCACAGTCTATTACATGAATGCCTTCCTGCCTGTGATGCATGCTCAGAAGGGAGCAGGGGTGAGAAACTGAGAAAAAAGGTAGAGTGACACAGAGGGAGAGAGGTGAAAATGGGAAAGAATAGGCTTCATGTCCTTAAGGCAAGGCTATTTAATATTTAAGTCAGTGTATAACCTTTCATAGCGTGGGTCTTTAGAGAGAAATTAATCTTGCATGAAGGGTGATTTCTGTGACAAATTACGAGGCTCCACAGAATGACCGTAGCTAACACACTGTTCATCTTTTGAGATTTGTTAAAAGAATATTTAGAGAGGTCTGTGTGTTAGAATGCCAGCTCCACATTTTCACTAGACTGTTGTTTTACCACACTAAACCATCCCCTGGAATATTGCCCCTGAACCTGACCACCAGCAGAAACTGTCTCCTGAGAATATTCAGACCAAAAAAGCAGGGATTCCAGAAAAAAGATGGATTAGAAATCAGATGAGGGTCGAAGGCCACACACTACCCAATAATTTATTTAAAATGTTTAACTCATTGTGTGGAGAGTAAGTTTTATGAGGCTCACCAAGTTTTAATTTGAGGTTAGTGCCATAGATGATAATGATTTATACAGAAAATCAAAACAGCTGCACTATCCATTCCAGAGTTGTTTGCAAACATGACCTACCCTTCTCAAACTTACAAGAAGCCAATTTTGGTGACTTTTACAAGAGCACAACAGTTGCAGTTGTGTTTTGATAGTAATACATATTACAGACCAAGCATTACCAGGTAAGTACTTGGTACATACACTGTAAGTACTGGGTAACAAGTCTCTTCGTAACATAATCTGGTATTTAGCCGGGATAAAACCATTACTTACAAGGTATGTATCTGGCACAAGCACAATGTGACTGCATCAGTAGTTTCTACACACAGGTATTGAGTATAAAAAATAAATGGTAAATGGCCTGCACTTGTATAGGGCTTTATCTAGTCCAAGGACCCCAAAGCGCTTCACACTACATTCAGTCATTCACACATTCATCCACACATTCACACATTGATGGTGGTGAGCTTCACTGCAGCCGCAGCTGCTCTGGGGCAGACTGACAGAAGTGAGGCTGCCGTTACACTGGTGCCATCTGAAAACCTCATCTGTAGGTACATTTGTATATTGCAGAAATCACGTAAAATGGTGTACTAACTTTTTAAAATACTGTTTAAACTCTCATTGGTAGGGACACCAGATTGAATTTAATTGACCAGTAACTGATTAAATCAAACCTTTTGGGAAATCATTATTTAGAGAACCTTTATTTATTTACTTTTATTATTTATCAGAGCTCAACAACTGAAGGCTCAATCTGTTCACTAAACTGAGCTTTTATTATACCCTTTATAGTAAAATAAACCATACTTGCCTTCTTAGAATTTTATTTCAAAATTAAAAATAAATCAAAATAACATTAACACTAAGAATTTAGGAACAATATTCAGAGTTTTATCATCAAGTAGTTACTCTAAATAAGGTTTACATAATATTCAGACAGTTATAGTCACTTCATGATAATTTAACAAGAATGATGCTCTGTAATCAAGAATTAACATTTATGATCTGACAGAAGAATGATTATAAATGATCTAAAATATGAGACTCTTTTGAACAATGTGTTCGAAATCAAAATTTAGGTTTGAGGGTTTACACTTGCAAGAATTTGATATATTGAGTATATTTGATAAGTATTCTATACGCTGAAATTCTTGCAGTTACAAATGGTTCTAGTTAATGTTCACCTTTTAGCTTTTCTACTGCTGGACTTTACAAAACAATACAAAAAAACCCAAAACAACATAAAAAAAAGAACAACCCCNCAATGCTTTAAAACTCCTGAAGTCCTCACAACCGAAGCCTTTGTAACTTCAGGCCATGGGAGGATTAAACACTGAAGTCAAACAAAACAGAAAGAGAAAAAGAGAAAGAGCAGGAACCAGGTAAGGCTGGGTAGACAACTAGACAGAGATTAACTAAAGGTGGTAAGAAACCCTTCTTCTGCAGGAGTTCAGTTACATGGTCTTGCTTTCAAAAAAACGAAAGAAACAAATACACAGCGTGTCAAAAGTAATAATGAAGACTGTGACTGCCAAATGTTCTTTTAACTTAGCTTACAGACCATCCCTTTCTTGTCAGCTGGTTTGAAGTACTAGGATACTTCAGATCAAGACTGCATTTGAAAACAACTTGGCTCATTAAGACACTGTCACTTGGTAACAGCTTTAGTAAATAAAAGGGCACATTAAAATAGCTATGATCAGATTTTATTCAAATATAATAAGAAATAAACTGTTTATAACATTACAATGTATTATATTTTATAATACATTTTATATCATTCTATTGTGTGTATTTATACATTTCAAATCATCACATTATAAGCAAATTCTCATTATAAATGTCTAGAATAAAGCTGTGCTACCTCTGTAAGACAAAGAATGTTACTCTCAAGAAACTCACCTTGCCGAAAACAAACCGACCTGTACCCGAGACTCACTGTGCTCCTTTTTGCCGTTGCAGATCCTCCTGGGTGTTCTTCCTCTGTAAATAATCCACCTGTAAATAAAAACACTTACCTTTTACGCTGTCTCCGTGTCTGGTTCTCTGTGCCGCTCCTACGACAAAAACTCTGGTTCATGTCATTTTATACATGTATTTATCTAATAAGAAATCTGTCAAATGGTTTAACAAACTATTCATTTTTTGTCTTACAGAAGACTGTACTTCTGTGTCACAGAACTTTGAACAGAATGAAATGATCCTGTCTGTACAGTGTCTGGTCATGTTATCAAAAAAAAAGTTTGATACAAGTTTGATCAAACAAAAGTTTGATAACAAATTGAAGAGGAAAACCTTGGTGGGTGATCTGGAGCTCAGTTTATCTTGAGTTGTCAATCCATTTTGTCCTTCTCCAGTGACGTTTCACCTTTTTCTTCATTTTTTATTTTGTTAACCTAAGTAAAAGAACATTTTTGCTTAAAGTTGATGTGACATGAGCGGTGTCTGAAACTGAAATTGTAAAATACTTTAACCAGCAACGCCACCCAGGGGTATAGCCCCAGGACTATCAAACTTCCCAATCTTTACAAAAAGGCCCCCAGGTCAGGGCAATAAAGAAAGGTGGATCATTAATCTGAAAATTAATTATTTACTCAAAAGTTAAAAAGTGGACCAAGGAAAAAAAACAAAACAGAATCTGGACATAAACAACAGATCACAAACTGCACCAGCTACACAACTTATCTATTGCCCCTTCAGCAGTCAATGGATATATTCAAACCCAATTAATAACTAAACGAAAAAAAATGTTAATGCAAAATAAATAAAACACTGCAAACCAACAGTAAGCAAAAACAAACACACAAAATATGCAGGCAAATGACAAACTAAATCTGCATGCAAAGAAAAAAAACAGCGTCAGCAAATAAGCATGCAGCAAAATTACAAAAAGACTCACCATGAGCAGGTTGAGCCCTTACCTAAATAAAATAAAATTATTATTTGGGTAGATTACAATCCAGTTGAAAACTGCATAAAGCAGCAGAACTGGGATAAAACAATGGCCCCTTCAGCAGGAGGTGGCGGCGGCCTCAACGTAACTGCGCACACCTTGTGCTACGCACCTGAATGCAGCAGCAGGAGGAGGAGAGGAGGAGCCGCAGAAGATTTACGGCCCAGTCCCGCAACAACCCAGGATCTAAAGGCAAAACTTAATGTCAGCCATGGCACAAAGCCCAAAACAAGCTGGACAATGAAATCACTTACCCTGGTGAAAACCCCGGACCCACAACGCATACCCGACCACATGCACTCCAGAGAGCAGGAGGGAGCCCACACAACCAGGCATGATTACAATAACCAGTCAAAAAGTCAGAAAAAGGGGAACCACAAAACTAACCTGGATACGATGATGGCAAGCACAGCATTTGGAAAAGCCCCCTCCCCAAACAAATTATTACAGGAGCGCACAGCACACTGTCACCACAAAGCCCTGTAAAAATGGCACACTCCTGACTTTAAAGGCTACGTTGGTGCCACCCATCACTCACCTTAAAGGTGAATCTGCACCAACCTGCCACATTGTTTTTGTAAGTTCAACAGACAAGATAAAGTAAAGAGAAACTTAACAAAATTGAGAAATAGCTTTTTGTACTTTAAAAGAGAGAAGTCCTGTAAAGAATAACTCTGACTCCTGCTGGATCAGCTAACCTACCAAACCATTCCCTCATCCCAGATTGTCTTGCCGAAACACTGAAAACGGTCTCCAGTAAGTCCTGGCTGAAGACCTTCCTCCTCTTGTGATCTGCCCAGGTCTGATCAGCCTTAAGTGGGTCATCCACAAAGATGGAGTTTAAACCAGCCTTTTGATCCAGTAAGAGGCCTGATTGTGGTGATGATGAGGAAAGAATGATTTGGTTTTGGTTATTTGGTTAGGAACCTTTAGGTTGATGCAAGTTGCTCAATCTTCATTTCCACTCTGATACTTCCTGAATCATCTGATAATCTGGAAGAATTCTTAACATCCTTCTAAACTGAATACCTAAGTGAACTATTTATAAAAAATATTCTAAATTGTCTAAATTCTTTTCCCGTATAATTCTAAACATAAATTTTAAACACCTTGTTTAAAAGGCAAATTTGGTCCCTTCTTTCTGGCATAAATACTATGACGAAGAATTCCCTCTAATGATCAAATCCAGTCTTTATCTGTTGAGGTCTGATAAATAATAAAGGGTGACTAAATCAAGTAATCTAATGGTTAAGTCCCTGTAAGGAACAACCAACCTGTTGTTGACTGGAAAAGCCTATTTGGTAGTCTTTTAAACTGAGCTGATGTGTTGTAAAGTGAAAAAAAGTCTCCCCGTTCTTCATTCCTCATCTTTTTTGTAGAATAATGATATATTATTAAATTACTAATCCAATTAAATTCCAAATTGTAAGGCAACAAAATAGAAATAAAACCCAGAGGATGAATATTTGTCAACCTCCTGTAAAGAAACAAAAGCACAGTTGTGAGTTGAAGGAACTTTCATGACATGCAGACTCCCATAACAAACTATTCTTGCATGCGCCTTTTCAGTTCTATCTGTAATGCTTTCGATATTAATTTAAGGATAATTCCTTCTTAATTTTAGAAATGTAAAACTAAAACTCCCATCTATCTTTGTACTAATTAGCAGAGGCAGCTCTATAGAGAAAGACTGTGCAGTCAGTAGCAGCTGCACCTCAAAAAGGCCAGCCTGCATTGTTGTAAACATGCAGCCATTGTTCTACAATTCAGCAATAAACATGCAGCACAAACATCAGTGTCATTACCTGATGTGAGTGATCCAGGCACAATTATTTCCTAATAAAAACTCATGCACATACTAGGCAGGGTGAGATAGATTCACAAACCTTAGACGCAATACTCTGTTATATCCTTACTTGACTTGCTACCTAAAGTAGAACGTGCATTCACATAAATTATGTTGAAGCCAGTTATGTTAAAGCTTTTTTTTTAAATAGGCAGTTAGCACTTCAATGAAGGATGCATGTAGATGTGACAAATCAACTAATAAAGAAACAAAGGTCAATGATGCAATTATCTGTCTATTTTTACCCAATAAAGAGCACTTTGATTTGTCTTTGCTTATGACTTGAGCTAGTGAGTAATGACACCATGCTATGGCTCAGAGACATAACTCATAAGCACAGGTCAAAGGAGCTGTGGAGTAATTTATTGAAATATTAAACAAAATAGGAGCCTGGTCATAATAAAAAAAAATGGTTGCTTTCATTACTATCCATCTTCTGTACCCACTTACCTGTGTCCAGGGTCGTAGGGAGCTGGTGCCTTTCTCTGGTAGTGAATGGATGAGAGGTGAATACACCTTGGACAGGTCGCCAGTCCATCACTGAGACAGACAACCATGCTCACACACATAATCAATGGCCTTCCAAAAACGCTAAGTTTTTCTCATGAACACAGCACTGTTTCTCAATCTTTTCATCCACACACAAACACGGAAAAAGATGGACAGCAAATACAAGAGAAAAACCTAATCCATTTTGTGGACTGAGGAGGAAGTAGAACTTCCACTTTGTGTCACATTAAAATATTGTTGACTGGGAGTCATGCCAGTTTAAATCTGCAGACGTTATGAACAATTTCCAGAAGAATGGAGGGAAGAGTTGTCCTCACTCCAATGTTCAAAAGGTTCAGAGTAAAACTTTATAAACAAGTGTTGGGCTTTTAAAACTATTCCCATTTTATATGTATACTTTTGACTTTTTTTCTATTCAAGGCCTTTGTCTGCTCATTGCATTCATGCATGTCACGCTTGAGGTTGTATGTTAGTGTTGTGGGAGTTGTAAATAGAGTAAGGAGACGGCCAGTGAAACAGATGAACTTTATTACATGTGTGCTATTACGTATGCAAGACCCCATTACAAGACTGCTTCACTCTCTACTAGACTCATTCATTTCTCAGTCTTTTCTGCTCTACGGTGTGACAGATGTGCCATCTATTCATGAGAAGTACACAACAGGGCACAACAGTTAGGTCATTGTTTTCAAAAGGTTGTGTTTAGGCTGTCCACATGAGAACAAAACAATGGTGTTTAAGGATTTTCTCATGGTGTAACCTGGTTTCAAAAAAATTCCATTTCGGGGCTCCTAAAAAAACAACAAAAAAAAAACAACAACAACATTTGAGTAGACGCAAGACTGAAATTGTCAAAGCTTTGTGACCCACATGCGGAATCAAGACGAGACAGTCTTAAAAAAAGAAACCAGTTTATTTTGAAAAAGTAATAAGACACAAACTGGACCGCTTGGCTGGTGGCGGTGGCGTCTGGAAGTGGGAATGGAGGAGGTTAGGCAAAAAACTGAGTCTTGAGCTGAGCACAACCCAGAGCTTGGAGAGCTTAAGATGATTCGAACAGGGGTAAAGCTGGAACTAGTGGGCCGAGGGAACCACCAGAGATCCGACCAGGGGAACACAGAGAGCACAGAGGGGAGATGAGGGAACAAGAAAGACAAATCTCTCAAAGAAGAATTTAAGAGTCTCTCTTGGCTTGACTTTACCAGGTATGGCAATCATCAGGTGCTGACTGGTTGTGTAGAAGCTCCTTGAAAAGCCACAGCAACAATAGGCTTAATAGCTGACAGGTGTGGATGCTGCCTCAGACGGACCACGCCCTTCTGCTGATCCTCCTCTGTTCAGGAAAGACTCAAACACAAAACACTCAAACAAATCCTAACAGAACTAATATTAAAAAACAAAATCATGTTTACAAAACACTTTTCCTGTGTTAACAGGGGCTTAGATTTGATGTTTAATACCCCCATTTCACTTTTGCATATCTTCTTTGTATTTCTATAATCCATGAAGATACAGTGCTGTAAGAAAATAACTGTAAAATTTGTCAAGTGGTTCATAATATATTTTGCTAACAGACAGACCGAATTGATTTTAAACTGGTAATGGCAAAATTTTATACCAAAAATATAGGGCAATCTATCACTGCTCATAATATGAATTGGGGATCAGTCTCAGCTACTACCACACCAAATTTCACATCAATAGCTGAAAAAATGTTTTTTTAGATCAATTGACTATGGCAGCCATTTTGGATTAGGTTGACTTAAAAAGTTTCAGTGGTCATTGTGCAAGAGGCAGATTAAACCCAGGACATGTCACTAGTCAGGTTCACTGACACCTAGAGCCAATTTACTGTGGTCGATTAACCCAATATGCATATTTTGAAACACAACTAAACAGTACAGACCATGCAGTACAGAGAGAGCATGTAAACTCAACATAGAAACACTGCAGCTAAGGTTTGAACTTCCTACCTTTTTGCTGTAATCAACTTATACCACTGTCGCCCAACAACATGCTGTATGAATGCTCAGGGAGTAAGCGACTGACTATAAGTAAGGTGCAATGATTGGCAAATTAGGAGAAGACTGTCATAGTTTGGTGTTTTCAGTTTGTTGTTTTGATTATTGTCTTGTTTCGGTTTGAGTTCTTGTTTCAGTTTAGTTTTTCCTGTTCTTGTTTGTTGTCATCATTCACCTGTCCTCTGCTCAGTAGTTTTCTGGTTTCCTGTCACACCCATCTCCAGCTGTCTTCACTTCTAATCACACACCTGTTCCCACTTCTCCTCATCACCCTCTGCTTTAAAACTTGGTCTTCCTCTCCACCTCCCTGCCGATTCATTGTTGTGTTGTTTGTTCATGTTTGGTTCAAGTCTGGTCTCTGGTCCCTGGTCCCTCTCTGTTTTTGCCTTGCCTAGTCCCGCCTCTGTTAACTATCTGGATTTTTGTTATAGTTAGTTTTGCTGCCACGTCAGCTTTTTGTTTGCAGTTTTGTTATTTAAAAATAAATCTTTTTGCTTTTTAATTATGAGTCTGCGAATTGGGTTTGCCACGCTCTCCCCACATCATGACAAAGACAGAAACAAGAAAAGAGACTAATTCCTCAAAAATACAGAAAATTAAAATTAATGTCAAAACAAGACTGAGGTGAATCAAATGAAACACAGCATACAATCATAAGATTAATTTTATTAAATCAAACAAAAAAAACAAAGTTACCACACACCCTGAGTTCTTGACAGAATGAAGAACACAGCAGCATCAGCAGTTTTACCACTAAGTGCCAATAAAACTTCCCACTGCTCTAATAATACAGGTTGAGCAAATAAATTATTTGACTTAATTATTGAGCTGCTCCTTTTTAAATGTTGCTTTGTTAACTCATAAACATGACATTCACAGCAATTTGTATTCATAAAGTGGGTATTTATTGATTCAGCAATCTCTGCCTTTTTTTACATAAATAAACAGCCAGAGAGAACAGATAGAAAAGCAGCACAAAAAGGCTTTGCAGGTTATTGGTTAATTCCCAAAGATTCAAGGTGATACATCTTTAAAAGAAATTAGTTCCTCATGCATAGGAGACTATGAATGTGTTTTTTTTTCTAATTCAGTTTAAACTCAGTTAAAATTAGTTTATTTATGTAACTATAATTCACAACAAAGGTTGTCTCAATGTACTTTACAATAAAAATAAGTCCATTCAAATCAGAATTAAATCCAATTACAGTCAATTTGATCCAATTATAATAAATTACATTCACATACAGTACATTATGAAATGCCAATGAGTAAAAGTTGCCTATTTTAGGCAGTGAACAGATTGCGTCACTTCAGTTCAATCTCTCATTCTGAGCAGCACCGAGGCGACAGTGGAAAATAACAACTCTGTTTAATCAGGAAAAACTCAAGCAGAACCAGAACTAAAATGACCATCAATCTGCCTTGGCTGGCTGGAATTTATTAGGACAGGAAAGAGACACACAAACACAGAATGGCTGGACCAGGTGTACAGTCCCTGACAGAAGTTCTGTCACTTATCCATGTTGTGGAAACTAAAGCTTATAACCTGACTTTAAATTCATCCATTGGTTTTAGAAATGACTCTTATGAAAGGTGAAACCCCCCAAATGAGGTTTAATTTACAAAAATAAATTTGCTTCACTGCAGAAATAATGATCCTTTAATGAACACAGAAAGGTCAGATTTTGGCAAGACAAAAGTTTTGTTGCCCACAGAAAGTAATGTGAAAATCAAACAAATAATTTACTTTAAATACAAAGATACACTCCTGATCAAAATCTTAAGACCAGTCAAAAAATTGCAAGAATTTGCATTTTGCACTATTGGATCTTAAGAAGGTTCTAAGTAGAGCTTCATAATGTTAAAATAAGAACTCAGCGTAAGAGACAAAAACTTTTGAGCGAGGAATTTTCTGAAAACTACATTTACACTCAAACATGATTTTTTTCAGCTAATCAAAAGTTTAAGACCATAGCTCAAAAAAAAAACCGAAACCCCCCCAACACAGAAATCAAAGTGTCAAAAAAAAAGGACTCAGTAATGAGTAGCTCCACCATTCTTGTTGATGACTTCAAACAATCGTTTAGGCATGCTTTATGCCAGTGTTTCCAGGAGGCTAGTGGGAACGTTGTTCCAAGTGTTGAAGATGGCTTCACAAAGGGCATCCACTATCTGGAACTGATGTCCATTTTTGTTAACTTCCCTTGCCATCCATCCCCAAATGTTCTCAATTGGGTTTAGATCCGGGGAACATGCAGAATGGTCCAAAAGAGTGATGTTATTCTCTTGGAAGAACTCCTTTGTCAGGCGGGCATTGTGAACTGCAGCATTGTCCTGTTGAAAAACCCAATCATTACCACACAGACGAGGGCCCTCAGTCATGAGGGATGCCCACTGCAACATCTCCACATAGCCAGCTGCTGTTTGACGCCCCTGCACAACCTGAAGCTCCATTGTTCCATTGAAGGAAAACGCACCCCAAATCATGATGGCGCCCCCACCACTGTGCCGTGTAGAAAACACCTCAGGTGGGATCTCCTTGTCATGCCAGTAACGTTGGAAGCCATCAGGACCATCGAGGTTAAATTTTTTCTCATCAGAGAAGACAACTTTCTTCCACCTTTCAAT
>NC_051438.1:3870482-3873297 GCF_001649575.2 Kryptolebias marmoratus
TGACACATTTACTCTTGATCAGCTTGCCCCAAAATCCCAAAGTATCTTTGAGACAGGGCGTATTTATACAGAAATCAATGCATGATGACTATGCATACTTCTGACCATTTACGTAACTTCTACGACACTGGGTCTAGCTCAACCCAGTATGTTTCCTGTGTTCCAGGAACCAGACAATTCCTGTTTTCCAGGAACCCTCCTGTTATCACCACCACTGTTCCGAAGTTCTGGCAAAAACAACCGGACATTCCTAACAGAGTCTGGTGAACTTCTGCACTCTCTTCTCCTCCACATGTCTAGCACCAAGAACGATTCGGAGGCCAAGACTGATCTCACCAAGGTGCCAACTGAATACCATGATCTTGCCGCAGTTTTTAGCAAGACTAGGGCTTTGTCTTTACCACCCCACAGACCATACGACTGTGTGATAGAGTTACGACCAGGAGAACCCTTACCCACTAGTCGGCTATTTAACCTCTCGAGCCCTGAACGTGACTCCATGAAATCTTACATTGAGGATTCGCTCGCCTCCGGCATCATCCGACCATCTATGTCTCCACTAGGGGCTGGCTTTTTCTTTGTTGAAAAGAAGGACAAAAGCCTGCGCCCCTGCATCGACTACCGGGGATTAAACCATATCATGATTAAAAACAAATATCCACTCCTGTTAATCGACTCTGTCCACCAACAACTTCATGCCGCCAAGATCTTTACCAAATTGGACCTCCGCAACGCTTACCATCTGGTAAGGATCCGGAAGGGGGACGAATGGAAGACAGCGTTCAAAACCCCTCTCGGACATTTTGAGTATCTGGTCATGCCTTTTGGACTCACAAACGCACCTGCAGTTTTCCAGTCCCTCATTAATGACGTTCTACGTGACTTTCTGAATATTTCCGTTTTTGTATACCTAGATGACATTCTGATTTATTCCCAGGATCCATCTCAACATCGGGCGCAAGTGCGAGCGGTTCTACAAAGGCTATACCAGAACCAACTATTTGTGAAGCCGGAGAAATGCGAGTTCAGCGTCACCACCGTCAGCTTCTTGGGCTTCATTTTCGGACAAGGTCATTATCGGACCGACCCGGAGAAGATCAGGGCCGTTGCCGACTGGCCCATCCCCACTGACCGCCGACAACTACAGAGGTTCTTAGGTTTTGCAAACGTTTACAGGAGGTTTGTTCAGGACTACAGCAGGGTTGCCGCTCCTCTCACACAGCTGACATCCACAAAACAACCTTTTGTCTGGTCTGCCGCAGCCCAAGCCGCCTTTGGTGAGTTGAAGTCTCGATTTGTCTCAGCTCCCATATTACGTCATCCTAATCCTGAACTCCAGTATATCCTCAAGGTAGACGCTTCGGACTCAGGGGTAGGGGCCATCCTCTCGCAAAGATCCTCCGAAGACAGCAAGGTCCACCCGTGTGCCTATTTTTCCCGCCGCCTTACGCCAGCAGAAAAAAATTATGACGTGGGCAACCGGGAACTTCTAGCCATTAAGCTAGCTCTGGAAGAGTGGAGGCACTGGTTAGAAGGCTGTGAGGTGTCATTCATCATCTGGACTGATCATAAGAACCTGGCCTATTTACAGACTGCGAAGAGGTTGAACCCCCGACAGGCTAGGTGGTCCCTGTTTTTCGGGAGGTTCAACTTCACAATCACATTTAGGCCAGGTTCGAAAAATGTGAAGCCAGATGCTCTGTCCAGACTGTGGGCTAGTCCTGATTCCTCTGAAGAGGAAGAACCAATTATTCCTCCGTCTCTAATCGTAGGTGCCTTAACCTGGGACATCGAGAGAGAGATCCAGGAGGCCCAACGGGGAGAATCTGACCCTGGAGGGGGGCCTCCAGGCAAGACTTACGTCCCAACGACTGTTAGACCCAGGTTTCTTGATTGGCTACACTCTCAACAGTTCACATGCCACCCAGGAATCCATCGTATGGCCCAGCTGACCACTCGTTATTTCTGGTGGCCTAACCTGTTGTCAGATGTCAAGGAGTTTGTTTCCGCCTGTCCCACATGTGCCCGCTGTAAGTAACCTCCAGCCGGCTTACTGCAACCCCTAGCCATTCCTAACCGCCCATGGTCCCACATCGCCCTAGATTTTGTCACTGGTCTACCCCCCTCCCAGGGGCACACTGTTATACTCACTATCGTTGACAGATTCTCCAAATCCGCGCATTTTGTCCCTCTCGCCAAATTACCCACTGCCCTGGAAACCGCTGAAATAATCACGCAACAAGTTTTTCGGCTACATGGTATTCCTGTAGACATTGTGTCCGACAGAGGGCCACAAATCACTTCACAAGTGTGGCAGAATTTTTGTAAAGAATTGGTAGCCAGGGTGAGTCTCACGTCAGGGTACCATCCTCAGTCCAACGGTCAGTCCGAGCGCTGTAATCAAGAACTGGAGGTGGCTCTCAGGTGTCTAGCCAGCGATAACCCATCTACCTGGAGCAAGAGACTGGTCTGGATAGAATATGCCCACAACACACACATCTCGTCAGCCACAGGATTGTCTCCGTTCGAGGCATCTTTGGGTTATAACCCTCCACTGTTTCCGAGTTTTGAACCTGAACTAACCGTCCCTTCTGTGCAGGCCCATCTGCAAAGATGCAGGAAGATGTGGAGACAAGCCAGGAGAGCCCTTCAGAGAACAAGCGAACAGAATAAGAGGTACGCACACCGTCACCGCTCCTCCACACCTAATTACAAGGTGGGCGATAGGGTTTGGCTGTCTACCAAGGACATCCCATTGAGAGGCACCACCAAAAAACTGGCACCTCGCTTCATTGGGCCATTCCCTATCGAAAGA
>NC_051438.1:3873422-3879038 GCF_001649575.2 Kryptolebias marmoratus
TACGGTGAATCGTATTATGGACGTCAGGCAGAGAGGCAGGGGACGGCAGTTTCTCGTGGACTGGGAGGGTTATGGCCCTGAGGAGCGCACATGGGTTCCTAGATCATTTATTCTTGACCCTACGCTAATTACGGACTTTTACAGAGCTCATCCAGAGAGGCGTCTTCGATCGCCAAGGGGCGATCATTAGGGGGGGGTACTGTAGGGATCTGGAGTTTAGCCCCGTCTTGGGGCGGCTCCTCTAACCCTTGCTTCACAGGTGATCCAGATTGGGTTAATGAAGACTGCCAGTACTTAAGCCTCCAGCTGAGACCAGACCTTCGCTGGAGCATCGAACCTCCTGGGTTAGATTCTCAGCCACAGTTTCTAACCTAATTTGGATACTTTGTTGACTACGTTCTCTGTAGTTCACCTTGATCTTAGGTTCTTTGCCATGTTACGGAAATACAAGCTTCACAGATACTTACCTTGGACATCTGGATACTCACCTGGACAGGACTTCTGGCTTCTCGACTCCTGGATCACCAAAACACCTCCGTCATCTCCTCCACGCTGCTGGACACCTCCTGGACCTGTAAGAACAAGAACACTCACTAGCCACCCAACAGTGCTCGGCTGATTGTAGGGTTGGTACCCGAGACTCACCCTGTTCTTCTTGCCTTCCAGATCATTCCCTGACCTGGCGCACTGTAGATAATTTGTCACCTGTAAATAAATGCACTTACCTTCAGCTTTGTCTCTGTGTCTGGTTTTGGTCTTGCTCCTGGACAAAATACTCTTGCGTTCCTGTCAATTTTAGGCTATTGATATTGCCTTCTGCCTTGCAAATGTTTTGTACACCCCCATACTGAATGTAATCCCAGAACATGATCTTTCCACCACCAAACTTAACTGTTTTCTGGGTGAATCTTGGATCCATACGGGCTCCAGTAGGTCTCCTGCAGTATTTGAGGCAGCTGTGAAGATTCATCTGAGAAATCCACCTTCTGCCACTTTTCCAGCGTCCATCCATTTAGCCGGCTGTGGGCCTTGGCAAATGCTACACTGTTTTTTAATTGCCCTTTGTTTACTGTTGGCTTCTGGTCACTGATTCGACCATGTAGGCTATTTTGAGACAGAATCCTACAAACTGTTCTAGTTCACACAGGGACTTGAGGTGACCAGGCCTGGTGGACTCTGCTGCAGTGGAATAGGGGCTGGCTTTGGATTTTCTCACCAACAAACGTTCCTCCTGAGCAGTTGTCTTGCGGGGTCTGCCAGACCTGGGCTTGTCAGAAACATCTCCAGTCTCTTCAAATCTTTTTTTAACTCTTTGTACTTGATGCTGAGACACATTAAAGGTGCCAGCCACCTCTGCAGTGGATCTGGTCTTCAGCCTCTTGATAATCAAGGCTTTGGTCACAGGGTGGATTTTTGGCATGTTGTCAGAAGTCAAATTGCAGTTCAAGTGAAGGTCTGGGGTGCTGGGGTTCTTTTTATACACACCCACTAATTAACCAATCAATTAGTGAGCACAGGTGAGTCTGTAAACTAGGATTGGGTGCATTATATGACAAGGTGACAAAACTTTTGTCTTGCCAAAATCTGACCTTTCTGTGTTCATTAAAGGATCATTATTTCTGCAGATAAGCAAATTAATTTATGTAAATTAAACCTCATTTGGGAGGGTTTCAGCTTTCATATGAGTCATTTCTAAAACCAATGGATGAATTTAAAGTCAGGTTTTAAGCTGTTGTTTCCACAACATGGATAAGTGACAGAACTTCTGTCAGAGACAGTAGTTTCTTTGGGAAGGAAAACAAAAATAAACACATAAAATGACAGCAATGAATGCAAATACAAAGATAAAGAGTATCGAGAGTAAAGACAGCAGCAGAGTTAGGAAATGTGGTCAGTCTAAGCCTAGCAGCATTACCAAGCATTAGCTCAGTAAACCCAAGCCAACCATAACTACAGGATTTATCAAAAAGGAAAGTCTTAAGCCTAGTCTTAAAAGTAGACAGGGTGTCAGCCTGATGGACAGAAACTGGAAGTTTGTTTCGTAAGAGTTTTTTTTTTAACATAAATGAGGAGCCTGATAACTGAAAGCTCTGACTCTTATTCTACTTTTAGAAACTACGTGAGCCACAAACAAACCTGCAGTCATAAGCACAAGTTATAAGCATATTCATAAGCCTCAGCTACAGCTGTTGCTTGTTCCATACAGAACATCACAACAAGCAATATGAAATTTAAGGAAAATTTGGAACAATAAGATCGTTAAGTTAAGTGTTTTTTTTCTCTCCCATGTAAGAAATTGGTCTTGGACAAAAGGGCATTGCTGAAATACAGTACAAAGAAGCTGTGAAGTAAACATGACAATTAGGTAACAAAGGTCTATCATAGTAAAACTGTATCATTGGTCTTTGTCAGCAATGTTCCAGAACGTAGCCCTGATCTGTGTTAGGCAGAAGACACTAAAATGCCTTTCTACCACCTGAAGAACATCTCCAAAAGTAAAGGACTAATGTCACAACAAGACCTAGAGAAAATTATGCACGTGTTCATCTTTAGTCGTCTCGATTACTGCAACAGTGTCTTCACAGATCTGCCAAAAAAATCAATCAGACAGCTGCAGCTGATCCAAAATGCTGCTGCTCGTATTCTCACTAAAACCAGGAAGATAGAGCACATAACACCAGTTTTAAAGTCCCTACACTGGCTCCCTGTAGCTCAGAGAGTAGACTTTAAAATACTTCTATTAGTTTATAAATCACTGAATGATCTAGCCCCACAATACATTATAGACTTACTATCATCGTATCAACCCTCCAGAACACTCAGCTCTTTTGATTCTAGTCTACTTTGTATCCCCAGAACCAGAACCAAACATGATAAAGTAGCTTTCAGTTTCTATGCACCATCAATCTGGAACAAACTCCCGGAAAACTGCAAAACAGCCGAAACACTAAATTCCTTTAAATCAAGGCTGAAAACTCACCTGTTTAGAGCTGCCTTTTATTGGTAGTCTGCAAACAAATTCAGGTGAAAAGCTGCTCTGAAAAAAGTATCTCATTACATATTGACCATCTCCTTATGATTATCAAGTCTATCTGCTCAATGATTTTTATGATTTTATGTGATGATTCTAATGTTCTGATTATCTACTGTGTGATGTTTTTGATGATTGTTATGATGTTTTTTTATTATTGTAATGGTTCTACTGATATTTATATGATGTAAAGCACTTTGAATGACTTACTGCTGAAATGTGCTATACAAATATTTTTTTTTTTACTTACTTTACTTACTTTAAAAGGAAAAATATTGAATTTTGTTTTTGGACAAAATGATTTTTGACCAGGAACAACACAGGTGTACAAGGTTAAATAAAACAAAAATTAAATTATAACAATGTATTATTTCTGTTCATATGCTTTACATTGGCAAGTTGTGGACTCATTTTATTCAGAGAAAGGACAACCTTTTTTTTTCAGTGAAAAAATATCTAAAATGGCAGAAGCACAAAAGAATGCTCAAACCAAACATTTTTCATGAGGATTTAGACTGAGCTGTCCCTCCTCAGCTTGTCCCTTGTCTCCTATGTATACTGTCAGAGGGTGCATGAATGGGACAATAGGTTACAGTAGTGAACAAACATTTCAGATTGATACTGACTAAAGACAGTGAAGTGTAGTATTTAAATCAAGACTAGGACTGGTTTTAAGTACTACAACACAATTTGAAGCCCTCAAAAGAACTACAGAAATGTGACAACAATTCATACTATCATGTACAAATATATCATGTACTTTACTGAACAATAAAACAGGGAGATGTATTTTCATGGCAACTCTATCTTCTATATGCAGCAGAGGTTTTATAATCTCTAGTCTTATGTGTAATCCAACTGTGATGCAATGCATCTATTCATTTTCTGCCACTTATCCATGGTTGGGTCATGGAGGCAGCAGACCAAGGAGGGAAAGCCAGAAACCCTCTCGTCAGTGACACTCTCTCATTCCTCCTGAGAGATCTCAAAGCATTTCAAGGCCAGAGATGACACATAATCCCTCCAGCAAGTTATGAGTCTGCCCTGGGGTCTTGTCCCAGTGGGAAATGCCTGCAAAACTTTCAAGAGGGAGGCATCCAAGAGGCATCCGAATCAGACACCCGAACCACGTCAGCTGCCTTTTTTCAATGTGGGGGATAAGTGGTTCTGCTCCGAGCTCCCCTGGATGTTAGCATTCCTCACCTTATCTCTTAGACTAAGATTAGCCTTCCTACAGACGAAGCCCATTTCAGCCACTTGTATCCAGGTCTTGCATCTTTGGTCATGATTTATAACTCATGACCATAGGCGAAGGTTGAAACATTGAAGGGCCAGTAAATCGAGAGCTTCACCTTTTGGCTCAACTCTTTTTTACCACAATTACCGAAGATATGTCCTCATTACTACAAGAGAGGCCCCGATCCTGATCTATCTCTTGCTCCATTCTACCATAAATCATAACATGGGCAAAGACCAGGAGGGAGCATTTAATCTTTTTTCCAGTTGAGAACCATGGTCTCAGATTTAGAGGAGCTGACTCTTACCCGAGCCACCCACTTTACACTCGACTGCAGACTGGCCCAGTGCACGCTGAGGGTCATGGTCTGAAAATGACAACAGAACCACACCATCCGCAAAAAGTAGAAACAAGACCCTAAGGTTTCCAAACCAGACACCCTCCTCTTTATGAATGTACCTTTAATCCCTGTCCACAAACAGGATCAGAAACGAGGGGCAGTCCTGGCTGAGTCCAAATTGCACCAGAAATGGGCTCAACTTTGTGCCAAGTATTGCCTCTTTACCACGGACCCTAATTCAGAAGTCAGGCTCTACTCCACTCTACTCGGCTCGGCTTGATAAAGAATGCATCGCGTTTACACCGGCCAGTTTGGTTGGTAGCAGAGGAACGTCTCCTCGTGTTGCGGGGGGCAGGGTCGCGGCGCGGGGGTGTGCGCTACCGAAACTTAGCGCAAGTTGTGTAAACAACGAAAGCGCTATGGACAACGTTGGCCCTGTGTTGTTGCTGTTTTTTTAAAGTTATGGGGATTCTCCTGAGACTTCAGGAAGAGAGGCACAGTGGAAGAATTGCTCTGGATGCCGTGATTGTTGCGCAGAGTAGGACAGCTGTTATCTGCCGGAGATTTCAGGCTTTACAGCGCCTTCTGCTGGGGGACAGATGACATTAACGTTGCAGGGTAAGCTAACGCTGTTGTTTATATTCTTACCGTTCACTCTTTATGCTTGCATCTGGTCACACCCTCGACCAATGAGTGAACAGGAGCTAATCTTGCGCCACCCACGAAGCAGGACCGAAAAAGCAGGGACCGAGTGCGAAAAATGCAGATGTAAACACTCGCAAAGTGAGCCGAGTAGAGTGGAGCTGGGACCGTTAGGGTCCATGTGAAAGGGGCATATGTGGAGCAGCTCTCACTTTGGTTATACAGGGATGGGATAGACCTTAAAAAGTGACCATGCCACCTCATACTCCTGCAGCCCTCTCACAGAATGCCTCAGGGAACATGGTCATAAGTCTTTTCCAAATCCACAAAAACACAGGTAGACTAGACATACAACCCTCCACCCCC
>NC_051438.1:3879085-3898927 GCF_001649575.2 Kryptolebias marmoratus
CCCCACAAAAAAAAAAAAGCAACTGGACTACTATAGCTGAACCTGCTTTGCAGTCATCCTTGAGACTGGGGCGTTCCAATTAAACTGTATGAGATGCTTCTTTTATGCAGCTAAATTCAAAAGCAGATTAATCTCACTCCCCTCCTATTGAGAATCATTAGCGGTTTTGTTTGCCTGGCTCACAAGAGAGAAGTTTTGGTCACATTCATGAATGAGTTGATTAGAGTGAAAATGACTGTGTGTTAGGCTTTATGCTTCATTGTAAGTTTTGGTTGCTGAAATCTGATACCTCCTCTATTTGGAATTGTTTTTTTTCTTCTTGTTTGACATAAGTGTGCTTCACTTCACTCTCAAACTGTCTTATCTGTTCAAAATATGAACATTTTAGTCCTTAAAAGAGTGTTCCTTATCCATGAGGTGTAGGTGAAGAGCTGAGTCTTGTCCTGAAGAGCTGCTCTTCTGTGCTGAGCCACGTGTCTGAGGAGAAGCTATTTGGTTTCACCAATAAAGAGGTCTGAACATTCCTCACTGCACTGAACTGCAGACACCACACCACTCAGTTTGTGTTTGGGTGTTTTATCCTTAGGATGGACCAGCCTCTGTCTGAGAGTCCTGCTAGGTTTGAAATGTAGCAACATACAAGATGACAATATTTGTGTTTAAGCTAAGCCTAGGGAAGCAGAGGAACACCACTACACTGCTGCTGCTGCTAGAGACTAGGGATTTCATTTATAAAACTGGCGTACACACAAAATGGGGCCTGAAACTTCCGTACATCACTTTCCACGCAAAGTTTGTAATCTATAAAACAAACTTGACGGGAAAATGTGCGGTCCCTCACACAAACTCTGAGCCATGCACACCATATATGCTTATTTTGGAGACGGGAAACTGGTGACACAGATGGTGAAGTGGGGAATTGAATTTAAATACACCTTCACATTTATGAGGCGCTTTGCATTGACCTTCTATTGTTGAATGTGGGTGTGTGGAGGGCAGAACCTGAGGGGGGTATTTGTACGCAAACATTTAGGTACATGTGTGATTTCTAAAGGGAATCTGCTTGCTGGTGTGCATATGCACAGTTTTCTAAATCTGAATTTTTTTTGGCTTACGCACACTTTTAGTATGAATCCTACTCAGTCTTTTAGAAATGAGACCCCAGATGCTGCAGCTTGGATCCAGTCCAGTGTAGGCACTTTCACAAATCAGTCCACAAAATGTCCACAAAAGACTAGTCCATCTTTAAGCTGCCTCTGACCATTCATAAATCCCACATCCCGCATCGATGTGAACTTTCAAAAAAGAAGTGAGCTTCTTGGAACCAAAAGAGGTGCGGAGCAGAACTTAGCTGTATCGACATGACGCACTACACATTAAATGTGTTAAGGATGTTTCCTTCATGCCATTTCCAAACATGACAATTTAATTCAGTTTTGTGAATCTCTTTGCAGTTAGCCAAAATTTTAACCAAAAACAAAGTTGCTTTGCGTCATCATCAGTTTTCTCTGTACTGATTCTGTTCATTGCTGTTTAGGCTTTCATGTCCTATGGCCCCGTGTTGACACAGACAGTCTATCACTACATCACATCCTTGAGCCGCAGAACTAGCTTACATTTTTACATGTCAGCTGTTACATCTCTGTTTCCGTCTCGCTTAAAGGTGTGGGGGAAAATTAACTGCAGAGTTTTACTGTTGGTCAGGATCATGTGTTAAGTTGTTCTTGCCAAGAACTTCTCAGAATAATGTGTTTGTGAGTGATAAGACAATTCCTGGGAAACAGTGGGTCTGTATTGGGCCGGACTGAACTAGCGGCCTGGCCTGGTTTCCTGCAAATGACATAGGAGATATGTAAACTTCTGACCAATCACGAACTGGTCAAAAAGTATGCAATAAACACCAATGCATTATGTCTGTTTAAATATGCCCAGTTTCAAAAATACTTTGGGGATCTTTTGTGGAATTTGTGATGACGATAAAATGTGACAATTAAAGAATCTCCTGTGTTCTGTCACAGAGGAGAGAGATAGCGGTACTAATTTATTTTGGTGTAAGAATTGCCTTTAGATCCCACAAAGGCACAAAGAGGAGGCGAGGTTTGAACCCTCCATACCACTCTCGACATCTCAGTCCAGCATAAATTGTTTTGTGAAGGTGCCATGTGTGAACTCGATACTTGAATTCTCCCAGTATAAGGCCATAACAAGGTTTTCTTCACATTCACAAACAGCATCAGGAGGAAATGGCAGTGTTGAGTCAAACAGTATGGGCCAAAGCAGAGGAGGACATCTGGGAGCAATATTGTACAAGCCAACAAACTTTTTTTTAGCGTGAAGTTTTGTTACTGGGAAAGCAAATTGTCATTCCTAATGGGTATGTTTGGATGATCAGTGACAAGTTTCCTGATCTCCAAGGTCAGACCACAGGTTTCACACCTGGCCTCTGAGTTTTCCTTCTGCTCCTCTGGCAGCTTACTACAAACCACAAATAGATACACACCTGTGTTTTAATCATTGGGGCATTTAAACAAATGCAAATGAGTAATTTTATTTATTTAATATTACCATATTTGACAGTTTCGTATTTGTTTCCAAGGATAAGCCTGAAACCAGGGCAGCTTTTCAAGCTGCTCCTAAAACAACCTCACCTTCAAACATTTGTATTCTCAAGGACATGTTTTTCTTTTCTTTAGATATATAAAGACATAAAGATTTTCAGTGACTTTTATTTTAGCACTTCTTAATTAAGCCTCACCGAAAAATGCAAATGCTTTCCTTATTGCATTTTTAGGTTTATATTTTTTAAACTGGCAAATTGTGGATCGTAAAGAGAGGGACTGAAAGTGAAGTGAAAGCAGTGATGTTTTTTTGTATTTATCAGTGATGAACTATAGGACATACATGTCAGCAACATGCACATCATACAACAACTAAACCAGCTCGTCCTGTCTATAGGCTTTTAAATGTGTCCACAAACAAGTGAATCCAGGTATTTTCACCTTCTCTTTGATATGCATCTCATGCCAGAAGTCATTGTTCAGAGAAATTTTCCAGAAACTCTGTGAAACCCAGTTGTGATTGTTTGATGTCATCTTTGAGTACAGGTGAAGAAGAGGAGAAAGAATTTCAGCATTTCAAACTATTAAGTTTATTGGCCAAGCATTTATGTGGAGCAGTTAAACAACAAGCCCCCCCAAAACACATCCCAAATTAAGGCCTAACATTCTTTAAAGGAATCCATATTGCCCGCTGTCTTTCATGCCATTGTTTTACACTAAGATCATCTTATGTTGCAAAATGATGGCGTTATGGCAGTCTTGGTCAAACCTTGAAAGGAACGCAATGTGCAATCTAATGGGATATTGAGACATCTGTCAGCTCTCACCAAATGTGTTGTAAATGATGGCCTGCTACTACCACACCAGATTCTAGCTGGATATTTATAAAATTCACTAAGTTTTAGACATTTTAATTAATTCTAAAGTTGATTAGCTGTTGTGGCTATTTTGAATTTAGCTCCAAAATATATTCAGTTTTAGGTGTACAGCCAAAATTACTTTCTGGGAGTTTCACGAATGTTTGTTCAGTGGTTCATGAGATATTTCACTAACAGACAAGCTTGAGTAATAAAAGCCAGAACATGTTTCATCTATTTTTGACTGCTTCTTTAAGATGTCACCACAGCGATTTATCCAAATTCAACAACCTTTGTTCAATATGTTCTCTGTCTCCTCTGCACATGTCCAAACCATCTCAGGACTGCCTCTTTCATTGTTTCCAAACCACTCAACCTGAGCTGTCTTTCTGAAGAACTCATTTCTAATCCTGTTCATTTTGCTTTCTCCCAATAAAAATCTGAACATCTTCAGCCTCCAGTTCTTCCTCCTGTCTTGTAGTTTGTGGCACCATATTCTAACTATACATCATAGCAGATCTCACTGCTGTCTTATAAACCTTCCCTTCCAATCCTGCAGCTCTCCTTTCGTCGCAAATCACCTGAAACACATCTCCGTCCACTCCTCCTTCCCTGCTCGCTCTTTTTTTCCCCTCTTGTGTTTCTTGCTTCTTGGTTTGGATGGATGACCTCAGGGACTTAAACTCATCTACCTTCAGTATCTCTTCATCTTTTGCTCTTATAGAAAAACACAAACTTCACCTGTAAAAATATATTAAATAGTCATATGAAACATGTTTTGCCCATGTTTCCTGTGTGATTCTGGAATCCACGTGATCACATGTGGCCATGTGCTTTTCTACAAGTGATCACATGTGAAAATGTAGTAATTTCATGTTTTTTTCTGTAAGAGCGGCTTCACTGTGCCACCTGCCTTCCTTTCATCTACAGTTCTGTCAGCTTTTTTGTTTTATTATTAAAATCCTTGGTTTTTATTCATTCAGTTTTCTTTGTTTTAGTTTGGATCTGGGGTTCTTTTACTCACTGTATTTTTTGATTAAGGGATGATCTCCTTCACTAAAGTTGGTATTTCACTGGGCTGCAACTATTGTGGACTAGTTTGATGACTCAAAAAAAGGCAAACTTGAATTCTGAGTGACCAGTGAGCTGTGCAGTTACATTTTGTATGCCCAGTTTTTGAAAATAACTTCACATTTTTCTGTGCACAGCTTGCAAAACTGTATTCTAAGCTATGCACAAAATTTCATTGCCCATCTCCACTCATATTGTACTACAGCTCTAGAATGTACTGAAACTAAATTGGGAAGGGTTGAGATGCTTGTGACAATGCTATAACTAATTTGAGATAATATTTGGTACACAAATTCATTAAACATGTTCACAATTCAGGCAGTAATGTTGTAAGCCTCAGTGGCTCATACAAGGAAATTGAGAATGTTTTAAGACAATATGGGGACTATCTCATGAAAGTCATTCACCAACTAGTTGCCAGCAATCACAGTCCAGTTAGGTACTAGTTAAACAAATCTAAATCAGACTATATCAACAAGCAGCTCAGAGAATCACAGAGATCTGCAGTTAGAAGAAGGGCACAGAGGCTAAAATATATGCTTGTGTTTTTTTTTTTGTTTGTTTGTTTCAGCTTTAAATCATTGGGGCCAAAAACTGAATTGTCATCCCCATCTGGTGTATTTGGAGGATCAGTGACAAGTTTCCTGATCTCCAAGGTCAGACCACAGGTTTCACACCTGGCCTCTGAGTTTTCCTTCTGCTTCTCTGGCAGCTTCCTACAAAAACCATAAACACACACATACACACCTGTGTTTTTATCATCAGGGCATTTAAACAAATGCAAATGAGCATTTTTACTCATTTATTATTACTATATTTGACAGTGAAATGACCTTTTTTATGAATAACCTTAACATCAAAACATAAATCACCTTTTCATGCTGTTTCTAAAACATTCTCACCAGTCTCTTTTTAATAAACTATAAGTCACCAGCAAAGTACAATCTGTTGATAACTGTGACATATTGTGTCTTTAAAATTACTAAAACACTGCAGGCCTTTTGCTTTGAAAACTTAAACTTGTTAACATTTTTTTTTACAATTATTCTGTCCAAAACCTAAACCCAAAACTATATTGTGTGGATTATTTTGAAAGCAACAAATTTATAGATGAAACATGTTCATGTGCTTTACAACTACACAAACTGCATTTCACCTGAGAATAAACATTTCCTCTCAGGTAGGGATGAAAGCCAAGATATTTCCCCATTCTTTGAATGAAATGTAACAACTTGCTCATCACTGAATTGATGCACATGGGTTGTCTCTTGGTCTAGATCCCATTCTGTGTTGTCTTCATGTTCTGACTCTTTCTCCTTTATGGTATCTTTCATGCCTGGTTCCTAGTGTCTCTCTTCTTCACCAGTGTCAAGATTCAAGATCTGATTGAAGGCCTCAATATCAATATCTTATTGTTTGCTATGGGTTGTTGCTGCCACAGAATGAATTATGAGCAAGGTCTCAAAAATGATTTATCACACCAGAGCTGCAAGAAAGGTTTATATATGATAGAAACAATGTTTGAATGGTTTGTGAGAATGCCAACATATGTGTTTTCTGTAGGAGAACAATTTGATTAGGGACAATTTCCTCTGGGGATTGAGGTGTGTGTGTGCACGTATCCACTCAAATACAAATGCATCAAAGGGTGTGGGAAAGGAATTACGTCTATCTGAAGTCAATTTTATACACCTAACGTCTTAGGCATTCATTTATCAAAATTGATTTTTTTAAACTGTCATAGTATTTTTAATAAATTAATTTGGAATAACAAAAACTCCAGACTGAGACTAAAATTCTTATACCTGCTTGTCAGGTTTACCAGAAGTGTCAAGAGCGAGCAGCCGGGTGACAGGCAGACTCCGGAGACTAGATAAGGTAAGTGCGTTTATTTACAGTGGTGTACAGGTGAACAGGAACGGACCTGAAAGGGAAGGCAGTTGGTGAGTATTGGCTCGGGCTGAGGACAAGGAGATTCTGCAGGAGGAGGAGGTGTGGCTTTCTTACGGTGAGGTTGAGGTGAGCGGCAGAGAAGCGGTTCCACGGTGAGTATTTACAGGTAGGAGGTAGTGGCAACGACACGAGGATCCGACGGTGAGTATTTTCCTGAGGCGTTTGAGGCAGGAGAGGGGTATAGGTACCAGCTGGAGGCAGACAGGCGGGGTTCAGACCAGGTGAGCAGCTCACAAAAACTTCTTCCAGGCAAGTTTCACGGGTTACTGGCGTCACAAGGTGCAGTGACTCTGAAGGTACACAAAGACAGAAACTGGTTAACTTGAGACAAGCGTTTACAGTTACTTGCTTGGCCAACTAGCTTTACCCAAAGTGAGCAATGCTCCAGCGCTGATCTGATCTTCTTTGCAGGTATAATTACCCAGCCTGCTGGAGACTTGATTAGCTGCAGCTGAAGACGATTAAAGGAGCCATCCAACCAGGAACCAGGATCAGCAACCAGGAAGTGAGTTCACAGATTGCCACACTGCTGTCTCATGAAACCCTATGAAAGGAGAGGCAACTGTTCTCAAATCCAAAATGGTATTGTTGGTCTGCTCAGTTACACTCTGCCATGTTCTGGTTGCCAATAGAGACAGTTTGGCAGACTTGGTGAATACTGAGCAGGCATCAGTAAACTTCCAATAAAATGTGTATTTTGCAAATTTAAGCAAACTTGAAGAAAACAACAAATAACCCCTTCCTAATAAATACCATTGATGTTTGAAAAATAATTTAGAAAGAGTTTGGAAATTTTTCTCTTTCTAAATGAAATCACTGCACTAAAATAACTTTGACTTTTTTGGATCATTTTCACCGGCCACCACCAGAGTTAGAAATGTGATGTTAAATAAAACAATAATCTACGGGAAAGAAACATTGTTTTTAGTTCTAAAATTATTTCAATCACTTTTTTTTTTTTTTTTTTTTTTTTTTTTTTTTTTTTTTTTTTTAACTTTTTGTCCAACATTATTCCTCTGTGGTCNAATTTTTCTCTTTCTAAATGAAATCACTGCACTAAAATAACTTTGACTTTTTTGGATCATTTTCACCGGCCACCACCAGAGTTAGAAATGTGATGTTAAATAAAACAATTTTGTCATTGTTTTGGTCATAGGGCTTCCTAGCAGGAAAAAATCAGAATATTTTTTTTTTTTTTTTTTGTTTGTTTGTTTGTTTTTAACTTTTTGTCCAACATTATTCCTCTGTGGTCTATCATGCAAATTAGGCAATGAAGTCATCTGGCAACTTTTAGTCTTTTTCTTTAGGACTGCCAATAGCTACTTTCCTTATTGAGGATAGAGTAACACTGACTGTGAAAACAAAAAGAAGAAGAAAAATGAAACTGAGAGCAAAAAATTAATTGTTTTGTGGATTGATGAAGAGGTGGAACTGCTTCTTTGTATCACATTAGACTATTTAAAAAAAATACATCTCTTTCCATTCCTATGCAATTCTATCTTCAGTTGAAGTATCATCACTCACTTTCTTTAAAAGTATTGTTTGATTGTCTGATCAAGATTATAGCTTGGATGGCTTCAAACTTCCTTGACTTCACTGAGGATAAAACTGAAATTTTTATTTTTGGATCCAGTAGAAACCACAGCACTTCTCTTACTTGTTCTCTACTGCTGATTCCAGGTGGATATGGTCAGGCCTGTAGCACATCACAGGCTACAGAACCACCACCAGCACCATCAGTTCCACAGACAGTCTATCAGATGACCTCAATACCTTCTAGACTCAATTTAAGACCTGCTACAACACAGAGGGGAAGCACACACACCTGGACCACACAACCTACCACCTCTCCACCAACAGTTTAATCAAGCAAGTGTCACAGTTTTTGGTATTTTGGTGTTTTGTTTGGTGTTTTGTAGTTCTTGTTTTGCTTTGTTTGGCTTTTGGATTTGTGTTCATGTCTTGTCACTTTCACCTCCCCAGTAGTTTTCCAGTTCATGCCTGCCACGCCCACCTCACCTGCTCCTTGTTGTGTGTCACAGCTGCAGCCCATAATCATCTTTCCCTCTGTCTTTAAAACCGGTCCCTGTTTTGTCACTTGTCACTGGATCATTCTGTTCCTCTTGTTCACGTCATGCTTGTTGCCGTCCTCGTTCCATGCCTTGCCTTGTGTTTATGGATTTTTGCTGCCACGCCAGCCTTTTGTTTTTGTTATATTTTACTTTAATAAATTAGTTTTCCTTTTTGTAAAATGAGTCTGCATTCTGGGTCCCCCCCCTTTATGACAGCAAGGTACACAAACCTCTGAGAAAAATTATCCCCCGCAAGGAGACAGGACCAAACAACATTCCTCAATGTGCCAACAAGCTGGCTGGTGTTATCACCTCCGTCTTCAACTTCTTCCTCAGCCAGAACACTGTTCCCTCTTGCTTTAAGACCACAGCAACTGTCCCAATTTCCAAGAATAACCCACCAACCTGCCTCAACGACTAAAGGCCAGTAGTGCTTACTCCAATCATTATGAATTGTTTTGAGAGAGTGCATTCAGAAGAGCATATCAGACACACTGGACCCTCTGCAGTATGCCTACCGGCCCAACAGGTCAACTTCAGATGCCATCTCTGCTGCCCTCCACTTCTTCCTTTCCCACCTGGAGAACAAAGACTCCTACATCAGGATGCTCTTTGTGGATTACAGTTCCACTTTCCACATGGTCCTCCCCAAAAACTAACCCATAAACTGCCCACACTTGGCCTGCACCCCACCCTCTGTGACAGCTAGGTTTCAATTAGTCAGGAATAACATAAATACTTCAGCCAACATCATCACAAACACTTGAACTCCACAGGGATATGTTCTCAGCTCCATCCTCTACACCCTGTTCACCCACAACTGTGATGCCTTCAACGAGGACAAAATATTTCTGAAGTTTACAGGAGATACAACAGTGATAGGACTGCTGTATCACTGAGGAGGACGGAGCAGCCTACAGGAGGGAAATGGTGTCATGGTGTGAGGACAACAACCTCACCCTCAACATGAACAAGACAAAGGAGTTAACAGTGGATCTGAGGAAGGAGAGGATCACTGTTCATCTAAGAGCTTGAGGTGGAGAGGGTGAGCAGCTTCAAATACCTGGCATCCACATCAGTGAGGTCTATAAACACCACACAGATGGGAAAGAGGGCTAAACGGCAGCTGTATTTTCTGAGGAGGTTTGATATGTCATCTAAGATCCTCAGCAACCTCTATAACAGCATAGTTGAGAGCATTTTAACCAGCTGCATAACTGTTTGGTAAGGCAGAACTACTGCAACGAGCTGCAAAAGCCTGAAGAGAGGACTCCACTGCGCTCTCTGCAGATCATCTACCACTGTAGAGTCCACAAGAAGGCTGCCTTCGTCCTCAAGACCCCACCCACCTTCAACATGGACTACCCTCAGGCCAGACTTACAGAATTATGAAATGCAGGACTTTGAGATTTAGGCCATGTTTACATAAAGCCAGTCTTCTGAAAATGTTTGATTTTCAAATGTTCATTCGGAAAAAAGTTACACATTTACACGTGAACACACTGTAGTTTCCTTACACGGACATGCACTCAGACACGAGTCTCTTCAGCATGTAAACAGTTACATCCAACTTTTGTTTGGACCTAAAGTGAGGTTTGGTTGTTGCTACACATTGAAAAGGGTGAATAACATAAATAACTCTCTGCTATTCGTCATTATTAGTGTTGTTGATGTATTAGCTGTTCTGAAAGCACAAGGCATCTAATGACTGCAGCCATCTGTGATGCTCATGTGTGATTTGACACGTTGCTGCTTCCTTTAAAATGCAAATGGGAGGGTCCGAAAAGTTCCACTCTAAGACCTGATCTTAAAAAGTTTCAGTGTTGTGGTGATTGGTGGTTGTGTGTGTGTGAGTGCTTCCTGGTGGGTGTCTCCTGAGCAGGTGACGGACGCCTCGTCACCACTCCTCTCACACCTGTGACTGATCAGGCTGATCAGAAGTGGAGGAGTATTTAAGGCTGCAGCGAGAACCAGACCAGCGCTGGAGCATTGTTTACCATGAGGTAAAGTGCAGAGCCTGAGAGAGACTTAGCTGTGTTTTTGTGTACTCCTTGTTGTAATCCGAGTCTTTGTTTTTGAACCTTCAAACCTGTGTTCAGGATTACCTGCCCGTCTGGAACCAGTCTGGTCTGCATCCAAGTGCCTGCCGTCTAATTAAGCACTCACCTGCACAACTGAACCTGCCTGTTCCTGCTCCTACTGCCATCTGGACACCAAGACTACTGCCAAGACTGGTCAGCCACTTTCTGAATCGTCACCTTACCTGCACTCGGGAAATACTCACCTCACCTGGACACCGCTCTCTGGAACCTACACCGGACCACCGCTGTGCAAGGACTGATCTCATCCTCTCTTCTGTGTTCTGGACTTGTCCCTGTGCCGTAAGAACTATCACTGAGAATATTACCTGCGCCATACCTGCTGTTCCTCTCCTCACCGATTCCATACTCACCTCGTTCTCTGCTCCTCAGGTCCTGGCTCCGGTTCCCATCTGTGAATACTCCGTTGCACTGTAAATAAATTCACTTACCGTTACCTGCTGGTTTCAACGTCTGTCTGTTGCCGAGCTGCTCACTTGGGTACAGTCTGAATCTTGACAGAATGCTCCAGCCAGATCCAAACCCTAAGAGCAGTTCCGGCGGCGGACAGACCGTGGATACATTAATTCATCACGAGCATCGATTAGACCAATATGAGACTTTAATTCAACAACTGTATCAGGTACAGCAGGATACCACTCTTAACTCTGTTTCTCACCGTATTGTGGCTCTGGATAACAGATTAGGAACTCTATTTCCCACAAGCCCCGCTCCACCATCAGTATCAGCCACACCCCCTACCGCCTCCTCACCTTCGTTCCGCGAACCGGAAATGAAGCCTTCGGAGTGTTTTGAGGGTGACACTGATCGTTGCGGAGGTTTCCTCCTTCAGTGCAATCTAGCTTTTGCTTGCTCCCCGTTATTATTCCCCACGCACGCTTCTAAAATAATTTTTATTGTAGCGGCGTTGAAGGGACGAGCTCTGCGCTGGGCACAAGCGTTCCTGGGTTCTCATCCAATCGATACGCTGGATTTTGTATGTTTTGTTCAGGAGTTCCAGCGTGTGTTTGACCACCCCTTACAACAGGAGGAAGCAGCAAAGCGGTTACTCACGTTACGGCAAGGACGCAGATTGGTGGCGGAGTACTCGGTGGACTTCTGGATTACGGCGGCAGAAGCAGGTTGGAACGAGTTGGCACTGAGTGGTATATTTACGGGATCGTTGTCAGATACAATTAAGGATCAATTAGCTACCAGAGATGAACCCGCTACTTTGGATGAACTGATCTCTTTAGCGATTAGGATTGATAATCGTCTGCGGGAACGACAGCGGGAAAGGGACTCTTTTCCACCGACAACCCACACACCAGGGCTTATGTTGGAGAGGGGAAGAGTTGCTGAGTCTCACACCCCCATAGCAGAAGCTGGGCCTATGCAGGTGGGCCGAACTCGGCTTTCTGCAGAAGAGAGACAGAGGCGCTTCAGGGCAAAGGAGTGCATTTACTGTGGAAATAAGGGACATTTCGTGGCCAACTGCCCGGTTCGGGGAAACGGGTCGACCCGTCAGTAATGGGGGAAGGTCTGTCGGGTCCATTAAAGTTCTCCCCAACCTCTCTGTTTTCTCTTCCAGCAAAAATCATCACTGAACAGACGTCACTGCCTATCGCTGCCATGGTGGATTCCGGCTCTGAACTGAACCTAATTTCACAAAACTTGGTGGATCAACTCAACCTACCAGTTCAACCCTTGGACACCGCCCGTACAGTCACTGGCCTAACCGGACACGCCATCTCGCAGATCACTCATCAGGTCATCAATTTGCAAGTTTTAGTTTCCGGTAACCATCATGAGTCCGGTGAGTTTTATGTGTTCTCCTTGTTGTCTCCGCAATTGATTTTTGGTTTTCCATGGTTGGGGAAGCATAATCCTGTTCTCAATTGGGCTAAGAAGAGAGTAGATTCGTGGAGTAATTTTTGTCTCGGGAACTGTCTTAGGTCTGCAGGGTTGCAATCTGGAGGGAGGGCTGAGGAGCCAGCTGAGGCTATTGATTTAACTGGGGTGCCACAATGTTATCACGACCTTGCACCGGCTTTTAGTAAGCTAAAAGCACTTTCTCTTCCTCCTCACAGACCTTATGACTGTGCTGTTGAGTTGCTTCCTGGGGCCCCGTTACCTACCAGTCGATTGTACCATCTTTCTGGCCCTGAGACGGAGGCTATGAGGACTTATATCAATGAGTCGTTAGCTTCGGGAATCATTCGTCCATCTACATCTCCTTTGGGTGCAGGTTTTTTCTTTGTTGAGAAGAAGGATAAAACTTTAAGACCATGTATTGACTTCAGGGGGTTAAACCAAATCACAGTAAAAAATAGATATCCACTTCCATTAATTGATTCAGTACATGAAAGACTTCATTCCGCTACTATATTTTCTAAACTGGACTTACGTAACGCATACCATTTAGTAAGGATAAGGGAGGGGGACGAGTGGAAAACTGCCTTCAAAACTCCATTAGGGCATTTTGAGTATTTGGTGATGCCGTTCGGGCTCACCAATGCCCCGGCCGTTTTCCAAGCTCTCATTAACGATGTTTTGCGCGACTTCTTGAATATATTCGTGTTTGTGTACCTCAATGACATTTGAATTTTCTCTCTGGACCAGGAGACACATCAGACTCACGTCAGGGCAGAGTTACAGAGGTTACTGGAGAACAAATTATTCGTCAAGGCTGAGAAGTGCGCCTTTCATGTCACCACGGTGTCCTTTTTAGGATTTATTTTCGAGAAGGGACAGTTTCGTACAGATCCGGAGAAGGTTCGTGCTGTCACAGAGTGGCCTGGTCCATCCAATCGCAAAGAACTACAACGTTTTTTGGGTTTTGCGAATTTTTACAGGTGGTTAATTAAGAATTACAGCCATGTGGTCACCCCTCTAACCCAGCTAACCTCTACTCTCCGTACGTTCACCTGGTCCCCAATAGCAGACAAGGCTTTTGAGGAACTTAAGGCTTTATTTTCCTCAGCCCCAGTTCTCAACCACCCGGATCCAGAAAAGCAGTTTTTTGTGGAAGTGGACGCCTCGGACACAGGAGTTGGGGCAGTATTATCACAGCGTTCATCTGCAGACAATAAGATCCATCCATGTGCCTTCTTTTCCCGACGTTTGTCCCCGTCGGAACAAAATTACGATGTGGGCAATCGTGAACTTCTAGCTATCAAACTAGCCTTAGAAGAATGGCGACATTGGTTGGAGGGTTCCAAGGAGCCATTTATCATTTGGACAGACCATAAAAATCTAATCTACTTACAGAATGCCAAAAGACTGAACCCGAGACAAGCCCGTTGGTCATTGTTTTTTGCACGTTTTAATTTTTCCATAACCTGCAGACCCGGTTCCAAGAACACCAAGGCGGATGCACTCTCCAGGCAGTTTTCGGTTGCTGATTCCTCGAAGGCCGACGTCTGCGTACTCCCATCCTCCTGTTTTGTTGGTTCTCTGACTTGGGAGATAGAGAATACCATCACCTTGGCACAACAGGCAGAACCTGATCCTGGCACCGGACCTCCTGGAAGAAGGTTTGTCCCCAAGAAGGTCGTTGGAAAGGTGTTGGACTGGACACATAATCACAGATTTACTTGTCACCCGGAAGTTACCAGAATGACAGCTTTCACACAAAGACACTTTTGGTGGCCAACTATGTCTGCTGACATCAAAGAGTTTGTTAAAGCCTGTCCAACGTGTGCAAGAAATAAAGCCCTCCATCAACCTCAAGCTGGTCTGTTACAACCCTTACCTGTGCCTGCTCGCCCTTGGTCACACATTTCTTTAGATTTTATCACTGGACTACCTCCGTCAGAGGGCAACACGATTATACTGAACATAACCCACCGTTTCTCTAAAGCAGCCCATTTCGTTCCGTTGCCAAAATTACCTTCCGCATTGGAGACCGCACAACTGTTGGTTCTACACGTTTTCCGCCTGCACGGTATACCTCAGGATGTAGTGTCAGATCGTGGGCCGCAGTTCGTCTCCCAGGTGTGGAAGGCCTTAAGACATAAATGTTACAGTTTCACTGAAAAACAGCTTTGTGTGACCGGCCCCTTAAGGACTTTATTTACCACTGCCATTAGACTTCTAAACAGCTGAGTAAAGTCTAAAAACATGATCATGTGTTGATACTTGATTGCACATTTTATATTTTGACAGGATTTTGCCTTATTTTGCATTTTTATTATTATTATCCTGCGGCACATATTTTGCACACCTTATATTTGGATTGTAGTTATTTTTCTCCATTTTGTATTACTATTATTTTATTTCATTTTTTTCATGTATTTGTAAATAGTTTTGAACTGCTGATTGAAGTCAGCTAAACTCTTCTGTGTGGCATTCAAAGAAAGACAGAATTTCATATCTCAGGGAAACTGGTTTTTAGCTGTGCACATTACAATAAACACTTGACCCTGATCTGAGTAACCCCAACGCCATTTTTATTATCACATGTAAAAGGTTTGGGGGATGATAGCTGATTCAAATTTTAACTTTGAGAAACTGATTAGTTTGGTAGTGAAGGGATTTTTTTATTAGGTTTTTATCTGGGATAAAATCCAATTTATCTTTTAAAGACTTACTGAGTGTCCCACGCTTTTATCCCATCCCAACTGGATTGCTGTAACTATGTTATGTTGGTGTTAGTCAGACTGGCCTCTCATGACTGCAGCTGCTTCAGAACACTGCAGCTCATCTTCTAACACAAACAAAAAGGTGTGAATATATTTCCCTGGTGTTGGCTTCCATTATTTGGCTCCCTGTTTGTTTTAGAATTGATTCTAAAGTTTTATTGATGACCTATAAGTCACAATTTGGGCAAGCTGCTGTACATCTTATATATTTTGTTTTGTGTTTTCTTGCTATTTTTAATGTCCAGCTTTTAGGCCAACAGCAGTTGTTTTTAAATGTGCTATATAAATAAACTTGAACTTGATCTACTTTGAGTTGTGTCAGTCCAAAACCATGGACATAATGGCACTGTATCCACAGATGAGATGGCTGGAGGAAAGAGTTTTCCTCACAGTGTTCAGAGCACATCAGGTCAATTTATTTATACACAAGTGTAGATCTTTTAAAAGTATTCTCATTTCCACATTTTTTTAATGTATACTAGATGTATATTCATCTATTTCTGTAACTTTTTTTTGTTAGAAACAAAAATAAAAATATTAATATTAATCTTCTAACAAAGATATATATTAATCTCCACAGGGAAATTCAACTTTGATGCAGCCACTCCAAGTAAAACATATGAAGAATGGTACAAAAAGAGTTGGGCTGGAAAGGGCAGGGTGAGGTGTTGTAAAGAGTTGTGAGATCTGAGCGGACATGAAGTCAAGAGGGAGGTGGGGTGAGTGGCTGTTGATAGTGGTGGACAGGCAGAAGAGTTTTGAGGGAGATGTGATGGGACATCATTGAGGACCTTTTTAACATGTCCAGGAGATCGGCCTAGTGCAAAGATTTTCAGATGTTGTAAAAAGTTACACATTTACACGGTGCTGCTGTGCTTGTTGAACCCACTGTAGTTTTCATGCCAGGCCACTGGTTGGTACTTATTCATGCAGGCACACAGACAACAGTCTCTCCAGCATAGAAACAGTTACACTGTTGTGTTCATGGCTGCTAAGCACAAAAAATAAAAAATAAAACGCTGTAAAATTGATGCCGCAGCCAGCTGATCTTACAAAACCCCAAATAACTAGTTATCTCTTTTACAGATATTGTGCTAAAATTTGGGCCACTTGTAGCTGAGAGAAAAATAAAAACACATACTCCAAATGCTAGTCATTGTGCAAAATCTTTGCTTAAAATTTTAGCACTAACTTTTGGAGCCAACCCTGTTTGTCTATTAGCAAAATATCTCATGAACCTTTGAAAAAAATTATAATGATACTTTCAGAAATTATTTGCGAGATGCACATTTACAACTGATTAACCTTTTGAGTCAATCCAATTTAAAATGGCCATCACAGCTAATCAACATTAGCCAACGCAAAAATGGCTGTAACTCAGTCAATTTTACAGATAATGAGCTAAAATTTGATGTGGTAGTAGCTGAGAGACATCCTCAACAGGTACTCTGAGCGTGATGTCTCACAATAGGGCAGGATATTCCACCTAATGTTATTTTCAACGTTTGACCAAAATGGCTACAACTCATTTGAAAACATAAGATGATCTTAGTCTAAAACTCTGGCCTTAAAAGCAGTGAGTGATATGCATTCCAGAAGCAGCTCAACAACAGCATACATACCCACTGTGTCACCCACCCCTTCAATGGTACCAAACTCTGACCCTCACATTGATCTGGAGCTTTTCTCCCCTTTGTCTTTCCCTCCTTCCTCCAGCACTTATCCTCTCTCTCTCTGTCTCATTTGTGCTTCACTACACCATAACATGTTCTGCCGAGACAGGCTGAGCCCTTTTCAACTCACTGCCTTTCTGTCTATTTGCTTTTCACAGTCTGCCAACCATATTCTCCCACTCACTTTCAAATTCACAGTCAAAAACAGAGCACGATGCCTCCTCTAAGCTCTCCATACTTCGCGTTCACTCTGCCCCTCCTCTTTCTTTCTCATCTGCTTCCTGCCATTATCCAGTTTTGCAGGATGTCAGCTCATTTCCTTTGTGCTATATTTATGATTTGAGCATTCAGATAACGGGCTGACATGGAATGCAGAATCGGGATGTGTAAATTCTCTGACAATGACTGCACAGCAGGTGTGCAGAAGTTCGGGGACTGGCTGCCTGCTCCATGTTCCAGTAACCCCAGAGTGACAGCTGTTGTGGACAAATGCAGACGGCAGGAAAGGTGGGATGATCATGGAGAATCAGTGGCTTAGACTGTAGAATTGAGAAACCCAGACTCATTCGAAAGTTTCCAGTAGAAGAGGTTTTTTCTACCCTTAAATCAGAAGTGTCATAATTCTCCATTACCCTTCCTAAAAATTGGCAAGAATTTTTTAGTGCAGTTTGTTTAGAACTACTTAGTTAAACATTTTGTAGAAAATGATTCAAATGAGACGTCTACTTTGAAAAAAAGCACTAATTTGCATTGTAAAGTCTTAAAAACAAAAAACATAAAAAAGACCAGTTTGTTGGTCATTTAAGGCTTTAATAGCTTCAAAAAAGAAGACCAAAGTCTTTATTTAACTGAGCCGATAAAGTGACTAAGGTTCTTTTAAAATCAGGTCTTTATTAAACAGAGGTTATTTTCCCTCCATTTTCTTTCCCAGCCTCCCCTACCTCCTGTTGTGAATCAAACCACAAAACATGATATAAATCTAACTGCAGAACATTCTACGACATGAATGTTATCGGTAATCATTTCTTGAAGCCTCTTGCCACAACAACTGCAAAAGTTTGGTGACTGCCCTCAACCAGCTCTTTTCCACAGTTTTGGCAATACATGGTGCTGTGATTGTCTTCTTGCCTACCGAAACGCTGAAAGAGCAAAAGCCCGAACTTCGGCTCAAAAGTGGTGTCGTCCAATCAGCGATTTCTCAGATCTCCCACTGGGACCTACCTTTTCCGGTTTGTTAATGTAACTGCATTTCTGGTTTTTGTTTGTGTGTTTCGTTTTTTGTTTGTGTGCTCTGTTTTTTGTTTGTGTGCTTTGTTTTTTGTTTGTGTGCTTTGTTTTTTGTTTGTGTGTTTCGTTAATGTTATTGTGGTTTGCACTTCAGGGCCACCATAGATTGGGACCCCGCACACTTTCCTGTCTCCCCTCGAGACTGGCCATGGCCCACGCTCAACAGATGTCCATTCACCTGAATTTCCACAGCTCCTCACCACTCTGAACCTAGACTGGCCACCTGAAACCTGTCTACCAGGAGCTGCAACACAAGGTAACAAAACTCCAATTTAAATTCTCCAGACTGGTTGGCACTGTTTTAGGGTCTTTGGGTCTCCCTTCTGGAGAAGACCTCATCCTCCGAAGTTGCTGTGTTGACCCCACCCACTTATGATAACAGTCTGGAAATTATTCACAGTCTAATCCAGGTTCTAGAACGTCAGGTTCAGGTTTGTCCCACCTTCCAGTCTCCAACTTCAGAGTCCCGCCATGCTCCCAAGCCCAGCCATTCAGCCACACTGCCCTTACCATGGTGGATGACACAAAGCAGACTCCTCAGCTGTACCAGCTCCACCAGAGATTACCCCTGCTTGTTCAAGCCATCTTCTGAGCTATGTTCCATCTCTGCTTCCAAGGTACACACCACCATCATCTAGATCTCAACCACTGAGAGACTCCATGTCCCAGAGTGCTGAAGCTTACCCAAGCATGCCAGCTGCACTAAAGCCGTACCTGAGTCCACCAGCTGCCAGCACTCCAGTGCCTCTCACGTCTCCAAGAGGGTCCCACCTTCAGCCTCCGAGAGGGTCTGGGAAGACGGCTCTCCACCATGTGTATCCCAGAGGGTCTATGTGTGTTTTTGAGCAGTGTAATATGTGTAATATGGCGTAATATGGCGTGTCATGTTTCCGCAATATTTCAGATTACTTTTACTCAACTTATTGTGGCTCCTTTCCAGATTATTTCTTCCTTCAACTTCATAGAAGGAAAAGTAGTTCCTAACTGAGCTCTTCAATGCAGATGGTTCTAGTCATATATTATGCTCAGCCTTCTCACAAATCTGTTATGTGCACCCCATAAACCATCTGGGCACTGCACTTCCTCTCTTCCTTAACATTACATCATTAATTAACATTACCAAAATAAATTTTTGATTTTTGAAAACTGATTCAGAGTCTGCCCAGTTTGAAGTGCAATGCATCTAAAATCCGATCTGAACCCTAACTTCTAACATAAAAAAGTTTAGGCTTCTTTTTCACACAACACTTTCCTGTTGAGCCTGATCTGCCTTTTTTACTGCATTGGTATAATTTGTGAAATGACTGACAGGACATAATGGGAAGTTGAGTTTGATGTTCTGCTACCCACCTTTGAGCCAGCAAGAGAGGTATTTTTGACAAGGCAGGACTTGACAGGATTCAAACTCGCAACACAACGACGAAGTTTTAAGAGTTTTATTGTGGACTGGACAGGAGCGGGACCTGTGACTCTAAACAGGACACTCACGTGACCGTCGTGGATTGGAAACGGAACAGGTAAGTTCTTCTTGGCTTGGTTACTAGTTGCAGACAGGCTTGTCTGAAAGGGGCTGAGGCGAGAGGGAAAGTCCAGGTGCAGGCGAGGGGTCGTTACCAGAGGGTCAGAAGTCCGAAGCCAAATCCAGAGAGG
>NC_051438.1:3914331-3966669 GCF_001649575.2 Kryptolebias marmoratus
GGGGGGGGGGGGGGGGGGGTTCCTGTGTTAAAACAGAAGGTAATAGACTGAATCTAATTTATTTTCTCATATCTTTTGCACGATCCATTGAGGCAGAGGGAGTTTACAGCAGCTAATTTCTTTCTTTTTACATCTCTAAGATTTCATCCTACTGTTTGTAGTTTCATTGTATTTTTTAAGTCTTTAAATTATGTTATTCTTTTGTACAAAATAAGACTGAACAGATTTGAACTGGGGGAAATTATTACACAGCTGTAATTTACTGTTTTTTTATGATCTAAATATTTTATGAAATAAAACATTTTTTTTGCAACTTTGTTATTTCAGCCTGATGCTACAATAATTTCCTCAGTAATCTATATTCAGTACTTCATAATGACAAGGTGACATCACAATTTATAATATTTTATTAAATTTATATATATAAAGAAAACTTAAAACACTGAAATGTCACATTTCCAGAAATATTCAGACCTTGAGCTCAGGTCACCCCCCACCCCCCCATGACATGTTTTCTCACCCTTATTGGAGTCCACTGATAAATTACGCTTATTGGGCATGAATGGTAAAGGCACATAACTCGCCATTCTAGCTGATAATCAGAGCCAAAACAAGTCATGTGGTCAATTGAACTCCCTGCAGAGATCAGAGGGAGGATTGTTGCAAGGCTCAGATCTGGGGAAGGCTACAAAAAGTAATAATCAAAGCTGTAAGCAGCAATGAAGAGTCTTCACAAATTGGCGATGCTCCAGGTTGTTTCGCAATCCCAGGCAATAGGCAATGCCATCTCTATGCAAAACAATCTCCTAAATCTCTAGAAACAGTTTGCTCAAATCTAAGCCATGGAAGAGCAAAACAAAAGCTTCAAAATAGGGACTTAATTCAAAATGGCCAACATCCATGAGCAAAACAATACCAAAGAATAGTGCTGGGCGATATAACGATACATATCGTGGGGACGATAGAAAAGTGTCTATCGTAATATATTTTCTTATATCGTCTCTATCGTTTTTATCGTCTCTATAGTTTCTGTCGTTTCTATCATAATTGTATCAATGATTCATGTAAATGTTTCATAACGTAGGCTACGACGAATGTATTAGTGTTGTCACTTTGCAAACATTCAGTTTATGTAAGTGATAAATATTAAGAAAAAATAACAATTTTGCGAAGAACCTCCGTTTTGCAACATGACTGCTTAACGTGTGGGTTTGAGACATGCTTTACGGCAGCAGCTTTCGCGTTTTTTTTCACCAGAAGTGCTGAAAGATGGAGACGCATGAAGTATCAAACTCGCGGTCGCAACAAGTAGAGACAGCTAGCAGGCAGCACAAGAAGAAAATATGCTAACACTGCTAATGCTAATGCTAACTGTGCTATTAGACTGTTTTCTCATCTGACGCCAACACAACAAACCTCTTCTATCACCTCACTCTATCACACGAAAAAGAATATTTAACAATCCAAAAAGTGCAAGGTCAAACAAGTTGTAAAAGAGCTGGGGAAAGTTGTGAAAAGGAAAACTATAGCCGGCCGAAGATAATGGAGTCTGTTGTCATTTAATACTGTTACATCGTAACAGGTACATATATATTGCTGCACTAAAATGCAGCAGATCTCATTTGTGAAAGTTCAGTTAAATGTCACTTCGAAATAAAGCTTGAAAATGGTAAGAAATTAGATTATTTTTTCATATTTTTCAGAGAATAACTGACAACGTACGTAATTGCGGTATATCGTCATATATATCGTTATCGTGATATAAAATTATCCATATCGTGATATAGGATTTTTTTCATATCGCCCAGCACTACCAAAGAACATCATCTTGTTATCAAGATCTCTAGGAGGAGTTGTTCAATAATAAGGGTAACAAACGACAAAAGTGGCAGCAAAATGGTATCTTCAAATCAAAATGACTGACTTCCTGTTTGTTTAAGGACAATGATGCAGGAGACGTTTTGTATATGTAGGTGTACCAAATTTCATACTTGTACATGGAAGAAAAATAAAAAAACACAGCAAAGGGTTTGTTTGAAATATTCTAAAGGGTGTTTTTTTATTATCATTTTTACTGTGCTCCAATAATTTGTGTGTGTACATACACTCACCGGCCACTTTATTAGGTACACCTTGCTAGTACAAGGTTGGGCCCCATCTGCCTTCAGAACTGTCTTAATTATTCGTGGCATGGATTCAACAAGGTGTTGGAAACATTCCTCAGAGGTTCTGGCCCATGTTGACATGCTAGCATCACACAGTTGTTACAGATCTGCCAGCTGCGCATCAATGATCTGAATCTCTTGTTCTACCACATCCCAAAGGTGCTTGATTGGATTGAGATCTGGTGACTGTGGAGATCTTTGGAGTCCAGTGAATGCAGAGCCATCAGACCTGGCAATATTTTTCCAATCTAATATTGTCCAATTTTGGAGAGCCTGTGTGAATTGTAACCTCAGTTTCCTATTCTTAGCAGACGGGTGTAGTCTTCTGCTGCTGAAGCCCATCTGCTTTAGGATTGGACATGAAGTGTGTTTAGAGATGGTATTCTGCATGTATTTGTTTGTAGTGGGTAGTTTTTTGAGCTACATTTGCCTTTCTGTTATCTCAAACCAGTCTGCCCATTCTCCTCTGACCTCCGACATTAACAAGTCTTTTTTTATTCGCACAAATTCCACTCACTGAATATTTTCTCTTTTTTGGACCATTCTCTTTAACCACATTCAAAGTCACTTAAATTCTCTTTCTTCTCCATACTGTTGCTCGGTTTCAATTTCAGCAAGTCATCTTCACCACGTCTACACGTCTAAAGGGACTGAGTGGCTGCCAATAGATTGTCTGATTAGCTATTTGGATTAACATGCAATTGAATAAGTGTACTGTGTACTGTTTTCTTTACCCACCTTTCCTTTCAGGGTAGCTGGTGCCTATCTCCAGCAATCACTAGGCAAAGGACAGGGTACACTCTGGACAGATTGGTAGTTTATTACAGGGCCACATGGACACAGACAGCCATTCAAGACCACTCTCACATCTAGTGACAACTAAGAATTACCCATTAACATAATGTGCATGTTTACAATCTGTGGGAGAAAACCCACAGATGCTCGAGGAGAACATGCAGACTCTACACATAAAGGCCTCAGATTGGTTGTGAACTTGCAACCTTCCTGCTGTGAGGTGACAGCTTTAGCCGCTACTCCCAAATGCTGTCCCTGAGTTAATTCTATGTTAAACTGTTTCATGGTAAGAAGTCAAATTTTGAGCTCTAGCCACACTCAAGTTAAGATGAAAACTTGGGAATCTGCTAACTTTTAATACCCATGTCTTAATGGTATATTGACTAAGTTTGAAATTGATACAGTCACACAGGTTGCTTGAGGTAAAGGCTCCAAACACAGCCATCAGGTGAGTACAGGAACAAGCTTTCATTAAATAACACAGGAGACTTGCCTGGACAGTTCTTATGCTGAACAACCACGTTAATGCAACCACACCACAGAGAAGAACTGAACAAACTAAATCGAGGAAGAACTAATTGAACACAAGGAACAGGTGTGTGGTAACATAACACAGGGGAAACAGAACCTGAAAACCTTAAAAAATGAATGATCCAATCCCAACATATACTTAAAAACCTCTAGAAGAAGCTTGTTTACATGTAAATGGATGACAGCATTCAAAATCACAAATTAAATTCAAAATGACAGCTTCCTAGTTGTTTAAGGAAAATGTTACGTGAGACTTTTTTTGTAGTTTGTGGTGAATTTGATGTACAAATATAGAAGTTGGTTCATTTATCAAAGTAAAGGAATATAAAATGGTTATTTTGACATTTCTAGGGGGCATTGTTTAGCTATTTTGCTGTCCCCACAAATTTTGTGTATGTTAAGGTCTAGTCAAAAAATATTCATGGATATTTTGGTGTAAATAAGATAAAATATGTGGAAGTTACAGTAATATCGTTAAGATCAAAGTTTTCCCTACCTCCGCAACAACACCGTACAGCAAAAAGACGTGGTTTTTATGTCAACATTTTACCTGTAACAGTTTTAAGTTGATATGGTAAAGCAGCCCCATGACCTGGAAAGGAGAAGTGGGTAAAAAAAGAGATTAAGTATTAAGTAAACCACAGGATTTCCTGTTCTTAGTGAGTGGGGCTAAAACAATGGAATTATTAATATTGAGGACCAGACTGTGATCAAACAGCTGCATTTTTGTGTAGATCAGATGTTTGTGTCTGTTAAAACAATTTGTGGGTCATGGTGAGACATCAAAGCTTGAGGTCTGGCCACTCCTATACCCTATGACAAAAACTCAAGTTGTTTTAAACTTTTAATTCTTCATGCCTTAGTAGTACACTGACCAAATTCCAGGCCAATACTTTAAAATCTCTTGGAGTTTGTTCAAACAAAACTACCAAATGTGGTAATAGGCAGTGCAGATCTTCCTCAACCTGGTTTTGTTTTTATCTCTATGGGGGTCCTGGGGGATGCCCCACCTCTTGTTCTTTTTCTTGTTCCTGTCATTGAGGGAGTCAGGGCCAGCCCACTTTCATTAGTTTCAGTCACTGAGAGTAAATTTCTGAGCCTCTTCCATCTTTTTGAGCAGTGTGTAGAAGCAAAAATCTGACCAGTGTTAAAGCATGCAAATAAAATAACCACAGAACATAACCTGGTCAAATCTGAACATACAGCATTCTAACTCTAAATGAAAATGTTCGTTTCATTTAATACTTTCATTAAGCCTGGGATGCCTCTAACAATGGCCTTCATTTTCTGATCATTTACATCATACACTTTTTCGAAATAGGCTGATTTGTAAGTGCACAAAAAAGCTAATGTCATCAAGCTAAAATGTTTTTAAGCTCTCAAAAGCTGACCTTCTACAGAACCCTATTCCTTGTTCAAGTACAACTCTGAGTAGTTTTTTGATGTCATTGGTAATTGCACTTATCACAAGCCACGATTAATATGTAAAAGTAACAACAATGGAGGTCAAAGCTTTCATTTTCAGCACAGAAAGAGACACTTGAATTCATGCCTGTATTTGCCTGGAGGACTCTCATTAAAAATATGACCATGCAGAAAGAAAAACAAGTTATTTGATATAACTGGTGCAGATTTTATTCCTTCCTTCAGCTGCTCCCTTCTGCAGGGGTTGCCACAGTGAGCGTACCCACATGGAACATTTGGCAATTGCTTTACACTGGATGCACTTATACCAAAAAAGGTCCTAAAAAGGTAATAAAACCCAGGTACACAGGCACAGGCAATTACATGATTGCCTGCTTTTTAATGGCAATGGGTGATAACTACAATTACTAACAAAACAGACCACAGAAAACTAGATAGACTTTTTCTAAGCAAAAGACAAAAATCATTTATTCTCCAATTTAAACACATTACAGAAATGAGATTTTAAATTGATGTATCAAATAAAGAGACTTTTTTTAATGGCAGCAAGAAAATTTCTTGCCTATTTACATTGCTTGAAACATGAAATCATATACATAGAGAGAAAATTGAATTTGTGTCACATACACATTCACACACACACAGGCACACATGCAGTTATACTAATCTCAGTAAAATAGCAACACAGATGTTCCCTCCTCCACATAACACTTTTCTCAGCACTCTTTTTCTTTTCAGGGAGTTTTAAATGCACAGCTGATCTGAGTTAAATGCCAGCTCCCACCTGCACTCTCCAGTTTTGGCTAGTCCAAAGACATAACAATACCAGCTCATTTTTTTAAAAGTCATTGTATACTATGTTCCTTAACCATGAATACTGTGTTTATTTTCAACATTAGACAGCCTTTCTCTGTACCCTGTCTAGGACTGAGATGGGAAACAATTCTATAAATGAAAAGGAAGTTGTGGGCATATTTAAGCATTATTGCTCCATAATGCCTAATGCTATCCAGGATTTATTTTGTCTCAGCTGCTGAAATGTCTCCCTGGGTACTGAGAACACCCAGATAGTGCCAGCGAGGAAGCCGAAAACCAATAATTCTGGCTAGGCCATGAAGCTCAATTGGATTTATTGCCGTGCTCCTTCATCGGTTTAATAAAATCCCACTCTCCATTCCCTCATGCCAAATCCCCAGGGTGTTTGTACCTACAAGATCACAAGCATCAGTCATTAAGGTAACTAGAGAAACTGTCTCTACTATTCTTGCTTTTTAAGACACATGAAGCATATTTTCTGCTAAAATCTTAAATGGTTCATTGAAGATGTTGTAACTATTGTGTTATAAAGGATCATTTTAGAATGTGGTTATTTTGGCAAAAGTTAAAGTGACTGTCTTCATCACAATAAAAGAATAGTTACAAATTTGAAGAAATGCACATTTTTGTCCTATTTTTCTGGAGGAGGGGAGGGGGGGGTGATTGGATGGGGAAATAAAGTTTCTCTTGAAATGATCAGAGCCTAATCATAACTGTGGCCAACTGTAAACCTAATTTCCAGCATTTCTACTTTTTTATTTTTATAATATCTTCTTTATGCAAATAAAACCATGCAAATAATACTGTCACAGCACCAAATGGAAGAACATGTGTCCATACTTCTTGGCTTAAACTTTTAACAGCATTTATTCTGCTGAGGTGATATGTCTGAAATAGACTCCTATATGTCATCAGCATCATCAGCTTAAAACACCACATTTACTTTGCAGCAGAGCAGTTGTCATTCTGTTGTCTCTTACACTAACTGATACATTTTTTGTGATTGGTCCTTCAATCAAACAGGGTTATGCTTAGGGTTAGACATGCATTGTCTATATTTTGGATCAATAACAAACTGCTCTGAATCACAAACTGATCTCAGGCTGTTGGCCTGTAAGCTAGTGTTGTCATTGTCGTTCAAATGAACAAATCTTTTGAGTGAACGAACTGAACTAAATCACTTTATTCACTGATTTGTTCGTTATTTAGTTCAGTTGAGTTCAGCGGGAATGGAACTTCAGTGTTCTGTGACTCACTCATGACTGCCACCGAGTACTGATTCATTCAGTGTACGGACTGCTGATTCGTGCATGTGCAGAAACAACAAACTGCCGCAGAGTACTGATTCCTTCAATGTACGGACTGCTGATTCGCGCATTCCCAGAAACACCGTTAAGCGACCTGCTGATTCACGCATTTGCAGAAACAACGTACTGCCGCCAAGATGGGGTTTTTTGCCGCCGAGATGTGATAGACATTATAAAGAGTAGACCCTGCATAGGCAGAAGATGCGTCAGCACTGCACAGCTTATTTCTGTTCAAATCAACAAACTGTTGATGTCAGGGCTCGGGACATAACTTTTCACAAGATGAACATATTATATTTGTATTTTATTTTCTCTTTGTCTATGATACGTACCATTGAATGAACTGCTGATCCGCATACGAGCAGAAAACACATACTACCACCAAGGAGTGATCCATTTCTGTTTGAAAGATGTGGATGTTGGTCTCTCTCTGCATCTTTGAAATATGTTTGCATGTAATATAAGCCCATGTGGGCTGGGAATCTTTTATGGTGTATGGCACAAAAGAAATAAACTAAACTAACTAGCTAACTAACTAATAAACTGTGTGAGCTGAAGGATTCGGTTAACAAATCTTTTGAACAAATCATTTTGATGAACTGATTCTAGTGATTCAGTTCACTTAAAGGAGCTGTCGTTCCCATCACTGCTGTAAGCAGCTAATACCTCTTAATGACATCACAAGTTCACGTCACGTTTGAACTAAAGGTTCCTCTTTATCATCTCCTTCTCTGTGAAGATGTCATACTCTCCATTTGCATTTCTTTTAAAATTAGAAATAGCTGGCAAAAAAGTCCTGTTTTGGGTTTTTTTTGCGTGAAGCAAGTCCATCGCAGTAATGAGGGTCGGAGCAGTGCTTCTCTTTGAAGAGGTCTGAACCTGAGTTCTGATAGTAATTCCCACATTGGAGCTTATGGATCCAAAACTGAGGAAGGTTTTTATTTTTTGGGAAGCCAAAAAATGAAACTCTTGTGGTATTTTGTGGCCAGTTTGAACAATTAATTCCAAAACACTGAACTATATTGTACCGGTATTTATCCACTCACTGATGAATGGCTAAATGCTGTAAACCTCAGCAGCTCTGTGGACATCACACATCAGGGGGGTCACAGAAAAATACAAAAGCACCAGAGTGGTTACTTCAGTGTTCCGTTTTACAACAAGCATATTTTATGATTGTCTTTCAGCTCATGTTGGCTTCTAAACACTTTACAGTCTTCAGTTCTGCTTTAAAGGGTTAGGCATCTATTATGTGAAACGTGTGTGTGTGTGTGTGGGGGGGGGGGGTAAATTGTGAATTGTGTTTAAGTGAAGTGAAGTGAAATTTATTTATATAGCACTTTTCCGCTACAAGGCGATTCAAAGAGCTTTAAAACAAAGAAACAACAATCAGATACATAATCAAATACAGAGGTACATCATAGAAACATATCAATCATGTATAATCTAAATGAAATATAGAATAACCTAAATAAAATCATGAAACTAAAAATATCTAAACATGAGCTAAGACAGTCAAAATATGAGCTAAGATAAACTAAACTAAACTAAATGTACAGGAAGGCTAAATAAGCTAACATAAACTGAAACATGACAATGCTAAACTAAGGATACAACATGACTAATAGTACCAAAAGGCCTGCTAAACAGCCAACATAAGAATTACTAAGATAACTAAACTAAAATCACGATAAAGTTAAAGCTGAACTAAGCAACAATTAGGAATCTAACAATCTAAAATATGAGCTAAGATAAGCTAAACTAAAATAAATGTACAGGAACTAAACACACTGGCCATCCCCCCTACCAGTGTCAGTTATTTCAGAGGTGGAAATCAACTTTCAAGTCAGCTGACCTTGCTAAGGCAGCAACTTAGTAAATGTACCAGCCTGCCAACCATGTTACTGGCCCTCAGATCACTTTTTTTTTGTATCATAAAAAGGGACAGAAATAACTTTTAATCATTTTTAGGGCTAACAAGATTTAACAGAAAAAGAAAAAAAAGATTGTTTCACATGACTAATTATGGTTGTAAGTTTAGTAAATCTATAACTTTAGTTTAAGTACAATATATCACAGTCTAAATTTGAAAATCATTCTCCTATAAGGACTTTATTTTCTTCCTCAAAGCTCATGGACATAAGGTTGAAGAAGTGAGCATGTTCAATGCACATAAACATGTCTTCATGTTTGATCATGGCTTCTTCTAGGGATGTATGTTTCTTGCCAAAACAAGATTTACAGTTTTTCTTCATGCTAATATCATGATAATACTTGTGAGGGACATGAAACAAAGTTTTGTCAGTGTAATGCTCAAGGCGCTCAAGTTTTGATCTGAGCTTAGAGTCAGATTTTGAGCCGCCAGAAGTCACAGATCACATCATTGCTCAATTTGCATATTTGGTTATGTTGATCAGACTGTAGTAGAGAGGAATATCAATGTTGGTAAGACAAAAAACAAGTAATTAACACTCAAAATATGTTTAAAACTATGAATAAATTTGATGAAATAATTTTATACATTTAATGTTTTGTCTGAACCCACACTACAAAAATCAATTTGGTCAGAATTTCAAAATGAACCAAAAGATGATTATGTGTTGTGTAATTGATAGCTCTACATTCAACCCTAGTCTTTTATCCAGGGTTGGGACCACAGGGATTTATTTTAGCCCAACAGTGTCAGTGATAAAAAAACATTACATTAAAAATTTTTTTACATCCTGCTTTGTAATCCAGGGCGAGATCAGCCGCAGCTTTGCACATGTGTGACTTGTATGCTATGTAGACACAGAGTTGAGTGGGTCTCCTCTCTGCTGTGTGACTGACAGCTGTCAGAACTTGGGAAGTGGGAGGGGCTTGTCACTAGATTTGTCACTAGTCGCTTTTTAGAAAGAAAAAAAAAGTTGCTAGAGGTGTCTGAAAACTCAATATGGCAATCTTTGTGAAGTCAAAAGGAAATACACTTTGTTTCCATAGCTGTTCATAGATGATGAATAAAACAGGTGAAATATTGATTTTGTTTATTTAGTGTTAGAGAATCATGTTTTGTTTTTGTTTTATTTTTTTCTGTAGGGAAAGATGAGGAACATAGAAATGTACTTTAGCTCACTAAAGCTACTAAGAAGTTGAGAGACGAAGTTGGATGTGTTTCAGTCCAGTAATTTGTAATAAACATAACTGGTTGATAGTAAACTGCTATCTGAACCCAAGTAAATACTGTTCTTTGGTTACAGAAACACCGCGGCCTCCTGCTCGCTGTGTGTTCACCCAGTCTTCAATAGAGTTTTCAAGTTCGGGCCACCGGCTATGATTACCTCTGAAAGCTTTTGTCGTCTTTTTGCATCGAGTCAGTTCTTCACGCTGTTTTCTCCACCGTCTCTCCATTGATTCATTTATGCCTAAATTACGTACAGCTGCTCGATTTCCGTCTTCAATCGCCAGACGGATTGCCTTTAACTTAAAAGCGGCATTGTATGCTTTTCTTCGAGTATCTTCCATGTTGATGAGGGTGAGTAAAAATGACTGATTTACAAGACCGTAACTAACTGTGAAAGTGAGCATGATGTATCGCACAATTTCATTGGACCTCTGTGAACTACTCTTCAATTTCATTGGTCCACTGTTTTTGGCGCAATGAAAAAAAAAAACACGTATTTGCCGCACGATATTATAAGCCGCAGTGTTCAAAGTGTGGAAAAAAATCCAGAATTTATGATAAATGTCATATTCTTTTTTTTTTTCCTTTCATTTTACTTTAAACAGGCAATACCCATCCCAGAAGCACAGCCAGAAATACAAACTGTCCTTTTTACTGCAGTGGCTTAAAGGCAGCAGGTTGTGTACAGCAAGGTTTGGTTGTCAACTGGTGCCTTCACCATGAAATTAAATAGTCAGAAAATCACGTTATATTGTATCATTTATAAAATTTAAACAGTGTCCTACAGGCCAGGAGTCAAACAAAAAGTTTACTACAAAAAAAAGGTACTGTATGTCTCTTTTGCTAAGAATAAAAGCTTTAAAAAAAAGAAGTTCCGTGCCCATTCGAACACATTTATGTGTTTGTGGTGTGTTAAATGCAGCTTGCAGCCAAGTGTTTAGTCGGTGGCCTCAAAGCGCAGGACAGCACCACAACGCATCCAGTCAGAAGGAACACTACAGAGTCTCAGTGTGGCTCTGCTCGATCACAAAAACAGGCAGCCGTGCTGTTTTCTACTCAGTGTGAGATAAATGTGTAAGCAGTTGCTACCAGGACCACAGCCAAACAAGCCTAAAATTTACAACCCTTTGATGATACTTTGACATATCCTGCTGCTTGCGTGGTTTTTTTTTCTCCCCCTCCCCTGCTCCCCATTTGTAAATGTAATACCAGGGCTTTTCTCTGATAGCCTGACAGACACGTACAGTATTCAAGCTGCAGCTGGAAAACTTCCTATTTCTTCCGGTTTGTGAAAAGCAGTTAAATTAAACATGTGCACACTTCTACATGGGAGGGGTGATCACCTGCTGCAAATGTATTTGTTGGACTAGGCTGGTTGTTGTGATTTTTTTTAAAAACCTTGTCTATATTTTGCTTATTTTTTTAAGAGGGGGTTTCTGTTTTTTTTTTTTTAATGTATTGCAGGGTTTTATTTTCATTTGGGCATCTCACTTTTTGGTTTCCAGGATCCCATTTTTCTCTAGACTTTTGTCTTTTGGCTGTGAGAAACTCACAGAGTGGATGCAATGGGTTTTATTCAACATCAGGTGGTGTAGAAATGAGAGGTGGTAGGGCTGAACTTATAGAGTTAACATCTTCCTTATTTTCCAAATAGGTCACCTCTGCTTTACCATTTAGCAGCCTAGTAGGCAAATGGCTTGTTTCGCCTTGGTATTTTCTATTTAAGCAGTTACTTTCAGCTGCATTTTTTTCAAGTGTTGGGATGATTGTAATGTAGCTGTCAGGATTTGGGTTTTTGGTTTTCAGTTAGTTGCTTTATGTTTCAGTTGGTGTTTATTATTTTCTGTTATCTTGTAGTTTGGTTCGTGTTTTCTTCTACTCTTGTCTCATGTGTCTGTGTTTGTTTTCATTTTCATTCCCCCAGCTTAGTCATCTGGTTACCTGTCACTCCCATCTCCACCTGTGAGCAATATTAATCATGTCACCTGTCTCCACTTACCTGATTACCCTCAGCACTTAAATACCCGGTCATTTCTCCCACTAGTCGTTGGATCATTGTTTGTTGTTTGCCTTCGCTCCCCGTGTTTCTTTGTTGCCTTCCCTTGTTATGTATTTGGATTTTTGTTAAGTTTCAGTTGCTGCCACGTCAGCTTTTGTTTTGCTTATTTTTCATTATTTATTAAATTAGTTTTTACTTTTCGTATGAGTCTGCGTTCTGGGTTTGCTTCTGCCTCCACCGCTCCTGACAGTAGCACACATTACTTTGGGGTTCTTTTAAGTCTAGAAGATCCAAAACAATAAAAAACACAATATAATTAGAAAAAAACAGCCAAAACATTTGAAACACAGCACAACACTTGGTTAACAGCTTTGAGGGGGTGGAAAGCAGAGAGTCTTGCCGATCCAATGGGGGTGATGACGAGTTGACAACAGGGGGAGCGTTGTTGTTTTGCAGGGCCGAGAGTAGTGTTACTCAGTGCACATCCAACGGTACGAATGAGGGGCAGTTGTCCCAATTCTCATAATACTGAAAGCAAAATAGTAGTGTGGGCAGGGGGCTAATGTGGTGGTAGGGAGACACTGCTATGACTGTTTTATTCTAAACTTTTACAGTCCTTGTGATCAAAAAAATGTATGCAGGCCTATAATTCTAATTATATAAAAGTAGCAGATCCTTTAAAATGTAAATGTACAAAATATTGCTGTTATATCTGTCAATTAAGCTATTTTACTTACTTTCATCTCCTTCCAGAGATGCACATAAGAAGTAAAGAAACCTGTTAATGTGACCTCTCACACTATTAACATGGCATTGATACAATTTTAGAGCTTTCAGGCACTGAAAAAAATGACTTGTTGCAATTTTTTTTCCAGTGAACTTAAACAGATTCAAGAAGTCTGTGCAAATATGGTTCAGTACAAATACATGCACTGTTACATCATGGTGGTATTTAGAGAGCTCAGTATTTTCTGAGGTGGTACTCAGGTACTAAAATCTTTGAGAACCATTGATGTATGTGTATGTAATGCACTCTTCCAAACTGCCCTTTCATTAAAATGACATAAGATGCAAGTATTTATACATTTGCTGACATTTAAAGTCATTGTAGGAAAATGTGGGACCAACAGAGGAGGAGCTGATGAGTCAATGATACGTTCTGTGGTTGCCTCTGTGATGCTGAAAGATGGTATAATTTGAGATGTGACAGTTTCTCTTGATGCAGCATTCACACTCTATTCCTGTTTTTAGTTTTGCATTCTTCTGCATACCTGGTGGTATTTTAGCCATTCATAATTCAAAATGGGTCAGTATGACAGCACAGTGGTTGGAGCTGTCGCCCCACAGCGAAAAGGTTGCAGGATTGCCTTTCAGCTAAGGCCTTCCTGTGTGGAGTGTATGCTCTCCCTGTGCATGCATGGGTTTTCTCCAGGTACTCCAGTTTCCTCCCAGTGACCAAAAAATGTATGTTAGGTTAAATGGTAACTCTAAATTGTCCCTAGGTGAGAGTGTCTCATGTGTCCCTGTGATGGACTTGCAACCTGTCCAGGGTGTACCCTGCCTCTCGCACAGTAACCGCTGGAGATATTTTGCTGATTTTAGCTAGCATTTTACTACATTTAGCTTTTAGCTATAGTCTTGCTATTTTACCTTTTAGCTAGCTGTTTTTTTATTTCAGTTAGTCTAATGCTACATTTGACTTTTTCGCTAGCTTTTTGCAACTTTTAGTTTTTAGTTAGCGTTTTTGTACTTTTAGCTAGTCTTCTGACAATTCTAGCTTTTAGCTAGCCTCATGCTACTTAAACTTTTGGCGAGGTTTTGACTACCTTTAGGTAATGATTTGCTTTGTTTTTATTCAGAGCTAGCCTTTTGTTGCTTTTTGCTTGCTAATTTTGCCATTTAATTTTTAGCTAGCCATTGCTACTTCAGGGTTTTACTTAGTCTACATTGCCCTGCTGCTTTTAGCTTTAATGACATGGTTTCAGCTTTTTTAGCAAATTTCACATAAGGCAATTAGTAATCAGCATTCACAATTTCTCAAGTTTATACTAATTTCTTGTCATGTAATAGTCAGTAAAGGTCTATATTTTAAAGGCAGTGCACACCGACATTAATGTTTCTAACTCACAGTATTTGGGCAGCTGTGGCTAAAATGTTTTTTGTCTAGTTTTATACCCAAATGAAATATAAAAACATAAAATCTGTAATTTCTTTAAAAAACTGAACATAAAATCCTTTAAAACACTGAAAGAAATAAAAGCAATTTAAGTTAAAGGCTATAGTTAGAATCAATATTCTTTTTGCTATTTATTCCAGGAAGTTTTGAAGCACACTCTGCCTGCACAACAGACTAAGTGAAAAAATAATGTAGCAAAGGAAGATGGGTGCTGTCATGAGTGAAGATGTTCTTTATTAGCAGGTAATTGGTTTTCTCAGTCACTTAAGCCATTTTCACTCATTCACACCACAAAATGTCTTTGCAGCATAAAATTGTTTACTGGACAGGCAGTTGCACATTGAAGAGGAGGGGTGCACAGACGGGATGCTGTGGAACTTGTTTGGTTTTCAGCATGTCATGAAGGAGATGGGGCTCCCTGCTTGTCTGTTCCTGTCTTCAAATTAAAGCCACTTATTCCTAAATAAACTGATTATATTGTTATCTGACTGAAAAAATGTTTTCATGCAAGCAGAAAGGTGCAAAAGGAGGAGTTTGAAACCTATTATGCTTCCTCTCTAAACCATTTCTAGATCATTTCTGAACTGCAGCGTGTGTGTGTGTGTGTGTGTGTGTGTGTGTGTGTGAAAAAAGATTTACACCCATGGCAGAAAATCTAGAATTGGCACTTTTCAAAGGTGATCAGATCGGTCTTTTTGCCATCATCAACAAAAATCATCTCATAAACTGCTGACAGGATTTTCATGAAACTTTCAGAATGTAATCATTGGGTTGACATCTACAAGATGGCTGCCAGAGCAAAGCAATCTTAGCAAACCCCAAAATGGCTATAAATCAGACTATTTTAAAGATATTTAGGTAAACCTTTGTGTGGTAGTAGCTGAGCATCATTTCAAACACAATTTGAGCACACTGTATTGCGCAACATCTTTGCTTGAAACTTTGGCATTAATTATTGGACTCAACCCTGTTTGACTGTTAGCAAAATATCTCATGAATCACAGAGCAGATTTTAATGGAAGTCTGAGAAAAATATTGGCTGTGCATTTACAACTGATTATTTTTTTAAGTCAACCTATTTTAAGATAGTCACCACAGCTAATCAACCTTAGCCTTCACATAAATCGCTATACCTGATTTAAATTTACAGATACTCAGCTAAAGTTGTATGTTATTTGCTGACAATCACTCAGAACAAGCACCAACAGATCATGCAAAATCCCACAGGAGATCATAGAAAATTATTATTTTTTTAAGTTTGTCTAAAATATCTACAACTCTTGTTTCTTAATATAAGATGATTCTGTCCTAAAATTCTGTCATGAAAGGCAGTGAGTGAACCAGAGACTTTGTAAAGCACTGTTGTAAGGCAACTGTGCTTTCTCAGAATGGATTTACCACAGTCAATCATGTTATTAATATTAATAATAATTAAAAGATGCCTTTTACACCAGAGCTTTTAAACTGATACCGTCTTATACTGAGGAGAGACAGAGTTATGTCTGGTTTTGGTAACATTTTGAAAATAAAGTTATGTACAATCTCACACAATATTTTGAGATCTCATGAGATCTGATAGAGCTCAGAGTATGTGCTGGAAATGACTCTCAGTGACTACCATCCCAAATATTAGTTTAATATGTAAAACTGGCTGATATAGCCATTTTTGTGTTGGCCAGTGTTGATTAGCTGTAGCAGTCACCTTGAATTGGGCTGTGTCATTGTGATGGAGACCAGGGGCTCCATCCCCATTAATTTATAGAATAGATATTTTTTGTTTCATTTCTTTATTTCAGTTTGAGTTGTGTTAATTGGGGTTTACCTTCCTGGTGTGTCTCCTGGGGAAGGGTGGAGCATACCATTTGAGCAGGAAGGATAATGCTCTAAAGTTATGTTAAGTTTGATTTATGTTAAGTTTGATTTAAGTTCTTGATTGAATTTAGGATTAGTTGTTTTAGGTTGCATGTATGTAAATATTTATTTGTACCCTTTATTTTGTGTTGAGTTGTAAATAATTTGTTGTTGTTTTGTCACCCCTTCACCTGGTGTGGGTGGAGGAGGCCAGGAGCTAAAGCCAGCTGCTGTGCTTGGCAGTAAGAGATGGGTGTCGGTGAGTTGGTGAACTGCAGCCCCAATAAAGAATACTTCACCAAATCCTGTTGGTTGCCTCACCTCCTTTGAATGCAGTGCCGCCCGTGGAGGGTGACAAGTGGTGTCAGAAGTGGGATTTTGGAGGAACAATGAGGCAATGATGACCAGAGGTGGAAAAAGAAATAATGAGGCTGAGACTCAAGACAGTACTACAACTATGAGTGGAGCTGAGGCTGCTTCTGGTGCTAGCACTGATGACAAATTGGATCAGCTGGCAAGCCTTGTCCAATCATTGAGGCAATCTCAAACTGCCAGAGACCAGCAGATTGAGAAGGAATCAGCACGCCAAGAAGTGAGATGGAAGAATTTACAACATCAGTTTCGACAACTCCAGGCTCATGTGGAGGAACTGAAAGAGGAACGACAGCATGATGGTGACAACATGGAGGAAGATCCTCAGACTTATGATGATCAAGGAGATGATGATGAACAAAGTCAGATGTCCTACCAACTACCAGCTGTACAGAGGGAGCCAAAGCTGCTTCCACTGACTTCTGATGATGATGTGGAGCACTTCTTAACAACTTTTGAAAGGATGGCTAAGGTATGTCAGTGGCCTAAAGAAGAGTGGGCGGTCCGACTGGTTCCACTACTTACTGGGAAAGCACGTAGTGCTTATGTGCTGATGGACATTGCACATTCTCACATTTATGACAAGGTGAAAGATGCCATATTGACCAAATATGAGATAACTGCCGACACCTACAGAAGGAGGTTTCGATCCCTGGACATTCATCAGGGTGAGACACCAAAAGAACTTTATGTTCGACTCAAGGACATGTTCTATAAGTGGGTCAAACCAGAGAAGTCAACAGTGAAGGACATTTCAGAACTGATGATCATGGAGCAGTTCCTCAGGATGGTGAATCCGGACTTGGAGGTGTGGATTAGAGAACGAGCCCCAAAGTCTGCAGATGAGGCTGCAAGTTTGGCAGAAGTCTTTTTGTCAGCAAGGACGGGAGCCAGAAGAACCAACTTTGGGCGTGACAACTTTCCTGCAGGAAGAAGTAAGTCTGATGGGGGTGAAAGGGGTGGTGCTATAGGTCAGACTAGGAGTTTTTCAGCTACTAAGTCATATTCTGTGGCTAAACCCAATCCTGCTAAGAATTACTCCTCCTCAAAGCAAGATGTAAGGTGTTTTCAGTGTAACAGGATAGGTCATACACAGTACACATGTCCTGCCACTACACGGAGTAAGCCCTCTCTTCTATGTTCAGTTCCCAGACCACCTTCCCCCTCCCCCGCCCAAGAACTGGCTCACACAGTCCCTGTGCTAGTAAATGGTCAACGTGAAACAGCTTTATTAGACACAGGAAGTTTCAAATCTGTAGTTCTTTCTAGCTTGGTGCCAAGAGAGCAGTGGAGTGATACTAAGACAAAAATAAGTTGCATCCATGGTGACGAAATGGAGTATCCTGTAGCTGAGATTTATTTAACTATAGGAGGACAAACATTTTTATTACCTGTAGCATTAGCACCAAGGCTACCCTATGCTGTCGTTTTAGGCTTGGATGTTCCCACATTAACTGATTTAGTGTCAAGCACAGAAGTAGAACTTTCTTCTCCAATCTGGAGCTTGGTCACTACTAGAGCTCAGAAAGCACAGAACCCACTTCAAGAATTACCATTCTATGATGTGGAACTGGAGGTGGGCCCAGTAAAACCATCTAAATCCAGAGCTGAAAGGAGAAAGGACAAGTTTTTAGGTACAGTCAGAATGGAGGTGGATGAAAAGATGAAACCCTGCCATTTATTTGACTTTGATATTCCTTCAGATATTTCTGCCTATCAGAGGTCAGACCCAACATTAAAACCATGGTTTGATAAGGTTACTGAAGTTGAGGGAAAGAAGCAGGGAAAAGTAAGTGTCTTGGAAGATGCAACTTATGTGGTGCGGAATGGTGTCCTTTATCAGGTCAAAGGTGAATCAGAAGCCATTGCTTTGCCACAGCAGCTGAGGGGAAAAGTGATGGAACTCGGTCATTCAGTTCCTTGGGCTGGGCACCTTGGGTTCCAGAAATCCCTTCATAGAATAGCCAGTCGGTTTGTGTGGCCAGGCATGTACACACAAGTGCAACAATTTTGCTCTTCCTGTCACACATGTCAGTTGACGACCAACAGAGGTGTATCTAGAGCTCATCTACAGCCATTACCTATCATAGAGACACCATTTGAAAGGATAGGAATGGATGTTGTGGGTCCTCTGGAGAAAAGCTCCTCCGGTAACCGTTACATTCTGGTTATCTGTGATTACGCTACTAGATACCCCGAGGCTTTTCCTTTAAGATCAGTGAAAGCTAAACAAGTGGCTAACTGTTTGCTGCATCTGTTTTCACGTGTAGGCATCCCTAAAGAAATCCTTACAGACTGTGGGACTAATTTTCGGTCAAAACTCTTAAAGCAGGTTTATCAGTTGTTAGGTATAAAGGGTATAAACACCACCCCATACCACCCCCAGTCAGATGGACTGGTTGAACGTTTTAACCAAACGCTGAAGAACATGCTGCGGAAGTTTGTTTCAGAGACTGGCACAGACTGGGACAAGTGGCTGCCCTATATGCTTTTTGCATATAGAGAGGTTCCACAAGCATCAACTGGATTCTCTCCATTCGAGTTGCTGTATGGGCGACAGGTGAGGGGACCGTTGGATCTTCTTAAAGAACAATGGGAGAGCCAAAGTCCATCGGGTGAGCATGTGGTGTCCTATGTGATAAAAATGAGAGAGAAACTGGAGCAAATGGCTGTGTTGGCACATCAACACATGAAGGCAGCTCAAACTAAACAGAAAACCTGGTATGATAAAAATGCCAGGGAGAGGAGCTTACATCCTGGACAGCAAGTGTTGTTGTTGCTCCCCACTAGTGACAATAAGCTTCTTGCTAAATGGCAGGGCCCGTATGAGGTCACACGACGTGTCGGGAAGCTTAGTTATGAACTGTATATGCCTGAAAGGAAGAAGAAACATCAAACCTTCCATGTTAATCTTCTGAAACAATACCACAGGTCACCACCACAGTTTGCTATGTCATCTGCTTCGCAGTCATCTCAACAGGATCCATTGCAGAGTGAGGAGCATGCAGAGACTGTTTTGCCCCACCTCTTTGTGCGTGTGGTGGATGATGAAGAGGAAGATGAGCTATTTTTTCCAGCCTGTAGCTCTGTACCGGTTTCAATTTCTCTCTCTCATCTCCAGCATTCCCAGCAGCAGGACATAAAGCCCCTTTTGGATCCAGAGCTGTTTCAGGAAAAACCTGGGTTCACAAGCCTGATACAGCACAAGGTTCACCTCAGAGATGACGCTGCGCCTCGCAGGAAGTTCTACAGGGTTCCAGAACGTCTTGTCCCACAACTCAAGAATGAGATGCAGTTCATGTTGGAGCTGGGGATCATTGAGCCCTCTGTGAGTGAATGGTGCAGTCCAGTAGTGCTAGTACCAAAAAAGGATGGCACTTTAAGATTTTGTATTGATTTTAGATACCTCAATAGTGTCTCTAAGTTTGACCCCTATCCAATGCCTCGCATTGATGAACTTTTGGAGAGAGTGGGGAGGTGTAATTTTATTACCACACTTGACCTCAGCAAGGGCTACTGGCAACTGGCCCTGGCATCAGAGGCGAAAGAGTTGACTGCTTTTAAAACACCTTTTGGGGTTTTCCAGTTCAAGGTGATGCCCTTTGGCCTACAGGGGGCACCAGCGACGTTTCAGCGCCTCATGGACCAGGTGCTGATGGAGGCATCTGACTTTGCTGCAGCATACCTGGATGATGTGGTGATTTTCAGCCAGACGTGGGAGGAGCATGTTAATCATCTGCAGCATGTTTTACAGCTCATCAGTTCTGCGGGGCTCACAATTAACCCTCACAAGTGTAAGTTGGCTCAGAGGCAGGTAGAGTACCTAGGTTATGTAGTGGGACATGGACAAGTTAGACCTCAAGTAGGGAAAGTAGAAGCTATTCACACGTACCCAGTTCCTACAACTAAAAGGAAGGTCCGTGCTTTTGTTGGCTTAGTGGGGTGGTACAGTAAGTTCATTCCCCATTTTGCAGAGAGGGCTGCTGTTCTTACAGATTTAACAAAAGTCTCTGCGTCAAATAAAGTCAAGTGGACTGAGAAATGTGATAAAGCTTTTAAGGACCTGAAGTCTGCAATCTCCAGTGACTCTGTTCTCTACAGTCCAGACTTTGATGTCCCGTTTATACTGCAAACTGATGCCTCTGGAGTAGGCCTTGGTGGAGTGTTGATGCAGGACATTGATGGTGAGAGACATCCTATTGTTTTTCTCAGCAGGAAACTTCAGGACAGAGAGACCAGGTATTCCACAGTTGAAAAAGAATGCCTCGCAGTTAAGTGGGCTGTGGAATCACTACGGTACTATTTGTTGGGGCGCCATTTTACCCTTGAAACAGATCATAGGGCGCTGAAATGGTTGCACCAAATGAAAGACTCTAATATGCGTATCGCAAGATGGTATCTGTCATTGCAGCCTTTTGATTTTACAGTGCAATATCGGTCAGGGAAGTCTAACCTTGTTGCTGACTGTCTGTCTAGAATGTATGAGGATTGAACAACTGTTGTCCTGGGTGAAGGGGGGAGGAAATGTGATGGAGACCAGGGGCTCCATCCCCATTAATTTATAGAATAGATATTTTTTGTTTCATTTCTTTATTTCAGTTTGAGTTGTGTTAATTGGGGTTTACCTTCCTGGTGTGTCTCCTGGGGAAGGGTGGAGCATACCATTTGAGCAGGAAGGATAATGCTCTAAAGTTATGTTAAGTTTGATTTATGTTAAGTTTGATTTAAGTTCTTGATTGAATTTAGGATTAGTTGTTTTAGGTTGCATGTATGTAAATATTTATTTGTACCCTTTATTTTGTGTTGAGTTGTAAATAATTTGTTGTTGTTTTGTCACCCCTTCACCTGGTGTGGGTGGAGGAGGCCAGGAGCTAAAGCCAGCTGCTGTGCTTGGCAGTAGGAAATGGGTGTCGGTGAGTTGGTGAACTGCAGCCCCAATAAAGAATACTTCACCAAATCCTGTTGGTTGCCTCACCTCCTTTGAATGCAGTGCCGCCCGTGGAGGGTGACAGTCATCCATTGAATGTTTCATTCAAATCTGTCCTGCATAGTTGATCTTTAGAGGTTCCCAAACCAGATACTTTCCTCTCATTGACTATGCCTTGAGATCCTGCCCAAAAATAAGAAAAATAGAACAGGAGACCAGACACAGCCCTGGCAGAATACGCCTCTCGCTGAAATTGTTACCAATTGTTGAAGTATCTCTCCAGAACTATCATTAAAGTTTGCCACACCAGAGGTGTCATGTTAGTCCTCTATAGCAGGGGTCTCAAACTCCAGGCCTCAAGGGCCACTGTCCTGAAAGTTTTAGTGAAGTGAAGTGAAGTGAAGTGAGATTTTTTATATAGCACTTTTCAGCAACAAGGCGATCCAAAGCGCTTTACAACAGAAACAAAAACAGAATCCAATACAGAATGAAAGACAAAAGAAAAATACAACAATCATGTATTCTAAATGAATCATGTATAATTAAATGAAACATAGGATAATCTAAACAAAATCACGAAAACAGACATATCTAAGCATGAGCTGAGATATTCAAATAATCTAAATCACATAAACTAAACATGGAATAAAGAATTTTAGTGGATTTCTGCCCCAACACAGCTGATTCAAATGGTTTAATGACCTCTTCACTAAATCATCAAGTTCTCCAGAAGCATGTGCACAAATCATTCATTTCAACCATGTGTTTCAGGGTGCATTCACACCAGCCCTATTTAGTCCATGTCAGTCGAACTCTAGTTCGTTTGCGTAGAAAGTCCGGTTCATTTGGGGAGGTGTGAATGCCCAATAAAAACTCTGATGCAGACCAAAAGAGCAAACTCTGGTCCATCTAAAAACCTAGGTCTTGGTTCGGTTGAAGTGAAATCTGGCACGGCTTGAATGCATATGGAAGCGGACTGGAGACCGCTCCAAAAGCAGGAAGCAGACTTCAGCACAGGGCCTTCTGGGTAAATACAACCAAAACAAACGTGTGTTTCTACCACTAATGGCAAAAATGACTCGTGGTAAGACGTGGAGTGAAGAGAAATTTGACACCATTCCATTTTTGTTTACTTTTTCAGAAGAAGGAAGTTGCGCTCAGTGTCTTCAGAGGTTTGTGTGTTGTTTCCTTCAGTAGCTCTTGGTGCAGCATCACCACAGGCGAGGGGGGGAACAGGTAGCTCAAAGGGTTTGGCTCGATTGACTCAGGGCAGTGTGAATGAGAACCACACCAGCTAAAAATAGAACAAATGTTGCAATTTTGGTCCCCAATCGAACCGAGCCTACCGGACTTAAAGGGAGAACACATCTAAACCATGCAGGAGAGAGGCCCCCGAGGAACGGAGTTTGACACATGTGCTCTATAGAATTTTGAAGAGGCAACATTAGCCAAGAAATCCTGCCAATGTCCAGATTATCAGATTTATCCACAAGCACATGGTAAAAACAGAAATATAATTTATTTAACCAAACTACATGTAAAAGAACTAAAACTAAAAAAAAGTACACATTAATAACAGAAATATTTACAATAACAAAGATTGAAAGCAGAGAGAGCAAAGACACCAACAGAGTGAGAAAATTAGGTCAGTTTGTTCTCCAGCAGTCTAAGCCTACAACAGCAGAACTAAAGGGTAGGTCAGGAAACCCAAACTAATGCTAACTATAGGATTTATCAAGAAGGAAAGTCTTAAGCCTAGTCTTGAAAGTAGACAGGGTGTCAGCCTCATGGACAGAAACTGGAAGTTGGTTCAACAAGAGAGGAGCCTGCTAGTTGAACCCTCCTTCTAATTTTAAAAACTGTAGAAACCTGCAATCTCAGAGCAAAGTACTCTATTAGGAAAATATGCAACAAGAAGCTCTTTAAAATAAGTTTGGGTTAGGTTCTTGATAGTTTTGTATGTTAGAAGTAAGATTTTAAATACTATTCTGAATTTGACGGGGAGCCAAAGGAGAGGAGCTAAAACTGGGAAAACTATTATCTCTCCTCTTAACTCTCATTTGAACTCTGGCATCAGCATTTTGGAGAAGCTTAATTTGATAGGGAATCAGAGTTAATAATGAGAAGACTGGTGCTCTCCCTAATTTAAATTATTTTATTTATTAAGAATCTCATGAAGTCATCACTACTTAGAGTTATAGGTATACATGGCTTACCAGAGATAGGACTTTTCATTAGTCTAGCTACAGTACTAAACAGAAACATGGCTTGTTCTTGTTCTCTTTAATTAAAGATAACAAATACATAGTTATAGATTTTCAAAGGGCTTTCTTGTATATTAACCTCTCCAGGTTAAATAAAATTACTCCAAGTGGAGCCCCATTTTCTTTGCAACATTTTAGATGCCTGTTTTAAAACATGTAATTCTGAATTAAACCAAGGAGACAGCTTCCTCTGACTGATTGCTTTCTTTTCAAAGAAACATCAAGTGATGTTTGCATTGAAGTTGTAAAATTATCAACAAGATCATCGGATTTGCTGCCTTCAGTTGCATTACTCTGCAAGACAGAGGAAAATAATAATGATAGAGATTTTTTTAAATTTTGGTTAAAGTGATCTCTGATAAACATTCACTATAATGAAATGTACTCTCAGTGGCTGTGTAGTCAGTTAATGTAAACTCAAAGGTTCTTAAAAAATAATCAGACAGAATAGGATTTTGAGGATATATTAAGTGCTTACGTTCTATGCCATATGTCAACCTGATCCAGAGTGTGATGAAGAGATTTGAGTAGGTTTGGGGACATTTTGGGTAAAACCAATTGGCTCTACTAAATTATTAATTATATGCTGAAGCTTTCACTTTCAACATCTAAATGGATATTAAAATCTGCCAGTATTTTGGCTTTATCGGTATTAACAAACTCACAGAATTGAAACAAAAAATGAGAATAAAGGCTTGGTGGAGGATATATAACAAGTCAAAGTGGATTTTCTGATTTCCAGTTTGGATGAGAAAGAATGAGAATCAAGATAAAAGAATTATAACTAATAAATGGTTTAGCATTAGTCAATAATCCTGACTGAAAAATAGCAGCTTCAACCTGTTGTTCTAGCAACATGACAATTTAGATAGTTAGCAGGAGTGGAATCATTTATACTAACAAAATCCTCCTGTTGTAGCCAGGTTTGTGTAAGACAAAATAAGTCAGTATGATGATCAGATATCAAATTCTTAACTAACAGAGACTTAGAGGAAGGATATCCTATGTTAAATATTGTTTTTTATAACATTTTTATAAGTTATCTTTTTAGAGCTGATATTTGGTTAATTTAACTTGGCTCATGGGTGAGCTGACACAGTTTCAATGGTGGTTTGGGTGGGTAACAGAGGAGAAGCAGCAGAGAGGTGTGTGAGACTACAACTCTACTTCCTGGACTGGACCTTGGGTTGTCAATAATTTGAATGACTAACAAAATTGGCCAAATTCCTAGAAAGAAGAGCAACTCTACCCAAAGTGGGATGGATGCCTTCTCTCCGCATCTGAAAAGGTTTTGCCCAAAAATCACTCCAATTATCTATGTAGCCCATGTTGTTTTCAGGACACCACCTGGACAGACAGCGGTTGAACAACAACATACGACTAAACATGTCATTGTTGGTCAGGTTGGGGAAAGGGCAGAGAAAACTATGGAGACCAACACAGTTTTTGCAAAGTTACACACTGAAGCAACATTCATTTTAGTGGCCTCCGATTGGCTTAATCAGATGTCATTACCGCTGACGTGAAGAACAGTCTTACTGTATTTAACCTTAGCCATAGTTAGCAGTTTCAGGAAGGATTTGATGTCACCCGATAAATATCTGACACACAGAGCAAGAGAGGACAGAATAATCAGGGAGAGAACCAGGAGCCATGCTAAGCTAATACTAGCTAGAGCTAACAGACCCAAAACACACTGATAAAACCAAAAAGTGTTAAAAAATAAAATGTGCCTCAAACACAAAGCAGTAGTAAAAAACAACAAGAGTGCTTGTGTACAAGTATGTAAATTTGTGAGTCAGATAAATCCAGTAAATCAAAAGACTCTACTATCAAACAATTTAGTTTAGCTACCAGCAGAGAAAACAGGAAGTGACACAATACGCCTTACCACAAATGTCAGCACGTCAGCCTAATCCTCAAATTTAATTTATTTATTCTCAAAGCTCCAGTTAGAATGACCTGAGGTATCCAGAGATACTTGGTAAACCCCACAAAAACATTGTAAAGGGTTTCTGATGGTCTTTATTGCTAAGTCGTCTGTTATTGACTTTTTGCTGCTCCACCTAATTTCCTTTGTCTAGTTTTCCCCTATTTGGAAAAGCATTTTTTAAATTCAGCTCGCAGACAGATGTACAACATTCTAAAGAAAAAAAACAATCAATGTTTAGAACTCTCAGCAGTTAGACTGAGACAATTAAATGGCGTTAGGATCGTACAGCTATCAGTCATCAGATAGTCAGATTACTTGCATATATGACCTGAGGTAATCTACAAAAATATTTTAATTACACTGTAGAGTTTCATGTACAAACCTCAGCAATGAAAAATGTTGCATAAAAACACGAGTATCTGGATGTGAAATCATAGTTTACAGACAGTAATCAGAGATGTTCTCTACACAGACGTGTCTGCACACATCAGATCAGAGCTTTCTGACAATGATCAGAAGGTTATTTATTCCCAGAGAAACAGCAGAACAAGCTGTCTTCTTCCAGAGCAGGGTGCGTTTCCATGATAAACTGAAATTAAATGTCAAGTTTTGTGCAGTATTTGGGGCTTTTTTTTATTCAATGGTGCTGCAAAAGAATAGTGGCATGCTGTACATCCACAATTGTAGGATAGGTAATGTTATTTATTCTGAAGATTAAAGGCTGAAAAAAATAAAAATACAGTGTGGGACTGAGAGATCTAAATAGCAAATGTATACAAACTAAATAAAGCAAATATATATAAACTAAATAAAGCATCCCAAATGTTAACAAGTTAGATCTGTCACAGAGCCATTTTCAGTGGGTGGGTAATGTTTTGCCCGCTCTGCCTCTCCATCTACCTGCAGTCCATGATGGAAAGTTCTGGTTGAAGTACCGCTCCTCAACCACAAATAAGAGTCTTATTATTATTACCATTATTAGCTGAATAAACCTACAAGTGATTTAGTAAGTTTGTTTTAAATAATGCTAATTGGTGACGAAGACATCAACCACAAGATGTGATCCAGGAACCAAAGCTCACTTAACATTAAAAGTTCTCAAGATGACAGTTTTGTTTTTTGGTTTTTTTTTTGAGGGGTGGGGGGGGACCTTATTTTGTTTCACAAGGAGTTTACGTAGGCAGCACGTGGACTTCTAAATGGGTTACATAGCGTCTATTTAACCATCAGACAGTTCCCGACCCAAATCACTAATTTTTCGTTGTTTCTGGTTGACATGCACAGTTTGTGACCAAACTCTTCAGCATTTGTCCTAGATGGCAGGAATCATCACAGCCTTTGAGAAGGCTGTTTTTTTTTTTTTTTTGAAGAGGGACAATAATGTTTTTCAGTGTTAGCACTTATACTTCTGTCTGTGTATTCACCATTTTGGATGTAACTGCTTCCGTGCTTGAGAGACTGGTGTCTGAGTGCATGTGCGTGTCAGCACCAACTAGTGGCCAGACATGGAAAATACAGAGAGGTCAACGAGTCCATCAGCATCGTGTAAATGTGTAACTTTTTTCCAATCAACATCTGAAAATCAGTAACTGCTGCTGAGGTATGTACAGAGTGAGGCAAGACAGGTGTCATACCTGTGGGTGACAGTGGGCAACAAAATAATGTGTGCAGTCTAAAATACAGTTTTGGAAGCTGTGCACATGAAAATAGGCTATGATCTACAACAACTGCCTGTGAAAATGCATCCACACAGTTTGTTGGCTAATTGCTGCTGTCAAAATTCATTGAGACCTCAGAGGTTTAACAAGAAACAAAACAATGAAAGTAACATTCTTTTGAATGTGGCTTGGACAATAAGTAAACTGAAAGCAGCCAGTGCCCAACACCCCTACAAAACAAGCTAAATTGAAACAAATAAAACACAAATAAAAATAAAAACTGAGGTTTAAGACAGCTTTTAAGACCAAAAAAAGCCTTATTACTTAGGAGCAAAAAATAAAAGAATAAATAAATAATACATAAAAATTTCAACATGTTTTTTATTAATAAAAAATGTCAGGCATGTGTCAAATCTGCTTGAAACATGTAGACAAGTGTTAACACTTACCTCACATTGCTTCTGTTTATAGAGATCAAAAATGTACTTTTTCTTGGCTTCAAAGACTGTCCTTCACATGATTAAAAAAAAAAATCTTGCAAAAACACAGGATATGCATCACCAAGGCAATACTGAGATGTATATTTTTCTCAAAGTTCACAGACAATTTACTGTGCTGCTTGGAAAAAGAAAAAATAGACCGATAAGGAAAAAGATATCCTCTTTCGTGCCAGTAAGTCATGCAAGAAATGCTGCATTCAGCCTTCCTAAACTCCACAGTCTGTGGCATATTGTGTTTCTAGTTCTGTCTGTTTCATATTTTTAATCAATTGTGATACTCAATAACATGTCGGCCCTTTCGTAATTGAACATTGTGTTTCCAAGGGGGCTATGTTTCTGCGTAATCAGTGAGGAAGAGAAGCAGAAAGAACAGAAACAAGGATGCTTCTCCTTAATGTTAATGAATTAGAGCAACTTGTAACACACTGCAGCGTAATTAAACGGTATGGGCCATGAATCGACGTTAGGGCATATTAGATGTGCTTCTTAATGCGACCAGGCAAATCCAAGCGCCATATTGATCAGCCCTTTAATGTTCTCAGGCTCAGCCCCAACCCTCGACCTCTGTCTCATTCTCCAGTCATTACAGTCAAGCTGGCAGGATTTAGTGCAGCTGCAGGCAATATGATGATATATCCAGACATGGTAAAATGGAAGAAAAATCTGATGTGCAGTATTTTGCCATCTTCATCCCTCTTCTCCTTGGTTAGAATCAATGAGTGTTGCTAATGGGTAAAAGCTAAATATACATGTCTTCTACTGGCAAGAGAGCATTTCATCCCAGTCCTTTTCCATCAGACCAGGTCCCAAAAGAAATCACGACAGCAGACGTTTTGGAGCCCTTAGTAGATAAGTATTGATAAGTCCATAATTTGGAAATCTGGAGGGCACAGGGAGAAGTGCCTGATAATCAGGGGGAGGGGGAAAAGAAAAGAAGGGAAAGGTATTGATTAGCAATCTTATTCAGAGGGCTCAACTTCAGTGACTTCTTGGACCTACACTAAACAATATAATGAGATATCAATGAGGTGTCACAGAGGAAGCTGTTTTAAAGGGAGAGCTGGAGACACTTTATACATGAATCACACTGTTCTTCCTCATGGATAGACACAAAAAGAATGGGCCACATGGGCACAGATCAGGTATCATAAATAAATATAGTAGCCTCAAATGTGTGACGGGTTCTTCCAAAGAAATATTTGGCTAATAAAATATAAATATTTCAGTTATTTAATTTAACTGTTAGATAACAATTTAAATAAAACTATCCTAAACAAGTATTGTAGCTGCAAGTATAGGGTACAATAGCCCTAACTCAAGTAGCTTAGATTCTCCTGAAACAAGGATTGATACTTTGGTACTTGTTCTCTTGCTAATCTTAGCAAGACTTACTCGGCTTTTCAAATAAAGATTAGCCTTCTGCCAAGGCAGAAGGTTTGGCAACAATACATAATACAACCTGGTACATATCTGACATGTACCATTTATGGCATGTATGGGGCAGTGTTATGCATTGCTACTAAACTTTCTATTTTGGCAGAAGATTATGTACCTGCTAAGTACTGCATTTAACCGGCACAATTTAGGTAAATAACAGCTGCATACTAGGTACGTACCCAGTATACATTGTTGTACATGAACACGTTCAAAAAGACGTGTTTATTAGTGGCGTTCATATTTTTGTGAACTTTGAACTCAGCGAGTTCTGTTTTTTACATGATGAACTTCACCAGAGCGCAGACAAAAATGGTGACACTTAACACCATTCTGTTCAGCATTGAACAGTTGCTGGAACCTGAAAGATTTCTTTTTTTTTTTTGGACAAACCTGATCTACTCCAACAGATATTGACTGAAAGAGTATGGCAAGCAGATGTATCATATAAAAGTTAAACAGGATTACAGAAGCACAACAAGAGCACTGGACAGACAGACGACCCATGGGGCTGTGAGGAGCCAGCAGGAAAAACTAAACCTCCATAAGTTTTTTGTACGCTAAATGACTCCCTCAAAAAAGAGAGAGAAAGAGAGAGGTAGAGAAGCCCTTATAACTTTGAATCAATTTGACCCGAAGGCCATGTGAGGGTTAAGTCAGTGCTGTGCCGCTTTACTATATTAATTTTACTTCTGCCTGTTTTAAATAGTTAGTTTTATAAATATTAATAATTAATAAATTAATAAAAAATTCAATTAGACAAATTGATATATAAACAAAAGTATTAAATCCAATTAGTTAAAAGAACATTTGGTAATATTGCCGTCTCTATTATTAAGAGTATCTTTACAACATGATGAATATTCAGGGTTTTTATTTTTGAATACAGAATTAAGAACTTCATTTTATATATTTCATCATGCTGGAGTTGGAACGTTAAACATATATTTTGTACTTTAATTTGCAAGACTTTGTTTACATTTTATTATGTAGTAAATTGTAAATGTCAAACTTGACTTTTAAAAATAAAATTAACAAAATAAAAATGTTGATTTTGATTTTTATTAAAACAAAAAAATAGTTGTTAAGATTATTTGATTAATCAAAAAATAACTTGATGATTAATTATAATTAAAATAGTGGTTTGTTGTAGCCCTAGTGGACATGTGTTTATTTGTCTCTTGTATTTGCTAATTTTCATATAAACCACTGGATGGATTTTAATGAACTTTTTAGAAAGCAATTATGGGGTTCACTACTACGACTAATTCAAATTTGAAGTCAAGCACATTCAATATGGCTACCATAGTTATTTGACCTTAGAAACACAAACATGTCTATGACACAGTCAATGTCAATTTTAAAGATACTGAGATGAAAATCTGGTGTGCTATCAGATGAGAATCATTTACAACACATATTTCAAGTACTAACTGATTGCATGATATTTGATGTACAATTTTGCCATTAAGTACTGGAAACAACTCTGTTAGCAAAGTATCTCACAAACCACTGAACAGATTTCAATGAAAGTCAAAATGTAATTATTTTCATACATCTACAACTCAATAACATTTGGAGTCAACCCAGTTCAAAATGGTCACTACAGATAACTGACCCATGCAAACACAAAAATGGTCAGTTTCACAGATATTAAGCTAAAGTTTGATGTGGTAGGAGATGAGATGAATTTGTAACATACTCTGAGTGTCGCATCAATATCACATGACACTGTGCATGATGTTATTTTCAAGGTTTGACCAAAACAACTGTAATTCTAATCTCAGTCTTATCCTCTGGGATAAAATGTGGCAGGCAATATGCATTCCATTAAAGGCCTGTGAAAATTTAGGAAACTAGTGCAAGTTTCTCAGGTGCATTGGTGTTTAAGTTGAGGATTGACAAGTTTCCAGTCTTAGTGCATACTGTTTGCTCCATATGAACAAGGAGGAAGAGTAGTCAGAGTTGTCCCAGCAGTGGAGCCTATCACATCGCTGGAGCTGTGAAATACAGGACCAATAAAAAGGGAGACCATGTTTCAGAGTGGAAACACTCTCACATAGGTCAGTGTCAGCAGAAAGTACTGAAGATGCAGCTGAATGCAAATTGACCTCACAGCCATGCATGTAAAGAGCACACCACTGAACACACTTTAGGTATCATTTGTCAAAATGTTTTAAGCTTTCCTGGGTACTTTTCCTTGTTAAAATAACTGCCAAAGGGTTGTGGTTAAAGTTAAGAAATGGCAGCATGTCAAACTGCCATCATACCAAACTTGAGGTAACATAAAGTACAGGACAGACATACTCAATATAATAACTGTTGAAATGGTTTAATGTGTTTTAACCACACTGTGAGGTCTCACTGCTTCAAAGTACATGACATATAGCGACATGTGAAAAATATAAAACATACAGTAGTGACTCTGTGTTTTAGTCCTTTTTTTATTTATTTATGAAACTCAGCTGAAAAATGCATGGAGCTGTCAGGGGTAACAATGATCATGTGCTTTCATAGGTTATTACTTGCCTTGTTCAAACAATCCTGTGTTACAATTGTAATTTCCTCAGGCAAAAGATGTCTAACACTGGTAACTGTTCAGGTTATACACACACAGACACACACATTGTATATACTTAAATGTGTGTGTGTGTGTTCATTTGTCTGTTAGCAAAATATCTGAAACCACTGGATCTTTTTATTGAAACTTGCATAAAGTAACTGCTGAATGTATATCTTCTACTATTTTGGAATAAACCTGATTCATGAAATTAAAAAAAATGGTATCATTTTACAGATATTGAGCCCCATCTTGGTGTGGTAGTCACTGAGAGTCATCCTCAACACACAGTTTGAGTGCTAGCAGACTGCACAGGGTCTTTATTTAAAACTCTGGCACCAAGGTGGCTAATGATATGCATTTCTGTAAGGAATAGTGGTTTATTTATTGCCTGCCACCATGAAATGGGTATGTTAGTTAGCAAATTATCTCATAAACCACTGGAGAAATTTTAACTGAAACAGAAAATAATTCTTGGATGCACATCTAAACGTTTTTAACTTGTAGAGTCAACCAAATCAAAGATGGACACAAAAGCTAATCAGCCAGCCTCAGTTATCAACTTCTAGTTTCTGTCTGTGATGCTATCTATTTTGAAGATAAGACTTAAGACTTTCCTTTTTGATAAATCCTATAGTTAGGGATTGGCTTGGGTTTCCTGAGCTATTCCTAAGGTATGCTGATATAATTTGGTCAATGGTCAATGAAATCTTTCTCTAAGAGTGCAGACAAACATGCACACACATATAGTCAAAAACATTATTACCACTTCACTTTTGATAGCATGCTATAACAATGTTTAAATAACAATGTTTTTAAACCCTCATTTTATTTCCGTCTTTTGCTTGGTATTTGAATGCTGCTGAGAATCGAGTAACATGTTATTCAAAGCACTAATAAACCCTCCTGTGGCCTTCTGGTCAAATTGACCCAAACTTACAAGATCTTCTCTACCTCTCTTTATCTCTCTCTCTCTTCCAAGGGCTTCAGGAAAGTTTCAATGATGTCGATGGAAAACTGGAGGCTTACCAGTTTTAGGACCCAAGATTTAATATAACAAAGACATTTTAAACAATGTCAACTTTGAATTAAAAGTGTGATATTTTACTGAATGACACTTAATGACACCAGTCATAAACATTCATAAAGACTTGTTCATGTTCATGACAAGTGTTATGTCATGTTTATGACAGTGTCATGTCAGTCTTATGCACACCCCTTCAAATAAAGTCTTACCCTTTGGGTTTTTTTCCTAAACCTTATTTAAGTAACATATTTTCTTAAAGTCTTTTTTCCAGGTAGGTGCATAGCTTTTCTTTTGCAAAACAGTTCACTTTGTGTCCATTTTGGCGTGAAGGGTTCCTTGGTGTTAATTGGAGCAAAGTGAATGTTGTGCTGCTTTGCATCTTTTTGTGTCACTTAGAATAGATAAGCTCAGTCCAGTCTGTTGCTGTACTGACAAAGGATCTCAATACTGGGTCTCTCCTTTCCCAACATGAAAAGGCTTCTTCACTCAGTTGGATCTACAGTCAGACTTCTTGTGGAGCCATTTTTTTCTCTAACATGGTTGTACTGTCCATTGTCCTTAGGTGGAGGCAGGATGTCCAGTCTTGTCCTCTTTGGTCTTCTTCTGAGGAGTTGGAAAGGGGATTCTCCAGTTGTGGCATGAGGAAAAGCCCAGTAGCTGTGAAGCATTTCAGTAACTCCAGGCTTCCAGGGTCGTTGTGTAGCTTTTGAATGGTGTCTTTTAGCGCTCTCTTAAAGTGTTCCACAGATCTGTTCACTTGATGATGGTAGACACTCTGATGAACAGATGAAGCTTTAGGCATCTGAAAATCATCAGGCATCTGAATTATAGGTTTAGGGGAGCGGTCTGAATCTGACAGTCAACTCCTTGGCTGGTTTGAGGCTTCTCCCACTTTTGTTTATTTTGGCTGGGGCTCACAACTACGTATTCTGTCTGTGATGACTGTGCTTTTTAAAAAATAAAATAAAATCATTGTAAACATTGCATTCATCTGGATCCCATATGTCATGTATTCTTTGAGGCAGTTTTGACATACGAACCATAACACACCTGTATAAATGAGTTTATGTAGAAATTTGCACTATGCCCATTAAATGATGTTCTTTGTCTAAAACAAAATTAACTTTTGCTCCCATTCATCTATTTTCCAACAAGGGGAATATCATAAAAAGAGTTTAAAGTTAGATTAGGAAAACATAAACATGTCTATCAAAAACTGGATTCATCTTTAACCAAGGAGCTGGAATCTTAGACAGAACTAAAGCTTTTGTGACTGAAAAACAACAACAACAACAACAAACTAACAACATCCAGCACAATTTAAATGGTTAAATTGTCAGTTGTAAAACTGTAACACCCACAACTCTGCTTCAACAGCACTGTAACCATGGTAAAGTCTGTGGGTAGCATCTGTCATATTGGCTGTGGTTCTGAAGGCAAATGACAGACTGTAAACGCTGGAGAGCAGAATCCTTCCCAACACTTCAAACAACTCTGACAAAACATGGATGTATAGCTTCTTAACAAATTTGTATGGACATAATATCTCATAATATCTTATTCGAATGTAAACTGTTTCATACTGATTGCAGTCTAAAGCAAAATATTGTTTCTTTTAGGTCTGTGAAGTTCTATGCTCAGGATTTTATTTGAGGTGTGATTATGGATGCATTGATAACTTTTTATAATCGCATCACAGCCCAATAATTTGAATTAAGTTGAATCCTGAGTTCCCAGTAGTTTTTGAAAAGAGCATTATTTATCAAAACTTCCATTTGTGGTAAATAATGACAAGATCAGTGCTGTAACTCACATGTATGATGGAAAGTTAGCCAGTCCTCTTTTATGGCTTCTGCTCCTCACTTCCTCTTATTTTTAACAGGAGTAAGAAAGCATGATAATGTTACACCAGTACTGACCTCACCGCACTGGCTTCCTGTCTGTTACAGGATAGATTTTAATGGATAGATTTTGATGTTTATAAGGTCTCAGTTTATTTGAACAAACTTCTGTATTGCAAAGATGGATCAATCAACTGATCGTAGATACCTGAATTAGGCTGATAACTGTCCTGTTCTAGTCATTAATCTATCTCTTCAGTCCCTCTTAGGTGGCTCTTTGTACATTTGACCAAGTTTCTTCTGAACCTGAGTAATGTTTAAATTTAAAATGGCAACAGAAACAGTGCCTTTTAGTAGTTTTTAGCAGCAGTCAGAAAGGACTCCTTTGTCTGCTAAATGAAACTTTTAGAAAATAATCATTGAATGCACAACTACCACTAATTAACTTTTGGAACAAACCTGATTCAAGAAGCCAACACTTAAAAGTAATTTTACAAGCACAAAAAATCAGTAATTTTTCACAGATATTGCGCTAAAAATTGGTGTGGTAGTAGCTGACTGTCATACACAACACTTAATCTGAGTGTGACGTCTCACAATATTGCGTAAGAATGTGTGTACCTTATTTTCAAGATTTGACCAAAACAGTAACAATTCCATCATTTTTTTTCTTCAGAAGATTATCCTTGTCTAAAAGTCCGGCGTGAAAGGTTGCGGACATTATGCATTCTTTCAGGAATTCTTATGCCTCCAATTTGTTTTTGTATTTTGTCAGAAGGCAAAATGCCTCAATATATGATTACAAAGTAGTTCATTAAAACTAGTTTTCTTCGAGTAATCATTTTGTCTTTTTATTGGAATAGCTGTGTACAATGCATCTCTCTCTCTCACACACACACACAGACATACACACACTTACAGAAAAATTAATTATTTACCTTATTAAGCCAGTGTGTTGACTTCCATTCATTTCTGTAGCCTAACCCTGCCCCTAAACTAACCTAACCTAACCATTATCAGTACATACCTAACTCTAACCTAAACTAAATTCACAACCTAACCCTAAACCTAACCCATAAATGATGTTCCAACATATTAGGGCCGGACTTTGATCCGCATAAGGTAGAGCTGTCCTGACAAGGTGTGTGTATATAACAGAAAAGTTCCTAAAAAGGTAACCAAAACCAGATACACATACACAAACTCAAGCTAATCTGGTGATAACCACAAAATAATAATACTATTAGTTATACAAGACAAATCTTTGACCAGTCTTGCTCCACAAGAGACCCCAGCTGTTCAATAGTTCATAGCTGTCTGACCACTGGGACATGTACAGTACTGTGCTAAAGTCTTGAGTCATCCAACAAGGACTGCACAGAAACTGAGCAGTCCTTGTTTTTTTTTGTAAAAAAAAATAACAAACAAACTTTGAAATACTTTTGTTCAAGATCACTTTAAAAGATTGCAGGAAAATTTGGCAGCTTGGAAAACTTTGCACAGTTTTCAGAGCTATTTAGTTGTTTGTTAATACAACCTTCTAAAGAATCTTATTTAATTTACACGTCCAAATACAAATATTGTCAACATTCAAGAGCAAACATAAAGCAATATATTGTGTAACATTTGAAGGAAATTTGACATTCAGTGCAGTCTAGTCTTGTATCTTTCATTTAGTGTGTGTTGGTGTGAGCAGACATTAGTTTGGTCACAGCTGCTTGAACATGGCTCCCTGAACACTAAAGTATGAAGCAGCAGAGTTCAACAATTGATCGGCCTAATAAAGGAATCAATCATTAGAACTATTTAGTCTTCTGTGTGACTCACAGCACCTTCTCTCTTCAACTGTCAGGCTTTGTACATCTTCCATCTTAAACTATAACTGGTCCAGTTTGAATAAAGCCATTTACATTAACATAATGGCCACCTGTGAAAGGTAATTACCTCAGTAGACAGGTGAAGTCAGCAAAAAATGTTTCCACATCTGAAAGACCTTTAATCTTTTTTTTTATTAAACTCCCACTCACCCAATTATGTGTTATTATCCCCACAAAGACAGCATGGAAGGTTTGCTTTGTTTGTCTGTTAGCTGCAGCTCACAGAAGCTAAGGGACAAATTTCAAACATTTCAAGCATAACACCTCTATAATGTGAACCACTTTCACATTACTTTCACACTGTTTGTTTTTAATGGTCTCTTGTGTTTGGTATTATTTTTTTAACTCTTTATTGTTTTGTGTGCAGCACTTTGGCCAATGGCAGTTATGCTATATGAATAAACTGGATTTGATAAACCAGTGGCTAGATGTAATGAGACTCTCAGAAAGTATCGTTAGATGTACATCTACTGACAAGGCAGGACTTGGCAGGATTCAGACTCGCAACACAAAGACAAAGTTTTAAGGGTTTTATTATGAACGGACTAGGAGCTGGATCAGAGTCTTGGCGCAGGGCACTCACGTGACCGTCTTGGATCGGGACTGGAACTGGTAAGTCTTCCTTAGCTTGATAGCTAGGTGCAGACAGGCTTGTCTGAAAGGGGCTGAGGCGAGAGGGGAAGTCCAGGTCCAGGCGGAAGGTCGTTACCGGTGGGTCAGAGGGCAGAAGCCAAATCCAAAAGGGGAGAATCCAAAAGGCGAGGTCCAGATAGGCGAAGCGAGGTCGGCAACCAGAGATCAGAGTCCGAAGCAGTATCCAACAAGGGGCAGGCGAGAGACGTGGGTCGTGAGACAGGCAAGGGTCGAGATCAGGCAAAAATGAGAGAAGAATGCTGGACATCTACAGGCTGTGAGGCTTTCAATAATCTGGCAGTGTGAGTCTGGGAACTGTGAGTATTTATGCAGGCTTGAACAGGTGAAGCAGATGATACTAATGGCGTAGGCATGGAAACAGAGGCGTGGCTTGAAACTGGGAGTGGGAAGTTATGTGGCTGTGGCATGACTAGAGGCAAGAGGCGTGGCAGGAACAGATGGAGCTGTGATATCTACAGCTGAGTTTGAGTCATTGTTTTGAGTCAATCTGACTCAAGATGGCCTCCACATCTAATTGTAACACCCAAAGAAATGTCTAGAACTAAGCCAATTTGACAGAAATTGAGATAAGATTTGTTGTGGTTGTAGCTGAGAGTCATCACACCGTGTAAGTATTAACTGATTGTATAAGGTCTGTCTTCTCTGCCTATCTGCTAACATTATCCATATGGAAGGAGAATTTTGCCATAAGTCAAGAGCGCACCTATTCGATTTGCAAGCAGGATTTCATCTCTTGCTTTCAAAACTTTTAACGCTTGCACTCAAAACTTCTGCTCTCTTTCAAATATTCTCTTTTTTCTCTCAAATCTTTGTGTTGCGCTCAGATTTTCACCTCGCGCGCAAAACTTCTCTCTTTCTCTCAGATCGGATCTGCGCTTGCAAACCTCTCTGCTCGCTCGCAAATTTTTTCTGCTCTCTCGTGGATCTGAGCACCGTTGCCTAGCAACGGTTCCAGCCTATAGAATGACAGTGTTCTTCTGGGCGGGGGGAGACTCTTCTGGGGTGTGTTTGTTTCCTTCTAGTGGGTGTGCTTGTGCGGCTGCATACCCAGCACATTGATTGGAAGCGATAGTTCTATCCAAGTTATCCCGCAAAATGGATAAGCACCAAAAAACCTCTAAAGTAAGTACAATTTTCATGGCTAGTAACTGCAGTTTATTTCACCTAACTGTTTAATTTTGCCTTAGTTTATATGAGTTTATTCATTTATCATCACAACGTCCTTACACCAGCACAGGTGAAGCAGAGAAACACTACTTTCGGTTTCTGCTCCGTGTAAACAATGTTAGGAGGTAAGCCTGTAGCTAATTGTAGAATGTGATCACAAGATAGCAGCAGCTTTGTGACAGCAGAACTGGGTATTGTCAGTTAATTCTCCTCCCCTTTTTGTGTTTTTTTTTTTTTCCTGTTGCAGTAATTGGGGTTAAATCCAACAGTAGTTATAAGTCAATACGTTATATTCCATCCATCCCTTCATCGGCTAAACCCCTTATCCTCGCAGGGTTGGGGTGCTGCTGCCAAGCTGATGCTAATTAGCTATAGCATGACTGATTCAAGCCGTCAATAAGGTGAGTTTAGCTGTTCTCTAGAATCAAGATAAATCTATACTAGAATCCCGTTTTTTAGAAGTGTTTATTTAGCAGCAGAGAGTGTTCAGTAGTATACTGTAAAATGATATAAAGCTATTAGCATAAACAATACGGCTTGCTAGCATCAGTTTAGCTTTGTTCACACAGAACAGTGACCTCCATCTATTTAATGAAAGAAGAGAATCTGTGTTTAGGTTTCTGTTGGGTGATTGCAGCTGTTGCTGGTTTATAATCTGATCCTGTCGCATCAAGAGCTACAAACTGACTCAAAAGCTAAGTTTCAGTGAAGCTGTGGTCTGTTTCTAGGCTGTTTAGTTTTTTCTATCCCACATCAAACCAACTGATTAAAGCTGCATATGAACATTTTGTCTTTATACAAATAAATGTTATATAGAGCAATTAAAATATTATTAAAATGTTTTTTTTTTGACATCTGATTGTCTAAAAGACAACAGCACCTGATCCCAATCTTCTGTGTGGTCACTTCTATTTCAGTCAAAACTTATTGTAGAAAATGTATCAGTCAGTAGGACACAGGGAGATACAGGGAGACCTCCTTATTTTAAAATAAAGGTAACTCAAACTGAATTGCGTATTATCAATGTAAATCAGTGGTTCTCCACGGAAGTTAATTTCACATCTGAGGTTGCAAGAAAACAAACTACAAACCATCTTTGTTCATTCATCCATACCGCTTCTCCCCNACTGTGCCCCCCGCCCTACACCTCTGGGTACCACTGATACAAGTTATTGTTAAATGTGCTAATTAAAGGTAACTGATTGGCTAATTAGTGTCACATTGGTAATCAACTTGTCTATATGTATTTAATATCTGTTTATATATTTTTTCAGGGAATTCTAGGTGGCTCCAATACTCTTCTAATTATTTTAGCATCTATAATATTTATTTTAAGGTAGGAATAAATGCTGGGATTTTGTATTTTGAAATTAATGCAAAATTATTAACTTATTGATGTACATTTTCCCCTTTGTTTTTTAGATATGGAGAAAATACAGGATCTTGGGTCTGTCCATTTCCAGGCCATATCTCTAGACATCAGTTCCTGTTCTAGACCTATGTTGGATCCAGCATCTTTTCTATTTCTGGTAATGTCTGTTGTTTTGAAAAACAAATGTATTTGTAAAGCTGCATACAGATTCATTTTTTTAACAGTGATTTCCAGTTGTTGTAAGACAGTTTAATCAACCTTCTCCTGGTGGCCTGAACTTCTGAACCGGAGCTGATCTACTTCCTCAGCTAATTGTACTAATTGGGGTTTCATTAATGCTTTAACTTTAGATGAGTGAATAAATGAAGATCACATCATCTGTCTTGACATTTTCTGTGTCTGTATTGCTAACATTCAGATATTTCTGTGCTTGTGTTTTGCAGAGAGAAGGTTGAAGCTTTTCACCAGTGTCCCAGTCTACCAGGCTGCTACACATCCTTTGCCTGTAAACTTCAACTATTATTAAGTCCTTTTTGATCAAGAAAAATATGAAAGCAAATATTCTAAATAAATCAAATATTTTTAATAAAGTCTGTGATTTTTTTTATAATGTAGACATGGTTTGGAGCTCTTTATAAAAAAAAACTTCTGGCTGTGAAAATTCCTACATTTCAAGCCCTTGTTGGACATTCTTACTAATTGGCCTCAAAGCACCATGGCTAAGGTGGCGTATGTATACCTTTAATGCCTGGTGATGCAAATACTATATGTACCAAGTAGTGCTGGGCGATTTAATGATACATATCATGGGGACGATAGAAAAGTGTCTATCGTGATATATTTTCTTCTATCGTCTCTATTGTTTCTANAGGGAGACCCAGACTTCCCTCTCCCCAGCCACTTGGGCCAGCTCCTCCGGGGGAAACCCAAGGCGTTCCCAGGCCAGCCGAGAAACATAGTCCCTCCAGCGTATCCTGGGTCTTCCTCTGGGCCTCCTCCCGGTGGGACGTGCCCGGAACACCTCACTAGGGAGGCGTCCAGGAGGCATCCTAATCAAATGCCCGAGCCACCTCAACTGGCTCCTCTCGGCATGGAGAAGCAGCGGCTCTACTCTGAGTCCCTCCCGGATGGCCAAGCTTCTCACCCTATCTCTAAGGTAGAGCCCAGACACCCTGCGGAGAAAACTCATTTCAACCGCTTGTATTCGCAATCTCGTTCTGTTGGTCAGTACCCAAAGCACGTGACCATAGATGAGGGTACGAACAAAGATCGACCGATAAATCGAGAGCTTCACCTTTTGACTAAGCTCTTTCTTCACCACGACAGTCAGTGCCTGCTTCACTGGAGACGCCAAGGTTCAACTATCCGATGGACCCTCCTCTCCAGAACCCCCAAATATACCTTACCAGGGAGGCTTAAGAGTGTGATCCCCCTGTAATTGGAACACACCCTCCGGTCCCCCTTTTTGAATAAGGGGACCACTATCCTGGTTTGCCAATCCAGGGGAACTGCCCCCTATGTCCACACAATACTGCAGAATCTCGTTAGCCAACACAACCCTACAACATCCAGAGCCTTAAGGAACTCCGGGCAAATCTCATCCACCCCCGGAGCCTTGCCACCGAGGAGCCTTTTAACCATCTCGGTGACCTCAGCACTGGAGATTGGAGAGCCCGACCCAAAGTCCCCAGGCTCCGCCTCCTCAATGGAAGACATGCTGGTGGGATTGAGGAGGTCTTCGAAGTATTCCGCCCACCGCAGCATACCACCCCCACTATAAACAGTGTTGGTTGCTGCACTGCTTTTCCCTCCTGAGACGCTGTATGGTGGACCAGAATCGCCTCAAAGCCATGCGGAAGTCTTTGTCCATGGCCTCACCGAACTCCTCCCATGCCCGAGTTTTTGCCTCAGCGACCACCCGAGCTGCAAGCCGCTTGGACTGCCGGTACCTGTCAGCTGCTTCCGGAGTCCCACAGGCAAAAAAACGCCAGATAGGACTCCTTCTTCAGCCTGACGGCATCCCTCACCGCCGGTGTCCACCAGCAGGTTCAAGGGTTGCCGCCACGACAGGCACCAACCACCTTGCGGCCACAGCTCCGATAAGCCGCCTCAACAATGGAGGCACGGAACATGGCCCACTCAGGCTCAATGTCCGCCACCTCCCCCGGAACATGTTCGAAATTCTCCCGGAGGTGGGAGTTAAAGCTCTGCATGACAGGAGACTCTGCCAGACATTCCCAACAGACCCTCACAATTCGTTTGGGCCTGCCAGGTCTGACTGGCATCCTCCCCCACCATCTGAGCCAACTCACCACCAGGTAGTGGTCAGTTGAAAGCTCCGCCCCTCTCTTCACCCAAGTGTTCAAGACATGCGGCCGCAGATCAGATGAAGCCACAACATAGTCAATCATTGAACTGTGATCTAGAGTGTCCTGGAACCCCACCAAGGACTCCAAAAAGGGTGGGTAATCCGAACTGCTGTTCAGTGCATAAGCGCAAACAACAGTCAGGACCCGTCCCCACACACATAGGCGGGGACATAGGCACACACTCGTTGACCAGGGTAAACCACAACCAAGATGGGGGGTAACAAGTATGCCCACTTCTGCTCGGTGCCTCTCACCGGGGACAACTCCAGAGTGAAAGAGTGTCCAACCCCTCTCAAGGAGACTGGTTCCAGAGCCAGAGCCGTGCGTTGAGGTGAGCCCAACTATTTCTAGTCGGAACCTCTCAACCTCACACACCAGCTCTGGCTCCTTTCCCACCAGAGAAGTGACATTCCACATCCCAAAAGCCACCTTTGGCCACCATCTATTCCACATTGCACCCAACCGTTTTGGCTCCTCCTATAGTAGGTGAGCCCATGGGAAGGGGGACCCATGTCACCTCCTCGGGCTGTGCCCGGCTGGGTTCCATGGGCGAAAGCCCGGCCACCAGGCACTCCGTAAGTGCCCCACCTCCATGCCTGGCTCCAAGTGGGGCCCTGGTGACCCACGTACGGGCGAGGGAACACGGTGTCCAATAATTTTACTCATCGTAAGGGGTCTTTGGGCTGCACTTTGTCTGATCCCTCACCTACGACCTGTCTGCCTTGGGTGACCCTACTAGGGGCATGAAGCCCCTGACAGCATAGCTCCTAGCATCATTGGGACAGTCAAACCCCTCCACCACGATAAGGTAGCAGCCCAGGGAGGGGATGAAAGCAAATATTTTAAATAAATCAAACATTTTTAATAAAGTATTTGATTTTATTTATAATGTAGACATGGTTTGGAGCTCTTTATAAAAAAAAAAAAAAAACTTTTCTATGCTATCTTTTTCTATTCTTGCTAATTGGCCTCAAAGCAGCATGGCTAAGGTGGAGTATGTATACTTTTAATGGCTGGTGATGCAGGTACTATATGTACCAAGTATCATATTGTTTTCATTTAATGATCAGAGTTATGCCCAACTACTTTCATATTAAAACATTTAGATTTATAGTTTGTGGAACAATCTGTACTAGATGTAGGATGCTACAGTTCTGCTTTGTGTTTGGGTCCACCACTCTATGGACCATCAGGGTGTATGCTGAAATATGAGGATAACTTTAAGTTTGAAGTTCTACATCTCTTGATTTAGTATTTCATGTACTTTAAAATCTGTAAGAAAGTCTATTAGCATCAGATTCTAATTTCAGCTTTAAAATAAAAATTGCAGTGTTGCTGCTTCATCCCTGATATTTTATTCTACACCACCAGATGTTCCAATGCAGGACCTCAGCCTTTATCCCAATAATACTGCGATAGTAGCAACTTGTGCATTGCAAATGATTAAAGGGATGGGGGCTTCTATAGCTTCTGATTAACTTCCCAGTACGTTGAACAGCACAGCTACAGTAAGAAGCAGTAAAGTTTCATGAATGCAGTGTTTTCTGTGAAAGGTTGGAGTACAGCAACGGCATGATCACAGGTTATCTCAACAAGTGTTTTCCCACCCTGGTCTTCAAGACATACTGCCCAGCATGTTGAAGATGTTCCCTGATCCAGATGATTTCATGAGTGCTCAAGCAAGGAAACATCTAAAACATGCAGGGCAGTGTAAGATGAGGACCATGGTTGAAAAACACTAGAATATGATGAAAAGACGCATCTCAGGGCATGCAAAATAAGCTAAAAACATGCATTTATTTTTACTGCAAATTCAAAACAAAAAATTAATACAAGTGACATTTTGTGTTTACTCTGTCATTTAGTTTGACTGCATTTTGAATTCTGATTTTTCCAATTTTAGCTTTTTTTTCTATGTACCGTCTTTAGGCATCTGTGAGTTGTTTGTTGTGATATAGTCCCCTTTGTTTTGAGCTGCTTTTCAGCATACAGCATACAGAGAATACAGCGGATACTGTTTGTTTTGGTCTGTGGCCTTCAAAGATGGCGACAACCGACTGTGCAGGAAGTAAGCGCCCCACAATGTCACTGCGCAGTGACGTCGGTTCCAAAGCTCTATTGTAGCCACACAGGCACACTCACTAGAAGGAAACAAACGCACCCCAGAAGAGTCTCCCCCCGCCCAGAGGAACATTGTCCTTTTATTGTCTGGAACGGTTGCTAGGCGACAGTGCTCAGATCTGTGAGAGAGCAGAAAAAATTTGCGAGCGAGCAGAGAGGTTTGCAAGCGCAGATCCGATCTGTGTGAGAGAGAGAAAAGTTTTGCATGCGAGGAGAAAATCTGAGCGCAAACACAAAGATTTGAGAGAGAAAAGAGAATATTTGAAAGAGAGCAGAAGTTTTGTGAGAGAGAAAAGAGAATATTTGAAAGAGAGCAGAAGTTTTGAGTGCAAGCTTTAAAAGTTTTGAAAGCTAGAGATGAAATCTGCTTGCAAATCGAATATTTGCACTCTCGACCTATGGCAAAATTCTCCTTCCATGTATCCAACACACACTCTGCACAATATGTTTGCTTTGAATGTAGCTATTACCTGTTTGAGTCAACCCTGTCTGTCTATTAGTAAAATATCTTGTGAACCACTGGAAATATTTTACTTAAACTCTTAAAAAGTAATCATTGGATTACCAAAATGACTAGAACTCCTTTTTTTCTCATTATAAGATAATCTTAGATTCAAACTCTGACATGAAGGGCAGTGGGTGATGTGCACTTATCCAAGGAATGCTAGACCTTTAATTATTTAATTGCAGTCACATGTAGTAAAGATTTTATCTGAGGCTGTTTGTCTGTCTGAGATGTTGGCGATGTGCCACAAACACATACACCCGCCCATACATACATGCACACCCACATTCCCTCTCATCATTGTTATTCTGGTCACAGCAGCTGATAATCAGCCATGTCATTTTTTGACATGGCTGATGAGATAATGAGATATAAAATTCAAAAAAAGAGTTGACATCAGGCAATTTCAAAATACACCATCTCATGTTATTTATTTTCTCAGTAAGGAAAGATCTTTTACAATCACAAGAAGAGATAAATCTATAAATGCACAGATGTTTTTAGTCAGTGTTTAGTTTGTGTTTAGCTTCCGTCTTTTTCTCCGTGGTTTCATGCCATACAGTTGATCAATGTTATTTCATGGTTACCAAGGCAATCACGAAGAAAAAAACGGAAAAAGCTAAATTTTACTGAGGCAGAACTTGCTATGCTCGTAAATGAGATGGAAAACAGAAAAAAATATAGGTTTAGGGAGCCGCAGTCGTGGCGCTACAAATAAAAGGAAGCATTGTGAGCGGCAGCACGTTGTTATTACTGTTAATTCAGTGAGTGGGACAGGGGAGAACAGGGCCGAGGTGGAGAAAAAGTGGTCAGATTTTAGGGTGGAGGCAAAAAAGCAACTAACCAGCCACCGCCAAAGCATGTCAGCTACAGGTGGGGGTAAAGGCGTACCGAACTGATACAGTTTGAAAGAAGAATGGATGGTGTTGTGCTGAAAAGCGATCGGGCGCACCCCTGCGAGGGAGCGCGCATGGGTGTGAGCGGTATTAAAGCCCGCCTCCTCTGCACTCTGGGGGTTTGGAAAGGGAACTAATAAATAGTCATCACTGACTGTGTTGCTATCAGCTAAGCTAGCAACGTGCCTTGAATCTTCTGCAGTTGTCTGAGACATCTCTGCTATGTCTTCACTTCCTCTCAAATTAGGCGTTCTCCTAAAACGGCCAAAAGGACAGGCATGCACAATCGATCTGCACATGGATCCTGCTCCTTCCTGTTTATTGACCAATAGGAGAGAAGCTGGACCAAGAAGGCTGCCCTCCTCATTTGCATAATGAGGCAGAAATGCACATGGTAAAGTAAAACGAGGAGACAAGAAAATGTAAAAAGAAGAAACGCTTGTGTAAGAAAAAGGCAAAACAAAATACATCTATTTCTGCTTTTTCTTTTAGTTCTGTCAGTTTCGGTCCTCCATACTACTATATCTTATAAATTTGTAAATTTACCGTTATATACTATTGTTCTATATTGCACTTGTTTATATTGCTATTGATCCAGAAAGCACCTTCATCACTGAATGTTGAAAAAACAGACAAAAACTAAACTTGAATGTGTCTCATTGTCATGCTATGCTTTGATTGTAATATATTAGGATCCCCCTACCATCATTATATTTATAGTATTTCTTTTATTTTTCGGTCTTAAATTTCATTCAAGGTGGCATTAAAAAGGTCTTAAAAAGTCTTAAATTTGACTTGCTAAAACCAGCAGATAGCCTGAGTAAGCTTGTTTCATAACATTACTATTAAATAGACCAAGTCTATGTTTTTAAGATTTAATTACAAAAATAAAATTATGCAAATAAAGTCAACAAACAATAAAGCAATACATTAAAATAAATTTAACACAGACAATTTAAGAACAATATCCTGAGTTTTGGCAATTAAGTAATTATTGAATTAATTGAACCTGATTTAAACAGTTATATTCACTTCAAAATGTTTTAACAATGATAAGGCTCTGAAAACAAGAACTTACTTTTATGGTCTGAGAGAAGATTTGGATTATAAATCTAAATCTAAAATCTAAATCACAAGAGTCTCTTAAACAGGATGTTTGGTTAGGATCTCAAGTTTAGGTTTGACACATGCAAGAATTTGGCCAGTTTAGACTATTTTCATAAGTCTTTCACTTTGGAATTTAGGACAAAGGAATGTTAATAATTCTGCCAGACTGTCAAATTATTTTTAAGGAATGATTTTATTAGAACTGAACTTTTGTTTATCAACTTGCATCAGCTTAAAGGGTCATAACCAGACCAAAGATTACTTTTCTTATCACCAGGAGGGAAGACTTTGAGGTGTCTTAGAGGCTGTGTGGCCATCTCTGTCTCAGTGACTCCAGAGAGGCTGATAGAACCTCAGATGAACCACGGAAAGGAGGCAGGTTGAGGTCCAAAAGTCCACCGATGGTCAGTGGGTCAAGCATTTCGTCCAAGGTCACTTGAGATTGTTGTGATGGGTTCTATAAATGGTCTGAAACTTTGACTGATGGAGTCAGGATTTGGAGTGGAATACGACATCTATCAATGATAATTTAACTGAACTTATCTTAAAGTTAAAAATGGTTCTTGTTAACTTTAGCTTTTCAACTGCTGGACTTCACAAAATCAAATTTTGACAAAACATACACTCTAAACTTAGGTAAAAATATGACAAGGGCAGACAAGGATATGGGGTAGACAGAGACTGACTGACTGAGAGGAAAAAAAAACAAAACAAGTTCCCAATTGTCTATTATCAAAAGTGATGAGACATCAAACTATTGTCAGCCAATCAAATTCTGATAGGGTCAGACACTTGAGTTTCTGCACAGACTGAGCTTGTCTTTTCCTGTTCAAAAGAGGTGTATGTGTACGCTACACATTATAGTTTAAACATGATCACCATCAGACTCCAGTGTAAACAGTCTACAGCCCTGAAGCAACCCATATGTACAGAAGATGTGATGTCATGCACAGCATGTTTATGGTGTTTATGGAAGTAAATAAGGATTCTATAATAGTTAGCATGTGTGTATCAATTCTGAAGTTGTTGTGTAGTCAGAGCTAACAAAATTATTACTATGTTTGTTTTGTCCAAAGTTTGCATTTGATCATTTCAATTTCAGCCTACTCCAGTGCAAAATTAGACTTCTGGGCGAGATCAAATTACTTAAAGTAGAGAAAAGAGACAAACTCAAGCATCGATCTGATAAGGACAGATAAAAACTCCCAAAATACTGAAACACCTGCTCTCCGTCCTCACACGGGATCAGGAAGATGCACAGAGGAAGAGAGTCAAAAAACAGCCAAGAGTTCATCTTAAAATCAAAACACATTTATTCACTTTCAGCGCTGAAAGGGAGACGTGAAAGGGAGACCCTTACCGGAGTTCAGAGCACTCAGCCTCAATCTAACTTCCTGTTCGATGTACTTTTGTTACTCGAAAAGCAAAACATCAGTCACATCTGGTATTTTTCCATGTCAGTGTTTTTCCATTCTCCTCGTGGAGAGCCACTTCCTGGATTTCATGACGTCATCTCATCATGTGTTCTCTATGACCTGCTATTATCCTTTACATTGTTTCTGGACTCTGAACTCTGGTATAAAGAAACTTCATGGTCTTACATTTTATATAACTTTTATATAACATTTTATATAACTTCACAGATCCCACCATGCTAGTATGAGTATGATCCAACACCAATCATCCAGGACATGGGCAATTTAAATTAGAAAACAACAACTTGGAAAGGTAGGAAAGGTGGACATTTGACGTGCTTTGTGTGTGAAGAGAAGCTTCCGGACTTGATTAATGGATGTGTTGGTATCCATTCTATCATACAACAGTATGACGAAGTACTCCAGGGAGTTGTACACTTTTTCTGGTATTTCCTTGGTACCATTGTGCACTTCACACAATATTTCAGTGGATTCCTCATGGGTCTGCCACACTTTCCAAGCAGTCTTCTTCCCTACTTGAGCAAAATGGGATACAGTGTTACACTTTGTGAGTGCATGAAATACTGGTAGTGCCAGAGATCTTCTTGGACCAATTGCAGGAGTATCTCAAGGGCAGGAATGTAGCAAAAGTCCTTAACCAGTGCCAAATGCTACCCATAGTTCAACATTTCTCAGGGTTTGCACCGTTGCTACTGCCAGAACTATGACATCTGTGTCTACAGTATGGACTAGGATTTTGAGGAACCCTTGCATTACAGCATCAGACACATGCACCATGATTCTGGAATCAGCCTCCTCATGATGGCATGGTGCCAAATTGGTCTTGTTCCATGCTGCAAGATTGCATATCACGTCATCTCCCTCAGTTAGGGGCAAAACATGTTGCTCAGCCACTGTGTTCATCATTTCACTGTTAAGAAGTTTGAAGAGCTCTATTTTGTTTTTGTCTACATCTAAAAACTGTTGCCAGTTCTTTGGGACTGGGCTTGACACTTCAACATGCCGCCTGTGGCCTGTGGTGACTGCACGCTGTTCTCTGGTCTGAGTTTTCAGACTGTTGACTTCATACTGATCCTGCAATATATCCACACGCTGTGCCTGACTCAGTTCTCTCTGGATGTGGGAGGAAAGATACATCTAAAGCATATTGACCAAATGTTTACCATCCCTTTGGTTTTGACTCCTCCACTGAAATCTGTGAAAGTTTCCTTCACTTCTTCACTGATAAAATTGTGTCAACTAAAGCTTGTATCTCTCAGCCTTCCTACGACCCTTCTATCCATTTGCACTACTCATCTATTTTTGATCAGTTCAAGCCGGTGTCTTTCTCTTTTCTTGAGGACACAGTTGGCCACATGAGGCCCTCTGGCTCCCCTGCAGATTCTATCCCACCTCGCTTGTTTAAAGAGGTACTTGCTACTATAGGGCCAAATGTGCTTCAGATTATCAATACTAGTCTTTCTTCAGGTATAGTACCTGGGGTTTTTAAACATGCATTTGTACGTCCTCTACTTAACCCTCCTGTTGTCCTCATTTTCTGTATACACCCTGTGCCCTCTGGGTCAAAATGACCCGTCTTCACTAAACCCCCAATATAAGCAGCCTAATTGAATTTTAAACACCAAATTTCATCTTGCATATTGTCATTCACCACAAAATGTGTGAATACTTGAGTTTTCCCTCTCCACTTGAATTTCTATAGCTTAAGAAAAGAAAAAAATGTGCAAAAAGGAGTTTCGAATGCATTTTTATTCATCCCAATGACTCAGTTTCTTTTACTTTTCTCCAGTGAACAATTTAAGAGAATGTACAATACAAAAATATGAAAAATAACATAACCCATTCAACTAATTAGCACATGTAGGGCAGTATGCAAGTGCACAACCTTTGCAGATATATTTCTTACACCTGCAGCACACAGTATGTGTTTTACAGTCCTTCTTTTGAGGGCAGAACTGACATCTCTTCCTCTTACTTGCCCTAGCTGGGGAAGTGGCTGTGGTAGATGGATCCTCAGGTTGATCAGGAGCTGCTGCACTCTGAATAGCTTTCACAACTGCTGCTGAGGCTTCTGTGCGGGGGACATGCTTCCTTCTTTCAATGAGTGGAGTTACAAGTGCCTTTCCTAGCTGCTCCAGGAACACCCTCCTCTTGTTGTGCTTACGAGACATCCAGGTCGGGTTGGTCTCTCTCCAAATTACAAAGGCATTGTAGGAGGATACATCAATGATGTTGTGGAAGATGACCAGGGGCCAGCGGGCAGTCATTCTTCTGCAGCTATATGTTCCAATCACCTTATCTAGGTTGTCCACACCTCCTTTGTTGTGATTGTATTCCAGGATGATGATTGGCTTCCTGTCCTCACGATCGCTAATGTCGTTGTCTCTGTGCAGTGTGCTCAGAAGAACTACATTCTTGTTTTTCTTCGGGAGGTAGGAAACTAGAGTGGTGGTGGGCGTGAAGGCAAACTTTGAGGAGAAGACCTCTCTCTCCTTTGACGCAAGCAGTGCAGGTGGGAGCTCAGGCTTGTTCTTTCGAACTGTACCAACCATGGTGATCTTCCTCTTCAGGAGCTGCTGTCCGAGTTCGTAAGAGGTGAAGAAATTGTCACATGTCACATTGTGACCCCTCAGTCCCTCTGTCACATCAAGCACAACTCGCATCCCCTGGTTCTTCTCTGGGCATCCACTGGTTGACTTCCCAGTATAGACTTGCATTTTCCAAGCATAGCTTGATTTGGCATCACAAGCCACCCATGACTTGATCCCATATTTTGCTGGCTTGCTGGGCATATACTGCCGGAAAGGACAACGACCTTTGGACAAAAGACAGACAAAGACATCAGTGATTAGTATCAGTGTCACAGAAAACAGTCAAAGAAATCAATAGAGAAAATCACTTTTATTACAAATATGAAAACAGATTACCTCTAAATGGAACCAGTTGCTCATCCACTGTTACGTCAGGCCCTGGATTGTAGAGATAGGGCAACCGCTCCACCCACTTGTCCCATACCTCTCTTATGGCTGCAAGTTTGTCTGTCACACGTCTTGCTGGTCTTGACTCACGGTCATCAAATCGTATCAGTCTTGAGTAGGTGTGAAAGAGTTTGAGTGGCATTGTGGCTCGGAAAATTGGCCTTCCACTCTCTGCATCCCATAGACTAGCTGCAGCCTCACCTCGGGACCTGTATACACCTGCTAAGATTAGCAGCCCTAAGTAGGCCTGCAGGTCAATCTCATCCATCTTTTTCCAGCTGTCTCCATATTTGCGAAAACCCTCCAGATTTGTCATCTCCAGGATTATTTTTTCTATTGCTGGTGTGATAAACAGGTAGAATGTAGAAACAATATCATGGGCATGAGAAACGGCATACCTTGTGGGTCCTGGGGTCATCTTTACAATGTTTTGTTCTGCATGCCTGCCGTGTTGGTCATATGCCGCCGAGGACCACGTTATTTTGCCATTTTTTGAAAGGAAAGTCTCACTTTCAGCTTCAGGGTTTTCTTCTTCTTCTGAAGATGATTCATCATGCTCTGGGTTGTATTCCTCTCCATCTTCTTCTTCGGATACATCCTCCACTTCCTCTTCTGAATCAGAGTTGTCTTGCTGGACATGTGAGAAAATCACCTCTAAAGCCTCTTCAGTGTTATAACGCACACTCATGGCTTCAGCACAGACACAATTCGGGGTCCTGTTATGCAGCACCTTTATAACCTCTAGAAATAACAGGTGGTCTTCTGAAGTCTGCGAGAACACCACCTGATTTGCCTTGTTTACTTCTGCTACTGATTGATCTGAGACACAACCAAAACTTTGCAACATTCTGTGGTTTGTAAATAACTCTGTGACCTTGATTTCAACTCTATTTGCCTCATCGGTCATTTTGACCCGAAGACCATCTTTGTAACTTTTTTTGTACAGCTTACATGGAAATATGAATAAAAGCAACATTTAACTTTTTCTATTGTTTGGGCCAATCTAGGAAAAGTCTTAAAATTTCAAGTTAAAAAAATAACATTTAGTGGATTTTTTGGGGGGTTTTAACACAGTGGCAGGTCATTTTGACCCGAGGACAACAGGAGGGTTAAAA